>NC_085843.1:85082828-85398453 GCF_035594765.1 Anolis carolinensis | reverse complement strand
GTAGCATATCACTTCACCTCAACAGTTGCAATGGCTTCCAAAAGAGTAGGCGTCATGTACTGATGGAATATGCATTAAGACTAGTGACATGCCAGCTTCACATACACTCACAGAACTCAATATGGAATAAGGATTTTCTAATGGTAGTCAATTACTGAGAAAGACACATGGTTTGGACCAATTAGTTTTTTACGTTATTGAGAATTTTCTGCTAGAGAGATCACATGCCTCAGTAAACTTTAAATCCCAGGATATTGTAGGATATGGCCATAGCTATTAAAGTGGTATAACTGGGCAGTGTGGAAGGAAGTTACGTTCCTGTGTGTTAATAACAAAAGTCATTTGCATTTATTTATGGCAATGCAAACAGAAGAATTTAGTACACTATCTTGTTCATTACCTCGTTGTTTATCATGACTAGGATGAGCCCACTACTGTCACCTCTGGCCAGATCTTACCTCCTAAACTCACTAGACGTTCTGCCATAACCTCAGCCTAAGGTAGAAAACAACATACTGTATACATGGCAAAATATAAGATACTTTATTTTTAATGGTTACAGTGTTTATATAAGCTAGCTGCAGCTTTCCCCTACTTCACACCCTCCAGATGTTTTGAATGGCAGGTTCAATAAGCCTCTTTCATGTTGGTCATTGGTCAATAACCAGTCTAATTGGGATTATAGTCCAAAACATCTGGAGGGGAAGATGCCCTACTGTATGCAAAAGTTTAGTGTATGTTACTAAAGGTATACTGAGGCTCTTCAAGGTTCCTCCAATTAATTTTAGAGCCTAATTCAGTGATACAGATCAAGCTGCATTTTTATATGGATTAATTTGGACTGATCTGGTCCAGACAGACTGCTAGAGTCCTACATGTTTTTAGCACTGGTGATGGGTATTTCAAGAAAGCTGCGAGATAAACAGGCAGAACAATAAATGCTTTAAAGAATACTAATTAATAGTATGGTCCTTTCTTGTTGCTGCGCAGGGTAAATGGGGCAAAGTGAATGAGATAGAAACCGTTCTAGAAACCATTCAAGATATATGGATTGCTAATTATCTAATTAGTAGTATCTATTACAAATCAGTTTCAGATCACTTTTAAAATGTAAAGTGACTTGCAGTCTTTTATTTCTCATCTTTACAACAACCTGGCAGATAAATGATAGCTTCTCCTTTACCAATCCAGAAGCAATGAAGCTTAGAGACAGTAACCTGCCCAAGGCCGCCAAGCAAATCTATGACTGACCAGGGATTAATTTCATTCTTGGCAAGGTTAGTCAATATCACTGTTCAAAGCTCAAGTATTATAAATCTTGCAATCATTTTTTCTCTTCCATGCCTGCTGACTAGTTGCTTCTAGGTAGATTATCCAAGGAAATCTGAAAGTTGGTGCACAACCTAGAAACAAAGCTTGAGGCACAGGCTTAGTGAAAGCATTTATTAAAAGCTTTAGGTTTTCTGTCTGTGTTGAGGATTCAGGATATTTTATAAATAAAATGAAGGATATGTAGCCTTAACAATTGTATTCCATGAGTACACTATGCTTTATCAGGATCTGGACCACCCAGTAGTCAAAAGTGGTTTAAGTAATTCATATTTGTGACTTGTTACGGTATTTAAGAAGGGAATTCATGAAATCTAAAGAACTGCAGGCAAATGAAATTATGATTAAAAAAAATAGCAATACAGAATAAAAATCCTTCCAAAGGCAAACATCCTCTTACTCCAATGTACTCCCAAAAATGTAATCCATTAATGCTCTAATCCACTGCTTGAAAGGTTATTTTTCTGGACAATTCCTAGAGCCCCCAGATAGCTTGGTCACTGGTAAAGCTAGCTGCACATTTTGCAAGTTATCCAAAAAGTAACTGTTCCAAGCCCACTCTTAGCGATTTTATCTTGATTACATGTCCTTTTTAGAAAGCATGTTTATTTCAGTATTCAAGTTGCCAACAGTTAGAATATACAAATTTTCCTAGGCTGATTTGTTTTGCACAAAATGACAAAGGACGATGCCCTCCATCTACCTTAGCCTTTGATTGAGCATCCAACTTGCTTCTGCCTTGAATTGATGTGCATTGAAGTATTAAAATGAGTGCTTTCAGGACGCCTCCAAGGTATGTGTTCCTGTGTATAATAAGCTCTATTTAACCAAGAAAAACAAAAGAATAAATCTAGTGCATCGTTTTTTCTGGAAAGACTTTGAAAACATTCACTCTTCATGAAAGATTCCATTGCATGCTCACTTGCACCCCAAATTCCAATTTGTGATTGAACGGCTGCCATATATTTAGGCATGAAAATTTTATCTTCCATGTCTGACTGCAATTCCAGCATGAATTCCCAACATCACAGGTATTTTATCTGTACAGACACCTTCCAGATGCTCATGCTAGAAATATTACCTAATACACATCTCTGATTTTTTTTTCCAGCATCAATAGTGCTTTTCATGCAAAAATATTATGTGCTATAAAAAGTGGCTGGCATTTCCAAGAAGAGTTGGGATGGATCTCTGAAACCTGGAAGTGCTACTACTACCAATCAGCGGGATGGTCAAAGTATCTGACTAAATATAGACAGCTTTCAATGATCTTAAATTTTATGCCATTTGCAAAACGATCATGGGACTCTGGGGTCTAGTCCTGTCCCCTGCCTCATCAAGAGGGATGGTTGCAAGGCAAGACAACTGAGGGAAAAGGGAAGATCATTACAGGACATTTGGGGGGCACATTCCCCTTCTTCCTCATCTCTCAACATAACACTCCCGCCCATTCAACAAGGTCACCCATTCTCTGTGATGGAATTTCAGGGTATTGTCACTGAAGCCCTTGGAACCTCGAAGCTGCACCAGTTTGCAGAAGAAGTCCCATGGTACTAGGCACAAAGCCCCCTTTTTTTGGAAGACTATTTATATTTTTGTTCAGAACTTGGCATATCGTTCCACATAAGGTTATTGTTTTGCTAACCAGCCAATGCGCCATATCTTTCATACTTCTAATTGGTTAATGGAGCCCCCGATGGCACAGCAGATTAAACTACTGAGCTGCAGAACTTGCTGACTGAAATGTCAGCAGTTTGAATCTGGGGAGTGAGGTGAGCTCTCGCTGTTAGCCTCAGCTTCCGCCAACCTAGCAGTTTGAAAACATGCAAATGTGAGTAGATCAATAGGGAATTGTACTTAGCACAGATCAGAGGATTTGGCTTTTTGTTTACAGCAAGATATAGCCACAGCCATTCCCTCCTTTGATGAGTGTGAGAACATCTATTGGTGTCTACTCACTTTGTATAACTGATTACTCTCATATTTAATTAATATATTAGTGCTCTGTCCTGTATCAAAAGATTTCTTGGTGTCTAACCTATTAGTATGGTGGCTTTAGAGTATATGTCCACTCTATTACCTCTGTATGGCTTATCTAACCCACACATGTGTATGTAAGGATACTTGCTTGCATTTCCTTTTTATTCATATGATACGTAGTAGACTCTCAGTTCATGTGCTCCCATGTGGTTGTTGTCAGAAAAATGTAGTTCCTAAGTGCTTAAGTTATCATTAAAATAGGCTTAACTATTCCACCTTGTCTCTTTGCATCAGCTGGAGGCCCCTCCCACCAGTAACATGCTATGCTAATTGTGTGTGTGTGTGTATACATATACACACATATACATATATACATATATACAATATAATTTACAATAATATATAATATTATAATATATTGTATATGCATATAATATTAATAATATTATTTTGTAATACACTATAATACTAATAATACAATATAATATTAATTATGTATATTACAATATATTGATATAATACAATATAGTAATTTATTGCCAGTATTGTGCTATGCTAATAATATAATATTTTATGTAAATTTAATTTGTAAGCTGCTCTGAGTCCCCTTCGGGGTGAGAAGGGCGGGATATAAATGTAATAAATAAATAAATAAAGTTATTTTGTCTAGAAATAGTAATGTTAAAATTCTACAACATAACCATATTGAAAGATTTGAAACATCTTCCAGCTATGAACACATGAACACATACTCTGGGTTGTTGTGAATTTTCCAGGCTGTATGGCCATGTTTCAGAAGCATTATCTCCTGACGTTTCGCCTAATCCTTAGAGGTTGCCTGCCATAGATGTGGGCGAACGTCAGGAAAGAATGCTTCTGGAATATGGTCATACAGCACGGAAAACTCACAACAACAATCAATTTATTTTTTTATATCCCACCTCCATCTCCCTGAAGGGACTCAGGGCAGCTTACGTGGGGACAAGCCAATATCCTCAAAATAAATAAATAAATAAATGTTATTTATATCCCACAACCATCTCCCTGAAGGGACTCAGGGTGGCTTACAAAAGCACCACAAGCTACAGTGTACATTGTAAAATGGTACATGAATATAAAACAATATCATATAAAAATTATAATAACAAACCACAACCGGCGCATATAACATAAAATCAAAATAGCACAATTTAAAAACACAGAACATCTAAGGATAAACTAGCTGCCATCAATTCACAACTCAAGTGCCAGAGTGTCAGCCTCAAAAGCCTGTTTAAACATCCCTGTTTTGAAGCTTGATCTGAAAGATTGAGGTTGGGGGTTAATCTAATTTATTTTATTTATTTATGATATCTCTATCCTGCCTTTCTCTACCCCGAAGGGGACTCAAGGAGGCTTTACATAAAGGCAACTATTTGATGCCTTAATACAGTATTAAAATAGACATTTAAAATAAAATAAGATACAATTAAAACAATTGAAAACCATAGTCATAATTGATCACATCATCCACAAACATAAACCGGGCCGTCCCTATAGTCATAACATGTCAATCCATATCCATTTATTGCACAGGTTCTCCAAAGGCTTGGTCACAGAGCCAGACACATTTTTACTTTCTTGCGGAAGATCAGAAGGGGGCTGATCTAATGTCCCTGGATCGGGAATTCCATAATCCACTTTGGGAGGGTATTCCAGAGCCGGGGAGCCACCATAAAGAAGGCCCTCTCTCTCATCCCCACCAACCACACTTGAGATGCCCACAGAAAGAGATGCAGTCTCAAAGATAGATTGGACCCAAAGCACATAGTAATAACCTGGACCTTGAATTGAGCCCGGAAATTTGTCGGGAGCCAGTGGAGCTGCTTTAGTAGGGGTATGGTATGTTCCCTAAATCTAGCCCGTTAGTAATCTGGCAGCCGACCTTTGCACTAGCTGCAATTTCCAAACTGTCTTCAAAGGCAGCCCCATGTAGAGTGCATTATAATAGTCGATTCTGGATGTAACTAAGGCGTGGACCACCGTGGCCAAGTCAGGCTTTTCGAGGTACGGAAACACATTGTTTACTTATTAAATATTTATAACCTGCTCTATAGTACAAAACAGTAGGCTGGTGTACAAATAAGATCAATTTTAAACAATTAAATCGAATCAAAAGTATATTGTGGTAAATAATTTCATACAAATGAAAAACGTTTATATTTAATGTGTTCTCGAAGGCTTTCATGGCCGGGATCACAGGGTTGTTGTATGTCTTTTGGGCTGTGTGGTCATGTTCCAGAAGTATTCTCTCCTGACGTTTCGCCCACATCTATGGCAGGCATCCTCAGAGGTTGTGAGGTCTGTTGGAAGCCAGGCAAGTGGGCGTTCACAACCTCTGAGGATGCCTGCCATAGATGTGGGCGAAACGTCAGGAGATAATACTTCTGGAACATGGGCACACAGCCCGAAAGACATACAACAACACCGTTTATATTTAGACAGCAATATTGGATTCCAAACACTGTATATGCGGCCCAGCTTAGAGGGGAGAAGGCCTAAGAAGCCCCACAGCGACGAAGGCCCTTTCCCACCTTTGCACGGCTTATATCTCCCCTGGTTGAAATACAAACACAAAAGCGCTTTCAGCTATAACCCGTGCCTACGCAAAGGGAGATTTCCCCCCCCCCCCTTCTCGTTCTTCTGGGAGTTATAGTGCGGGAAAGCGCATCGCCTACACAGCATCTCCCATTTCCGGCTCTGACCCCACTATCTCCTCTCAACAATTTCATTGGACTTGGTCGCCTTCGGGATCCTTTAGGCTTTCATTGGCCAAACGCCCTGTCAATCCCACCGGAAAACTTCCGCCTCCATCGTAAAAATGTCAGCGGATGTGAACGTTCCTTCCCATTCTAAATGGTTAGATTTCCTGTCACTAAATGGAGATGGACCCGCCCTTACATTTTGGGCACGCCCTTCGTTTTCCTATAGGTATGCTTTGGAGGAAGAGCCGCATCGGGAATAGCGAATATTGCTGTCACTCAAGCTGAAGTTTCACCCTAAAGTCCCGTGGTATCCCGTGAGCCTCTGAACTGAAGTCGATAGGCGGGTTTTTTATTTGGTGCTTCTATTAGTCACTCTGTTTGTCATTCACACCATAACTCCGCCTTTATTCGGCTGGTTTCGAGATATCCGCTTTTGATTGGCTAGGAGTGCAGTCAGTTAGTGCCAGAGGTGGGCGTTGTCTTGGGCCTCGGGACCAGCTGGTTGATACTTCCTCTTTTTCCGGTCTCGAGTTCATTGAGGCAGTGACGAGTGGGGAGGATGGGGCGGCAGTGGAGCAGCCTGGCCCTTTGGCTGGTCTCGGCGCTCGTGGCAGGTAAGGCTTCGGGGCCTGCCTCGCTGAATGGCCCGCTGCTGGCGAGGAGGAGAGGCGGCGGGAGGAGGGGGCTCCAGGGCCTAGGCCACACTGAGGGCTCCCACGGGCCTTGGGGCCCAGTCAGAGACGAAGCAAGCTTAGGCAGGTGTTTTCGAAGGACAGGAGCACAAACTCTGGAGAGGGCGAGCAATTTGTGGTCTCCCATGTGGGAACAGGCTGCTCTGACTGGAGGAAGGGAGGCATTTGGGAATTATCGAAATGTCAAGTGGTATTCCCCCCCCCCCCCCGACTTGTATGCAAATAGTTAATGTAGGATGTGTTGTCGAAGTCTTTCACTGCTGGAATAACTGTGTTGCTGTGAGTTTTCCGAGCTGTATGGCCATGTTCCAGAAGCATTCTCTCCTGACATTTCACCCACATCTATCACAGGCATCCTCAGAGGTTGTGAACTATTTTGGACAAGGGAGGTCTATATATCTGTGGAAGGTCCTGGGTGGGAGAATGTCTGTTGGAGGAAAATGTGAATGTTGCAGTTAATCACAGAAAGAAGAAAACCATGAACATGAACAAAATCTGGCTACCAGTATTTTAAGAAAAACTCTAAAATCAGGACAGTAAATAAAGAACAACATTCTGAAAACGGAGGAATTCCAGACAAGAAACAATCAGGACCAGTTAATGCCTCCCAGCAAAGGATTCCCCAGCAGGAAACAGCCAGGTTTTGAATCTGCCAGGCTATTCAGTGCTAATCAAGTTGGCCAATGCAACAATTGCCTCAAAAGACAAGAGTTCAATTTTAGAGTTTTTTAATGCCTGTAGCCAGATTTTGTTCATTTTCATTGTTTCCTCCTTTCTGTTGAAATTGTCTAAAATCAGGACAGTAAATAAAGATCAACACTCTGAAAATGGGAATTCCAGACATGAAACAATCAGGGGCAGCTAACATCTCCAAACAAAGGATTTCCCCAGGCAAGAAGCAGCCAGGCCTTGAAGCTACAAGGCTTCTCAATGCTAATCAAGGTGATTAATTGCAACATTCTCACTTGCCTCCAACAGACAAGAGTTCTTTCTCCCACAGATATATAAACCTCCTTTGCCTAGTTTCCAATATACCTCACAACCTCTGAGGTTGCCTGCTATAGACATGGGTGAAACGTCATGAGGGAATGCTTCTGGAACATGGCCATACAGCCCGGAAAACTCACAGCAACCCAGTTCATGTAGGAGCTTTTGGATAGGAAAGAGCTGCTTTCTCTCGCATTGCTCCATTTTCAAAGAGCCTCCAGTAAACAGACCCTTAGGGGAATGTCCAAGGTCTGCAGCAGCAGATACAATCAGAGTCTTATGGGCACTTCATAACTAAATGTGGTAGCTTTATGTGGCATGATATTTTATAAGTATCAAAATTAAGTTTTTACACAGGTTGTTGTGTAGCCGGTATCTCCAATTGACTTAGTATACTCTAAAGACATTTCCCCCATATCTATTAACTGTGCATTCATATTTACTTTGTCTCTTCTAATATAAGATATTTCAAACAATATTCCTAATCAGCCAAATTGTTGCAAAAGTGTGGCATAGCAGTGATAGTTTATCAGGTTTTCCCCCCAGGCAGAGCAGCTACTGAAAGCTTGAATGCCTATTGAAATTCCACCCTTCCTTGCTTTTGTGTTTGTATTTTTCCTCTGCCTTCATGGAAGCAACAACTCAAGAGCCTCTTCTGGTGGAAAGGCAGTGTTAACATTGTGAAAGAGTTCTTGAAGGCTTTCATGGCCGGAATCACTGGGTTGCTGTGAGTTTTCCGGGCTGTATGGCCATGTTCTAGAAGCGTCTCCTGACGTTTCACCCACATCTATGGCAGGCATCCTCACAACTTCAGAGGTTGTGAGGCCTGTTGGAAAGCAGACGAGTTCTTTCTCCCACCACTTGCCTATTTTCCAACAGACTTCACAACCTCTGAGGATGCCTTCCATAAATGTGGGCGAAACACCAGGAAAGAATGCTCCTGGAACATGGTCACACAGTCTGGAAAATTCACAGCAACCCAGTGTGGCCGAAGTTTCCTCTCTCTTCCTTGCACCAGTATCTGTGCTTAAACAGGCAGTGTGTCTGCTACTTCTAAGTTTAAAGCATCAACTTCCAAACTCTGATCTTCTTGGTATTTTCAGCTTCAGTTCCCAGAATACTTGAAGCTTTTGGGAGTTAAAATCCCAAAACCTGGAGGCCTAGAGTTTGGAGACAACTGCTTTAAAGATCCAAGTTACTCATCCTCCGTGTTACTTCTCATTTGGTTCCCAGGTTCCCTGTTTAGATTAAGGCCTACAAAATGAAATCCTTGTTAGTTCCCTTTACACAACAGAACTTGATCTCTTAGTCATCCCTCTATGATATTTTTTTTCTAATAGTTCCACTTGCATTACTGTATTTCAGTGCATGTACGTTGCTAATTCTAAATTTGTCTAAACTCAAAAAGTCAAGCGATTTAACCTTGCGTGAGAAGAGGTTAGTTCATAACACTTTGTGACTTGATGCTCTTTATTTGTGTTGTTGGGATAAACCAAGTGTCATTGTTCTGTTCAGTTTTGTACATGCAATACCAGTTTGGTTGTGCCCAGTTCAGGGTGGTATGAATCTACAAGAAGTATTCAGTAAATCACTTTTCTCTTTAATTCTTGCTGCTTTTGGTGTTATAAATGATAGATAAATTAGTTTCATTCTCATTTAAGGAAAGCTCAAGCAGCTGCTGGCTTCTAAGAATATCATCTGACCATGAATTAGAAGGCTTTCAAGCGCATACTTTTCAATCTTGCCATTAAAAGAAAGAGACAGGAGATTCTCTTACTTCAGACAATAAGCCAGCATAAGTAAAATAGCAATTGCTTTAAACACTTGTTTCTTGAATTAAGATTCTCCCTCCGGATGTAGCAGAAGGCAGTGCCATTAACTTGTTTTACTTAGTTTGAATAATTTGTCTCAAGTTTAGTAATGGGAAATCAAGGTAGCCTGAGGATTTCCCCAATGATACATTGTGTTAATGAATTTCCATTGCCGACTTGAATAGAATTGTTTTGAGAACGTGAAAAGAAGACTGAGCAGTGACAGGATTGCTCTGTTTTAATACTTCAAGAGTTGTCACAAAGAGAGGGGGCAGCTTTCTTCTTTTCTGCCCGGAGAATAGAATCAGGTCTAATGGTTTGAAGTTACAGCCGTGTAGATTTCAATTGAATATTAGGGGGGGGAAGTCTTAACAGTTAGTTCAAGTAACTCGTCATTACCTAGAAAGGTGATGGAGTCTCCTCCTCTGGATGTCTTCAAAAAGAGGCTGGACTGCTGGGAATGCTTTAGCTCAGACCTCTTCAAACTGCAGCCCTCCAGGTGTTTTGGACTTCAGCTCCCAGAATTCTTGTCCATTAAACAAGCTGGTTAGGGCATCTGGCAGTTGGAGTCCCAAACACCTAGAGGGCTGCAGGTTGAAGATGCCTGCTTTAGCTGGAGATTTCACATTGAGCAGGTGATTGGACTCAGTGGCCCATGAGCCCCCCTCCAGCTCTAGAATGCAATACCTTTGCCTGTAGTGTCCTTTCTAACTGTGATTCTATGTACAGTAGAGTCTCGTTTATCCAACGTAAATGGGCCGGCAGAACGTTGGATAAGCGAATATGTTGGATAATAAGGAGAGATTAAGGAAAAGCCTATTAAACATCAAATTAGGTTATGATTTTACAAAATAGGTTATGATTTTACAAATTTAGCACCAAAACATCATGTTATACAACAAATTTGACAGAAAACGTAGTTCAATACACAGTAATGCTATGAAGTAATTACTGTATTTACGAATTTAGCACCAAAATATCACGATGTATTGAAAACATTGACTACAAAAATGTGTTGGATAATCCAGAACGTTGGATAAGCGAGTGTTGGATAAGTGAGACTCTACTGTATATATGATTTGAGTATGCTGTATAATGTTCTTGGAACTGTTCATATTTGTAGATTCTGTTATTTATGATTCTAGCAGTCAGAACTTGTATTTTGGTAAACCTTGATTTTTGTAACAAAAGAAACCCCTTGTTCTTATGCTTTAGTATATATACACAAAAATATGCAGACTATGCAAAATAAATATGTTTTTGGAATCAAATGTGTGTTTCTTATCCTTAGCTCATATAGTCAGTCATATTTGTCTACTGCCCTCACACAAGAGAGTAATCTGAAAAGGCTGTGAAAATCACAAAATGCTTTTTTGAATACCAAATATGCACCTGGTGGACAAACACAAATGTATGTATTCTCATGTCTAAATGAGTAAAAGATTTGACAAATCCACTGTGGATAGAATTGAAAATCTAGAGATTCTTCTAGAGAATGGCTGGAGAAAAATAGTTCCACAATTCAAATTTCTGAGGAGACATGGTGATTGGAAATCATCAGTTGTATGGCAAATGCTTGTTGTTTAAACAGCAAAAAAGGGAAAAGAGAATCTGGGTTTCAGATACACTACATATATTTAGGTGTTTCTCAAATACTGATCTGAGTTTTGGATTTCAGCTTTCACAATTCCTAACAGCTGATAAACTGGCTGGGATTTCTGGGAGCTGAAGTCCAAAACGTATGGAGGAGCAGAGTTTGAGAAACACTGGTTTAGATACTTTCGTGCATAACTGAGTAGGTAACCTAGCAAATGCCCATTCCAAAGAAATAAAAATTTTTTCCATATTTTTCCTGAAGGAAGATTTTTACTCTTTTAAAGAGTTTTAATGTTCAATATAATATTGAAAATATTTTCAATAACAGGCTTTAAACTAGTTTTGAGACTGCTGAGGAATGAATAGCCTTCTCCAACTGTTAACGTGACTGAGTAATAATAAACTTAAAATGGTTTGGAGAAGGGAAGCTTATTTTTAAAAAGATTCTAGGATTTTGAAAGTCCCAAAATCTTGACTCTTTTACCTTGTGTCACACAACCTGTCAGGTAGACAATGTTTACAGATACACTTTTATGTTAGTGTAAACCTAGTTTTATAGGCTGGCACATATTTACTGTCAATACCCAGGGTATTTACACATAACGTTGAATGCATCTTAAAACTTGCTCCAAGGTTGGAAAGGTCAGAATAACTGAATTACAATAATGAATGTAGTTGAAGAATTATACATACAGGAGGGTTTTGTATGCTTGTATCACACTGCCTGGTTTTAGTGTAGGCCTAATGTGTCTGAAGAGTGAATTGATTAGGATTAAATAACTGGAGGCATTGTGACCAATGTAAGACTACTAAATGGTGCTAATATACCCCCAAATGTAAATTCTGCATCTTTCAAAAGCTGTTTTACTCTAGGTTTCTACTCTCTTCCCTGCTGAAGTGTTTCCAGGATTTTGTACAATGGTCTTTCTGAATTCTGACATTATTAATGGAGGCACAAGTGCATTTAGGTGTGACCTCTATGGTTAAGCTATGAACCCTCCCCGCTAGCATTTTTGGCAATTATAGGCCACAGATTGCTTCAAAGGGCTGGGATTGGGTGATAACCCATTACCTCTTTCTTCTAAAAGTGAGGTTCCTAAAAGAATATCAAATCTAGCAATTCCTGTTTTAAAAACAGAGAGCCTTTCATATGCCTACACCCACTGAGTACATGCAACAGTTGCATGTAATGTTTGTGAGCTGGAATTCTCTGTATAGGTGTATCTTGCATCTTGGTAGTTAATTGTGCCATTTCAGATATTATGTAGGGGCTATGCTTGCTAGTACTCTCTGTGTATTTCGGGCAGGAATCCTGCAGGTCCAAATAAGCACAGCAGGCAGAACTGTTATTGCGAGCTGCCAAGTTGTTTCTGACTTATGGCAACCCTGAAGCAACCATTCATGAGATTTTCGCAGCAATATCTATTTAGAGATTCACCTAATGTAGACCCATTGAATAAATTACCAAGTGGTAAATCAACATGCAAAACCCCTTTTGCTAATTGTAACTACCTTTTGATCTATGCTCTGGACCATAGTCCTCCTGTTGTAGATACGTTTTGCTTCCATTTATTGAACCTCATCTATTTTTCTGCTTCATTTCTGCTATATGTCTCCCCAAACAAAGGTTTCCCTAAAGATATTGTTTGAAGGAGTAATTTTACTACTTTTGTCTTCCTATTTCAGGAATTTCTGCTAATAAATTCAGTGTGTTAAGATCTCCTGAATCGGTTGTTTTTCGTGAAGGAAATTGGCCAATACCCGGAGAACGGATTCCAGATGTGGCAGCATTATCGATGGGATTCTCCATTGAGGATGTATGTAGCCAGTGGATCTCTCAAATCACAGTACTGATTAACCTATTTGAAAATCCCTTTAGGTCTAGCCTCTGTTACTTGGCATTCTGATTTTGGAATTTCAAGCGCAACAATGTCATGATTTTCTTATTTTTTGCTAAGACAAATGTATTTATAGATAAAGGTAAAGGTTTCCCCTGATGTTAAGTCCAGTCATGTCTGACTCTGGGGGTTGGTGCTCATCTCCATTTCTAAGCCGAAGAGCCGGCGTTGTCCGTAGACACCTCCAAGGTCATGTGGCCGGCATGACTGCATGGAGCGCCATTACATGTATTTATAGAAATGGTGAAATGACAGACAACACTGCATTACTTCAACAATATGCATGTTCTTTTCACCAGAATTCCCTAATTTGATACACTGCAACATCCAGAATTATCCACACCAGTGCCTGAGATAATGACACCTTTGCTTTCGGATGGTTCAGTTTTCACAAACTTTTCTTCGTGCATCAAATTATTTAAAATATTGTGTATTGTGTATAAAATTACTTTCAGGCTTTTAAAGATGTCAATGAAACAAATGAATTTCAAGTTTAGGCTTGGGTCTCTTCTCTTAAGTATCTCATTATGTATGTATATGCAAATACCTATATTCCAGATTTTTTAAAAAAAAATCCCAAATTCTCTGATTCCAGGCATTTTCAATGAGGTAGATTCAACCTGTGTAAATATCCAAAGTAGTATGCTATCCTCATAAGACAAGAAACACTTTTTTCCTTGTGCCTCACCATCAAGCAGTGGTTTTCAACCTGTGGGTCCCCAGATGTTTTGGCCTTCAACTCCCAGAAGTCCTAACAGCTGGTAAGCTGGCCGGGATTTCTGGGAGTTGTAGGCCAAAACACTTAGGGATCCACAAGTTGAGAACCACTGCCATAGAGTAAGTACTAATTTTTATGTGAGCTTAGCTTTTTTATTTGTAACTAAATGTGCGCCCGCCCTCCAATTGCAGGATCTCTCTTGGCCTGGATTAGCAGTTGGGGATCTCTTCCGGCGTCCTCGAGCTACAGTTCTAGTCACAGTGACAGGGATAGACAAGTTAATATTGCCTAAAAGTGGTATCTCTTATCCAGTTGAAAATGTAAGTACTGTCATAGTTTAAATTCAGATATCTGTTCCAGGGGGCACAGTCTTTATTTAGGAAAATGCGAATTTTCTGTTTTTTGACTGCTTACATTTTGCATGCTTTGCTGTGAATCCATACATATAATATGAATTACAAGCTTTAGTAGGCAAATCGAATCCCTATCTTTTGAAGAGTTGTTTCGGTAAATCTGTGCCTATTCACTTTAATAACTTTTTTTGAGATTACAGTGGGACATTTCTGTTTTTAGTAGATGGTGTTCATGCTTCGGATCCGTATAGACTACTAGTGTTGAAAATGCATTGAGTTTTCCTTTCTGTGGCACCAGAAGAACCCAGAAAGGTTTTTGTTTTTACCTGATTGTGGGATATACTCTGTTTTTTATTATTTATTTATTTATTTCCAGTATTTATATTTTGCCCTTCTCACCCCACAGGGGACTCAGGGCGGATCACAATGTACACATACATGGCAAACATTCAATGCCATATGAACATAGAGACAGAGACACAGAGGCAATTTAACATTCTCCAGCTTCCAGTTTACTGAGGGTATGCTCGATACCAGCCACAGGGGGAGCAGCTGCTTCATCATCCACTGTGACACCAAGTCCTTGATGGATACTTCCTCATTCCAAACGCTGCTGGACGATTTTTATGGTGTCGTAAATTAGTTAAATTAGCCTCCCCGTATAAGCGGTACCTAAATTTCCTACTTGATAGATGCAACTATCTTTCGGGTTGCTTAGGTCAACAATGAGCAGGGCTATTTTTTAATGGTCGGGTGCTCACTCTGACACGGGCTGGCTTTGAACTCATGACCTCTTGGTCATAGTGATTTATTGCAGCTGGCTAATAACCAACTGTGCCACAGCCCGGCCCTTATTATTTCCTTGTTTGAGGTTTTCCATTGCCTCCATAGTCATGTAGATCACATAGATCCTAATTCTGCTTTTCCAATGCTTGTCTAATTCTACTTTTTCTGTGAGAAATGTTTGTTCTGGAACTTGAGGAAAGGATTGGATGGACAAATGGGAAGTATGTGCTGACCTTGAGTCTAGCCTAATGGATTTTTTTCAAGAGTGATACAGCAACCACCATTTTCAAGCTAATGGGAAACAGCAATTTAAGGATGTGTAGTATTGTTGGAGTGGGTCATTCTCTTTGTATTGATTGAAAAACATCTAAGGAATACCAATACAAAATAATAGAAGAGGAAAAACAGAAAAGTAAAATTAAATTCATCTTGGTATACAATAAAACAGCATGCTGTAGGGGTTTATGTGCTGGACTAGACCTCTGGGGGAACAGGACTCGAATCCCTAGTCACACTAGGCCAGTGGTTCTCTTCCTAATGCCGCGACCCCTTAATACAGTTCCTCATGTTGTGATGACCTCCAAACATAAAATTATTTTTCTTGCTACTTCATAACTTTAAGTTTGCTACTGTTATTAATCTTAATGTAAATATCTGATATTCAGGATGTATTTTCATTCACTGGACCAAATTTAGCACAAATACCTGATATGCCAAAATTTGAATACTTTGGTGGGAGAATTCCAAAAAGGAAGAGAAGGACAGGTGGAGAGATCTTCAGCCTTCTCTGCCAAAGGGGTTCCTAAGACCATCAGAAATATGTGTTTTCTGATGGCCTTTGGCGACCCCTCTGACACTCCCTCATGACTCCCCCAGGGGTCCTGACCCCCAGGTTGAGAAACATTGCACTAGGCAGTGGGAAGCTCCTTTTGAAATGATCTTACTGAGAAAACCAACTGATTGGTCCACTTTAGGATACCCACAGTTTGAAAATGACTTGAAGTCGCATAGCAGTAAATGCAATCAATCAAAAAGAATAAACTAGATTTGGAAAATATAAGTACAGATGTGAGAGTCAACCCGGTATCAGTCATTATATCAAAGAAAGACGTTAGCTTATTTAAAACGTTATTATATAAGTTAGAATTGACTTATGCATGACTTGGACCAGTGATCTGACTCAGTATATGCCAACTTACCATGTTTCTGGACGCAGTTACCCATATTAGAATGAATTGCTTAAAGGCTCCTGATTTATTTATTTATTTCGTGTCAAAAGCATTGCATAACAAATACATTTTAAAATGATGGGGGGGGGGAAAGGAAATCACAAGCAACTAAATAGTTTTAGACCAAAAACGGGCAACAGCAACCGCATTGTCCGTAGCTTTAAACAACTCCTCCTCCGTGCATGAGGCAGGACATTGTGGGCAAGCATACATATGCGGAGTTGTTTGTTCTGCTCCACAGTCACACAAGGTGGAGGATTCCTCCAGATAGTGCCACCTTGCCAAGTTGTCTTTAGATCTGCCCACTCCGCTTCTGAGTCTGTTCAGGGACTTCCAAGTTGCCCATTCTTGGTTTGCCCCTGGATGGCTCCTGATGGGCTTATAAGTAGATCATATGTACCTGATTCTTGCTGCAAAGGATTGTAACTTAATGCTGCTTATATTGCTCCATATATCATGCAATTGCTCTTTTGTCTTGTGTTTTTTGTGGATGCTAAACTATCTATATATTTTTTGCAACAATGCATAAATGGTAGTGTACTTTTCCATAAATTTGAGGCAAAATGTCTAGTATTATTTTATTGTCCTAGGCGGTTCCTTTCAGCCTGGATGGTGTTGCAAATGCAATTCATACCTTGTTTTCTGAGGAAACTCCTGTAGTTGTACAGCTTGCTCCTAGTGAAGAGGTAAGTACCAATTCAATTTTTAAAAAAACAAAACAAAACACTGAAATCCTTATTTGAAATAGGGATCATAGTCCTCGTGGGTATCTGCACACCCAGCAGCACATTTTATGGTGACAGAGTGCCTTGATGATACTTACAGTTGATTTATAAAGAGGACAGAGAAAAGAGATGGTGTGTATTTGAAAGTGATCTTGAAAGAACAGAAAAGTGAACAGCTGAGCTCATATTTTATGTGTTCCTTATTTTTATTGGAACTGTTGAGTGTCAAAATGGGTTTGTGACTAGCTGCATCCATTGCAGCAACTATTATTGTGACATCATTTCGACAACACATCATTTTTCATGCTTCCTAGACATTTTCAATGGGCCTCCCAGCCTTCATTAGGTCACACGCCATGCATGCTTCCAGATAGAATTAGTGTAAAGGCTTTTATGATGGAAAACAGTTGCCTGTTCAGTAAATATGTCTCAGGAAAATAACCCACTGTTAATTCGTTCTCATGATGTACAATGGTGATTGTTTCAGAGAGTATATATGGTTGGAAAGGCAAACTCCGTATTTGAGGATCTTTCTGTCACACTCCGACAGCTCCGGAATAGATTATTCCAAGAAAATTCTATTCTTGCATCCCTTCCACTCAACTCACTGAGCCGAAACAGTGAGGTAAGTGCCACAAAATACTAAAGTCTCATTTTCCACTCCTATATCACTCAGTTTAGTAAAGAGAGGTGTTCTAGTTTGGCAGTAGTGTGTGTATATTGTATTTTCAAGCAGATATTTTAGAGCAGGGCTTTTAAAACTGTTTCCACTCCTTTCCACCCAAGAAATGTTTACATGTTCCTGGGTATATAGGTATATAAAATAGATATAAAAAACAAACATTTACTGATAATAATGCAGTATTTGCAAGACTTGCTAAAGCTCTTTCTTTTTTGTTGAGTACAGCTGAGGCATCTTCTGCAGAGTCCTCTGTAAACACTGCATGATGTTGGCAACAGATTTGTGTAAATAGGTGGCATTCTGCTGCTGCCGTGAAATTTTTCATGACTGCAACATTGAGCTAAGGGGATCCCATCTGGAGTTGGGACCCACAGTTTAAGAAGCAGTGAGATACAAAAGTTAGACTCTTGCTGAAATACTAGCTGCTTGCATTTTAATTAAGGAAAAGTAGTGATGCACAAAATGCATCTCTGATGCTCATCATTGGTAAGAGCTGACCATAGATGAAATCCATTTGGGAGTCCCTTGTACATTACGTGATTAGTCAGAAGTGTTTTGAATAACTTTCATATTTGCCATCTGTGGTGATAACATGATTTCTAAATAGGCTTTGAGTGTCTTCAATATAGATAAAATACTCAGTTCTTGCTCAAAAATACTTAAAAGATTGTTCTTTCCTTAGGTTGATCTGCTATTCCTGTCCGAATTACAAGTTTTGCATGATATCACAAGCTTGGTAAGCCCAGACTTTGTAAACAAATGCTTGCTTCTACTTGCAGTTGGCAACCAATGATCCATTGGCAGAAACTGGACCAAAGATAGTTGCCATTTGGCACCAGGCACAGTAGCAGCAGCCACATGTAATTTTCCGGTCATGTAATTCTCTTCAGCTGAGAAGGTGCCAGTTTCCTGAGGAAGCCTCAAACTAAAAAAAAGCGAGGGGGGGGGGAGAGAGGGAGAAAACACTTGTAGTTGCTAGGCTTCCTTGCAAATGACTGAGGGAACAGGACAGAAGAATGATTCTGTCCAGCCTTTCTTTAAAATGCAGTAGCAGAAAATGCTATGTTTGTAAATTGAAAGTACCTGTGGACTGCCATCATTTTTTTTTTCTCTCTGCCTTTTCCAAAGCTCTCCAGGCACAAACATTTAGCCAAGGATCACTCACCAGATCTATATTCTCTAGAGCTTTCTGGTTTGGAAGAAATTGGCAAGCACTATGGAGAAGATTCACAACAGTTCAAGGATGCCTCTCAAATTCTTGCAGATTCCCTACAAAAGGTACCATGAACAGCGATCCTGTTAGATAATTTAATGCAAATTTACTAGCCTAGGTAAAGGGAATACCTAATAACAATATGGTGCAGTGTTTTTTTTCTCTTAATGAGTCTTATAATGCTTCACTGCTGCCACAGTGATGGTTTTTTGGATTTTTTTCAATTTAAAAATTGATGGCTAGCTATAATTAATGGCCAAGTTAGTGGATAATCCTGGTCATTATTAATAAGATAGATGTTAGTTATGGCATTTAGAAAAAAAAACAAATAGTGATAGGAAATTATACAGATGCAATGATATTGGATATTGTTTTGCAGTTGTACAAATCAACTATTCTTTATAGGTTAACAAATGTAGTCATAAATGGTTTGAATAATCTGATCTTTGCAAAATTCTCCACTTTTTGTGAGCAGTTAGTTACATAAAATTTATGTTCAGATGCTATGGCAAGAATGGTAAAAGATTGCAACTGAGTTCTGTGAAATATTTCATCCAAATATACTATTACTGGCTTAGGTGGTTGTTGATCTTAGAAATTTGTAAAATTGTGACCAGGTGTACAATCCATTTATGTTTTATGCAGAACTAGGTGGTGTTGCATTTTCTTTTCATATCCCAATCTCATGCTAATTTACTGGAAAATGCTGCTGAAGATTTGTTCCACCATTCCCTTTTTAAGGGATGCTAGGCATTTCTCTTGCCTAGTTCATATTACTATTGGGACTATAATTTAAGAAGTATGCAGGCCTAAGTATGGAATGTCAGTTGAAAGAATTTGCAACTCGTCAAAGATCAGTACCTTGATTTAAAATACAGGACCTAAAAGTATTTCCATTAAAATTTTGTGAAGTTAATTTGCAAATGATTTCTGGGGGATAAAGGTTTTGCATTAAAACCCATGGGGCATTTGTGCTTTTCTCTGTATCTCCCTGAGACTCCCAGGTATAGGACAGGATAGATTGAATGTAATAAGGTCTCTGTTCCTGACTATGCCAATACCTTCTAAATAAGTTTAAATTTTCAGTTTGCAGATGAGATGTACAGCTTATATGGTGGGAATGCAGTGGTAGAGGTGGTGACTGTGAAGACGTTTGACACTCCTTTTGTGAGGAAGTCGCGATCCATCTTGCAGTCAACTTCACAGGTTGGACAAGCTCTCACAAAACAATCATGGAAACCTAGTATCTTAACCCTAAATAATTAGAAATTTGGGGGATGTGATGCATTTGTCTGGTTTAATTAAAAATTGGATAACTCATTTCAGCATCAAATTAAAACCTTTTCATAAAAATTTTGAAGCCCATTATCTTGATTCTAGGCTGATGTATTGTGGGTTTTATCTTCTGTTCATTTTGTTTTTTGTTTAATGCATTTTTGTACATACTGTATTTTGTTAAAAAGCCACAAATCTCAGAATAACAGTGAGTTGTGTCTTCATTATGAACTGTTAACATTGTTTTGTGTTTAGAGCATAGTTTGTTATTGGGAGTTTTTACAAATGCTCATTTCTTTATCCTTCATTAAAAATACCTTTTTCTCTTCTCACAGAGCAAGACTGAAAATCCATATAATCTAGCATATTCATATAACTTTGACTACGCAGTTGTCTTCAACATAGTGTTTTGGTTCATGATAGCCATGGCTATAGCGGTGATTGTCATCTCCTACAATCTCTGGAATATGGATCCAGGCTATGATAGCATCATTTATAGGATGACCAACCAGAAGATCAGGATGGATTGAGCTTCAAATTCAAGCCTGAAAGGCATAAGGATTCTTCCAATGATTTGGCATCGTTCAGTATGGACAGTACAACTATTTCTGTGAAGCATCCTCTTGTGTTTCCCTGACAGATATATTTAAAAATTAAGCAGTGGCTGTGCTCAAGTGGCAGAGCTGAACTATGAAATCATGAGTTAATGCCTACTGACTATATGTGTAAATGATTCCATTTTGTGGTTGTGCAATAATCCTTGAGCTTTAGAGTTGCTCTTCTGTATTGTGTGTAACCATGTGAAACAAATGCACTGAGAATACACTGGAAATGTAGGACTGTTTCCTGAGACTTTGTTGTAAATCATCAGTTACAAAGGCTTAGTTCATGTAAATATTTCAAATTGCTGTTCATGGGGATTTAGTTCTGCTTATGCCGAACTTTCAGTATAATATCTTTTAACTAGACCTGTTCTGCTAAAATAGAATATGGCTTTAGATTACCCTGCATCAGCCTGGGCAAATTCTCGGGGACCTGGGAACCACTTTTGCCCTCTTATGGACTTTCCTTTTTAGTGTTAGGTATGATTCCTCCTACCTACCCCAATACTGCTCCTGTAGTCAAGTCACGTTGGAATAAATAGGAAATTACTGGCTTCTCTAGACATGATTTGCTGTCTTGGGGGTATTTTTTTTTTTCATACTCAGCCACAATTGATAGCCGATGATGATTAATAATAAATATTTACTCTAAACTTACATACAGACATGACCTGGAACAAGAGAAGAATGTTGGTATATCAGTAAAGGATCTTGTCATTATATGTTACTGAATTTGACCAAAAACAAATTTATCGCGTTCTGTTAAAGATTCAATCTTTAAACACTGGTCCGCTGTAAACTGGAAATAACACATGGTTTTTTTCTCTAATCTTTGGTCAGTCTAATGTTTTACAGGTACATCTTGTAAATTGTGATTACATTCCCAATAGGCATACTGTGGATCAGATTTTATTCCCACAAATTGGCTTTTCAAATCTGCCACAGTAGAACTAAAATGGTACATAAATAGGCTTTGAATTAAAAAAATAAATGAACCCCATTCACCTTAGTCTAGAAGCAGTGAGAACTGGGGGGAAACCTTGTAGCTTGTGGAATGCTTTCTGTATTAAACATGAAGAGATTCTGTAGTGAGATTGTAGTGAATGTTTATACATCACAAGTTACTCAGCTTTCACATAATACTGATGTTCAGATTGGATGTAGAGCATGGTCAGAATATGGTTCAGTATTTATTTGATATTCGGGTAATATTATAGATGTGTTAAGCATAGTGGACCAGTAAACAACTTCATATTAAACTAATTACTTTGCCTAGTCGGATATATTGTGCTAAGCTTGTGATTTGATAAAGTGGTCTGCAAGATTAATGAAGAACTTAAACATGCAGCTGGATAAAGGAGCGTAGACTTCACTCCTGATCTCTACTGCAATAACAAGCACCACCATGCTGCCAAAATGAAATTCTTGTGGAGTTTCACTTGAAGCATGGTAAAAGAGAGAGTTGTTCCTAGTGTGTATTAGATATCTATTCAGATAATTAAATAGTGAAAATCCCATATATTTATAAACAAACTGAAAATACTTGAAT
The DNA here is from genome assembly GCF_035594765.1 of Anolis carolinensis. Classification (NCBI taxonomy): domain Eukaryota; kingdom Metazoa; phylum Chordata; class Lepidosauria; order Squamata; family Anolidae; genus Anolis; species Anolis carolinensis. The sequence continues at coordinate 85,376,284 of NC_085843.1, read as the reverse complement.
TCCAGTGGGAACAAACTTTTCATCTCTAGCAATAGGTTAGTTTTTCCTGTTTTTATTTTGCAGTATTTTTTCATGTAGATGAAGACTGAAAACTTATTTTGATTTTAGCTAATGCCTTGCTGGCTTAACAAAAATAAAAAGAAACCTTCCTCGCACTGGTGGTTAGTGCATACATAGGGGAATGCAGGAAACCTAAAAAGATTTTAAGATATAGTACTGAAGACAAATTGATCAAGATTATGTCTAATCTACACTTTCCTAAGTCTACACTTTCCTAAGTGTAGACATGATTTAACCTAGTTAAACATACCTAATTCCATTGATTTTAATCAGATGTGTCCCCTGTATAAACACTTGATCAAAACTCCAGGCTTTGACTTGAGTTGGTGTCTGTAGATTAGGCTCTGAGAAAGAGGGAGCTAAGTCTTCAAGCCCCACTGAAATGCCCAAATTCATCATCACTAGATCTGAATGTGGCTGATTATGGCCTTGTTGGAGACTTTGGAAACTTCAGTACAAAAGATCATACAGAGATAGCTGAAAGAGGGGTAGATTTGCTTTGACACCATGCTGGCTACTTTATTAAGCTAAATAAGTAGGGATAAGAAATGAAACTATATCTCACCAAATTAAGTGGTGTTGCACAGTTTTAATATCAGAGTTGACAAATTCATTTCACCAATCTTGAAGTTACTAAATTTAAACTCAATTCTGAAATTCCAATCCTTTGCTTCCTAAATCTTAATCTTCTAACTATCCCAACAGAAAATTTTTAAAAATGTCAATATCTCATCAAATAAAACATGCATGAATTACAGGATTTTGTTTGGTATTTTTGTTGAATAATAAATGTTTGACATTGCCAAGAAAATGTGTGTCCAAAATGTTCTTCTTTTTCTTCCCACTGACATGCTCAAGGTAAGAGCATATTAGAAAATTATTGATCTTATATGGTCAAACTCAATCCTACTTTATTTTCATAAATATCTAACGGAGCAATCATATGCATTATGTATTCAATAGTTCCACAATGTTGATTGGGATCTGCATAGGATTTTATCTCTAATGTCTTCCTTCAGACATTCCTACAAAATCTTTAAATCTCTTAATAAAGCAAGATACTCTCCAATCTGCTTTACATGAAAGTTATAGTTGGTTGCAAGTAAGGCATTTGGCATATTGGAACAGTTACCTGGAATATTGCATTGAATGCTTCTTGGCAGGGGGTTGGACTGGGTGGCCTACAAGGTCTCTTCCAAAACTATGATTCTATAACCAGAGATTAGGCTTTTGTGAACAGCCTTTGGGGATAAAAATATCTTTCTACTGTATGAAGAACCAAACACAAAATAAGGATTCATAGTTGGTGTAAGAATTACATAGTTCATTATTTCGTTTTTTACATATTCACTGAGCAAAATGATACACAATTTCTTTTTGACTGAAGTTATTTTGGTTCAACAGCATTAATAACTTATTGTCTCAGTGTTGTCTGTTCTTTCCAAATGCAGCACTTAAGGCAGTCCTATTTAAGGGATGGGAAGAATTCCAGCCTGGTGCAGCTTTCATCACATAAAGTGAATCTTCACAGATCTTTTTACTGAGTTAAAACAATACAGACAGAGTTTTTAATCAGAATTCCAAAATACTCCAAAATAACATCCATGGGTGGTTGAGATATAGTGACTTTTGCTTTCTGATAGCTCAGTGTACACAAACTATGCTTCATGCGCAACATTATTTTTAAAAATTGTATCTATAATTATCCACAATTTATGTGCATAAAATGTATATGAATTTTGTGCTTGTATCTCCCAAGATATCTCTTTATATATGTATATACAAGTATTCCAAAATCTTTTTTAAAAATCAAAATACAGATACTCAACCCTTTTGGATAAAGGATAATCAACGGTACTCAGTAGTACAGAGAACTAAGGAATTGATATAGTTCTGGAGGAGAGAGAGTTTTTTGGTGTATGTCTAATACAAAACAGGAAAGAGAATTGAAAAATTGATTGTTTCATTTCCTCTGAAGAAGCATAATAGAATTTTTTTGTAATTAATATTACCACCATTGGTCCTATCTGGTATTATATGACAACAAACAGAACCGAACCCAAACAAACTGGCCTGTGCAGAAGGAGCATCATTCTAAGTTACTCAAAGCAAGACACAGTACGACATCAAGGGATTTGGCATCAAAACAAAGTGTAATATCCCTCTTGAAAATTATTTTCTTAATTTGTAAGAATTGTTTATGTTAAAAAGTTAACTCATAAATGGTTCCCTTGATGATAAATGCCTTGTCTTTTCACAGTAACAATTCTTCATACTGTGCGCTTCATTTTTTCTAAAGGACAACCTAAAATGAAACAAAATTACATTTAAATCAGTGTTAAGTAAGTCTTATTCCCTGCTACCTTGGGTTGAATGTGAAGATAAAACTTTGGAACTCACTGACTTTCAGTGGAATCTAAGTAACGGAAATGAACTCAGATAAGGAATCTGAAAGATGACAATGAAACAACTGAAGGTAAGTTGCAAACAATGTTTCAGGGAATTAGTATGGGACTTATTGCTGTTTAAATGGTCTCATACCTGTGAGGAACAAGTTTTGAAAGCTGTATACTCGGCAAGTAATTTTGGAAAATATATTCAGCTGCTGCAACATTACTAGGTAGAGGAGCCTGTGAAATGACCACTTTGCATTGAAACTGATGGGCAGTGGGACACCCTGAAATGCATCTTTGCAATTCACTAGAAAGCTTACGAAGTGCCTCTGCTGTGTTGCTAAGTATGTGTTATGCAAAGTAATGCAACATAGACTGCGATATAAAATCACAGCCATTGAAAGGTGAATTTTGTTATGCCCAAGATGAAGGGCTGGATGCTACCGGACAGGGAAAATGCTAGGGAAATGGCTCAAGAGAATCGACCTGAAATATAATACAATAAACTCTCAGTTAACCAGCACCCATGGAGATGGAGATGCCAGATAAATGTAGTTTCTAATTTCTATAAACATAGGTATAATTAATACTATACAATACCATAAACTCTGTATTGATTTACATGGTATGGTATGGTATATTACAGTATATAGTACTACATTAATACAGTAATTAAAAGCAAATTAAGAGAAGTAAAGACAAGCTTAGCTTAATGTACCACAGGTTTACTGTATTATAAAAACAGCTTTGGGAATGCAGTATTATTTCTTTGCTTATTTTGGCTTGTTCCTTGGAAGTTCTGGTTTCTTGCGTTCCAATTAATGGAGTCTACTGAATATCACAGAATAGATAATAGTTTGAAAATGAGGAACCTGAGGAAATTGTGACAGCTGAAAAAATAGATTTCAATAATAATGCTAATTGGGGTAATACAGCTTGTCAAGAAGTGTAGTTTGGACAGGTAAGATGAAGGGTTGATCACCATGGCATTAAAAAAAAGGCTGAAGCCTTCCACAATCATTTACTCAATGTATTGAATCAACATAAAAAGAAGAGAGTGCACTGGACCCTAGTCTAGATGCAGACTCTAAATTTTGTGATTCTCTACACATAGAGATTAATGAGTTAAAGCAAGAATGTTTCCCCTACTTATGGTGCTCTCCCTGTGACTTGCAACTCTGATCATACGGACAGCCTCCACGCACAGGAGAGAACTGTCCTATTCAGACTTTTTCTCCCCGTTATTACAAGAATAATTGAATTGGAGGGAAGCTAGTAAATGTCCATCTCTGCATGTTGATTAGACGTGCTTACGTGTATAGCGCTATAGAATTACAGAGTTTAGACCAGGGGTGGAGAACCTCAGACCCTGGGACCAAACCCATCTCCCCAGGTTTCTCAGAAGGCCCACCTTTCCTCCCATAAGATCACTGTTGTGTGGTTTATCAGCTGTTGTGCAGGGTTTTGTCAATTTCAAAAGAGATTCAAGAAAAACATATTGGAATTTTTGGTTTCACCCACCACTGAATCTGGCCCCTTAGAACATCCCCAGAATTGCATTTGGACTTGAAAGAGTTTTCATCCCCTCAGTCCAGATTCTAGAGCAGCCTAATAGAGGACCTGACAGTTGTAATTTCCACAGTATCATTGTGACCACACATTTCTAAGAAAGCAAATAAATAGAAATCACATCTGTGTATGTCCATGTAAACTAACTAGGGAAATTCTGATTGAATTGAGCCTTTTGTATGATGGTATTCATACCCGCTATCTGCTCAAATGCTATGGGGGGGGGGAAATGTAAACTTTAAAATGTGTGTACTTACCTTCATCACTTTTTTGTTCACAATTTACTTCTTCTGTCTCTTTTACCACCTGTTCTTGACTGTTCATTTTTTGTACTAAGTCTTCTAGGTTCTGCACTTCTTCCTGCAAATTTCTTTGAAGGTCATGATTGCTGTGGATGAAATTCCTTACAGCTTGTATTCTGTTGGAATCCTGAGAAGAAAATACACTGCAAGTTTTTAAAAAGTAAAATGAGTATTTTAAAGGGACACACACTAGGATTCGATAGCAGTTAAAGTGGTGTCACATTGCGTTAATTCTACAGTGTAGATGCATTCTTAGTCACTAAACTCACACTGTGACACTGGTCTAATGCTTTCCACTTTACCCCTGCAACATCTCTTAAAATATCACTGCTTTCTAAACTTCCATAAATTAATAGTAAACTGTTTTGTCGAAGGCTTTCATGGCTGGAATCACTGGGTTGCTGTGAGTTTTCCGAGCTGTATGGACATGTTCCAGATACAGTAATAATAAATAGTAAAATAAAAAAAATAGTAAAGTAAAAAAATTGATAATAGTAAACTGATTCCCTGGTCAGTTGTATTGAGCATAGTATTACAACAGGAATGAGCCCTTGGATAGACGGCAGCTCTCATCAATTTTACTATTGACTATACAGGTTAGAAGTGACAGCAGATGCAATCCAACGACATTTGGAAGTCTGTAAATTGCCTGACCCAATCTAAACAGGGAACAATACTGGCAATATTTCATTAAAACCAAACTATATTTTATGTTTCTTACCTCTTTTGACATTGTTCCCTGTTCCTCCATGCAAAGCCTGATTTCATTAAGTCTCTCTTTTATCAGCTCTGCCTCTATTTCAGTCATCTGGCCTGGGCTCATTTCACCTTCCAGTCCATCAAGCTGATCTTCCCCTGGTACATGAACAGCCCAATCAGATTTCAGGAGCTATTTGATTGGTTAAAAGACAGACAAACAGAAAACTATGCTATAAAAAGCTATTTGACTTGATAAGGAAGTCATGACTGAAAAGACTAGACTTTAATGTCAGGACTATAAGTCATATCAGTACCATAGTCTATAAATAGAGATACTCTTTTTCAGGTGATGAGGAACATGTAGCACTTTGGATACTGTTGGATGGTAACTCTCAGCAGCCTTAACCAGCATAACCAATGATAGGAGACAACGGAAGCTGCAGTCCAACAACATCCAGAGGAAAACACATCTCTCCATGCCTAATATAGTATATCCATACTCTTTGGAATGTGATTGTGAAGATGCCTTTACCAATCAGATCCAAAGATTCAACGTTGCACAGGCATCTTCATCTTATACATCTTTGAACAGACACTGTAACCTATCATGAACTGCTAATGAAATTTTAAATGTTTAGTAGTAAGCCTAGGAAACTACTGTTTGAGAAACACAAACAGAACTTGTAATGTAATTCAAGGTAATTTATTACATTAGAGATTTTTAATATGTCATTCCACCAAAGTATGCTAATCAGATTGTGATATTCCTGTGAAGCTATTTAATTGATTTATATTTGGGTTGGAGGCTCTGGCTGGCATTCTGCTAGGAACATATACCAATGCCCCTCTACCTTGTGACTATGTATGGTTTTTGGTAATTTTAGAGGATGGCGTTCTCTTCCACCCCTCCATAATAACCAAAGCACACAAACAAACCTCAAGGACTCATGGTTTTGTTGCATTAATACCCTTAAAGAATCTATATGGAGAATACAGTAGACTGGAAAAGAATATGGCCATGGACACAGACTGACAACATCATCCAATGAGACACTTGATGGGTGACGTGATCCGTCTGTGTCTGGCTTATGGGACATAGCCTGAATTTCCCCACACTTTCCACCAGCCATGGAATAGTTGTTCAGGAGGGACACTATGGGAAAACCATGAGTCTTGTTGTTGTGAGCTTACAAAAACTCTTACGCTCTGATGGGCTGTATGGGATCTTAACCAACAAGTCCATTGTGAATGCACATTGTTGTAAATGATTTAGTCATTTTTGAGCAGTGGAGATCAGCAAGCCTATCCTGCATTAACATCCTTGTATTTTATAAATGTTTTGGAAACTGTGGCCTAGAATCCTGCATTGGGCATGCAAAACATAAAAGCTTCATACATATAGTTCTGTGTCCTTTAGCCTCCTCAGCAGCTATCAAGCCATGTATGGTGTTGCTCCAGTTGATAATGGCCAAACGTTTTCCCTTCTGTAACTGGGGAACTGCAGCAAAGACAAGCCTTGACCCTTTGTTGCTTCATTCTCTCTCTCTCTCCTCCTGCTAGCCACAGCAGCATACCATGGGATTTGACTGCTACTCAGAGAGAGATTTTAGAAGATGCATAAGGAGACTACAAATAGTGCCTTCCACAATGAGACACACACATATCCCAAGCTATCAAGAGGATTCCAGCAAATGCTTTTCCTTTGATTCTGCTACAATTCTTGACACAAAGTTTCAAGAGCAATTTTTGTGATAAACACAGGTGTCAATGGCACAGCATAAAATATTTCATTTAATTGGAATGTTTATTTTTTATAAATTTGAAATTGCTTTTTTGCATCTTGTTTTTTGTTTTCTTCCACATGAAGTGGGTGTGTACAGAACAAGCCTTCTATTTTCTTCAAGTGTCAAACATTTTAATGCTTGCCATCTCCTCCAAAGCAGTCCTACAGTAAGCTTATTTTGCCATAACAGAAACTATCATTGTTGGTACTTTCTGCATTGCATTTCAATCCACTTCACCAAGTTGATTGTTTATTTATACACCAAAAGGGTGACCAAAGAGTGGTTCTTGAGAAGTCTGTCGACTGCAACTTCCAGCATTCCTTATTGGCTATGCTGAATAGGTGCTGATGAAAGGTGCAGTGCAATATTATCCGGAATATTGCCCATCCCTGTACAAAGATTGAGGAGCCCCGGTGGCGAAGTGCGTTAAAGCATTGAGCTAGAGACCAAAAGGTCCCAGGTTCAAACCCCGAGAACAGCGTGAGCGGCCGCTGTTAGCTCCAGCTCCTGCCCAACCTAGCAATTCGAAAACATGCCAATGTGAGTAGATCAATAGGTACCGCTTCGGCGGGAAGGTAACAGCGCTCCATGCAGTCATGCCGGCCACATGACCTTGGAGGTGTCTATAGACAATGCCGGCTCTTTGGCTTAGAAATGGAGATGAGCACCAACCCCCAGAGTCAGACATGACTGGACTTAACGTCAGGGGAAACCTTTACCTTTACCTTATACAAAGATTACAAATCTGACAAAGTTAATTCCAATACATAGAAGCTTATGTTATATATAAAATATCAGTCTTAAAGGTGCTATGTGATTCTTTGTTATTTTGTATTCAGGACTTGCAATAATTATACTAAACTCTTTGTTGATCCATACAAATGTTTTTTGTAATGCATTGCTGTTATAATGCATAGGTAAAGGTAAAGGTTTCCCCTGACATTAAGTCCAGTCATGTCTGGCTCTGGGGGTTGGTACTCATCTCCATTTCTAAGCTGAAGAGCCGGCGTTGTCCATAGACACCGCCAAGGTCATGTGGCCGGCATGACTGCATGGAGCGCAGTTACCTTCCCGTCAGAGCGGTACCTATTGATCTACTCACATTTGCATGTTTTCGAACTGCTAGGTTGGCAAGAGCTGGGGCTAACAGCAGGCATTCATTCTGCTCCCGGGATTTGAACCTGGGACCTTTTGGTCCACAAGTTCAGCAGCTCAGCGCTTTAACACACTGTGCCAAGGAATAATGATGATGATTATCAACAGCAGCCAGATTTGCATTAATAATCATTTAACCTTTTCTATACTTGTAGTAGCCATTTGGGCCTCGGGAACATGTTGAAACTCAGCAAGCAAATTCTGAATATGGTTTCCGAACTGCTTCAGCCAGGAAGAGGAGACTTTCATATCTGAAGAGTGCATTAGTTCATTGCGGCACTTAATCACCTAGAGATGTAAACGTAAAGAAAAACAGGTGGACTGTAAAACCCAGCAGGGGCTGTGGAAAGCAATTACTAAGTTATAGCCTTGCGCTGTGGGAGGTGGCAGGGGAATGAGGCCTAAATGAGTGATATATTTCTACCCCAGGGCCACACGCTGCTGTCAATTGCAATGAGATGGAAATACTCCATGTAGTACAGACCATGCAGATTACTAAAGGCATCAGTGCTTCTAATAGCTTTGAAAATCAGCCTTTAAGCTTATTATATTTTACCACATCTATCTATCTGTGGGCATACATAATCTACTGTAATGAATAGTCTCTTTGTGTCCCAAATTTGAGGAAAAGGTGGGGCAGAAATAAAGCAATAGCAATGGAACTGGAAATTGGAGAGGCCTCTGGACTTCTAATGGTTGCATTGAAGAGGGAATTGCAGCAGGTGTTTGCTACCTGGTTGTATGAAAGCAGCATCTGTGAGAATTCCTGTTTCAACACAACAATTAAAGGTACAGGAGCCTCTCCAGATTTCATAGGCAACCCTAGTAATAATATTCTGAAATCAGCTCATTTAGGTAAGCAACCTCCCACAGGCTGCGTGGATAGACTTCACGGCATTGGTAATGGCATCATGTCACTTCCATTTACCATTTTCACCTGGCTTGTAGCCTAAAAGCCAGGACTGGGAGTCTGGGGTAGACATGTAGCTTTTATATGTTTTTATGTTTATATGAGTTTGGGGCAAAGAAAAAAAATCATCTACAATCATTTTAAAATGAACTTTTGGAGGAGTCTGGGAGACTTCCGAGGTCATTGACCAGACGTTCTCTGCTGAATCTTGAAAGAGTTCCTCTAGAGGGAATGGAAATCACTTCTTCCCTCTCCCTAATTGTCCATAAGCAGCAGAGATTTCAGGAGAAAGAGGAAATGCTGGTTTCATGGACTTTTCCAGTGAGATCCTGCTTCTGGATAACCTATGATTCCTTATACAGAGAATTCATGGGAGCAGCACCATGCAAAGTCTAGGTCAGGGGTCCTCAAACTTTTTAAGTGCAGGGCTGGTTCACAGTCCTTCAGACTGTTAGGGGGCCAGACTATGATGAAATAGTCCAAAATTAAGGTTGTTGTTGTTGTGTGCCTTCAAGTCATTTCAGACTTAGGTCAACCCTAAGCCTAAAGTTTAAGACAGGGGCCAGGTCAATGACCTTGGGGACCCCTGATCTAGATGATCTCATAAGACCATAGGCAAGCAAAGAGACCTCCAAAGACCATCTAGATAGTCTCATAAGACCATAGGTAAGGAAAGGGACCCTCAAAGACCATCTAGATGGTTTCATAAACCATAGGTAAGGAAAGGGGCCCCCAAAGGCCATCTAGACAATCTCATAAAACCATAGGTAAGGAAAGGGACCCTCAAAGGCCATCTAGACGGTCTCATAGGACCATAGGTAAGGAAAGTGACCTCCAAAAGCCATCTAGATGGTCTCATAAGGCCATAGGTAAGGAAAGGGACCTTCAAAGGCCATCTAGATGGTCTCATAGGATCATAGGTAAGGAAAGTGACCTCCTAAAGCCATCTAGATGGTCTCATAAGGCTGTAGCTAAGCAAAGAGACCTTCAAAGACCATCTAGACGATCTCATAAGACCATAGGTAAGCAAAAAGGTCTCCAAAGACCAGGTAGACCCTAAGTCAACCCTAAGTCTAAAGTTTAGGACAGGGGCCAGGTCAATGACCTTGGAGGGCCGCATCCGGCCCCCGGGCCTTAGTTTGGGGACCCCTGGTCTAAGTGTTTACTAGAAGAGGAGGGAGAACACTGGTGGGAACGTCGGAAATGCATTTGAGAAACATATTCAGAACGAATGAGGGGAAAGATGTCAACATCAGCCTTCAAATTACCTCTCTGACCTTCTTTTGATCAATGTTGCTGAAGTAATCACAAAAAGTAAAAAGGTTTAAGAGTCCTGATGCGTCACACTTGTCAGGACCACAGCTATCAGCTTTCCCAGGAGGCATGTAAGCCTAAGCAATGAAGAAGAACACCAACAGTCAATGGGGCATATCTGCATCTCACACCAAGCCTTCAATATCCTTCAATTCAATAACCTTCTACAATGACACACTTAAGAATTTACTGGATCGTCTCAAAAACCAACTACCAATCTGTGATTTATAGCACCCTTAAGTAACTACTGCATTCATTTTCCACAATCAAACATCAAGACTGTACAGTCAGCTCTCCACATTTATGGATTAGGTTATTCTTGGATTTGATTAAAATGTTCTCTCTGGGAATCTCTAGGTTTTCCAGTGCAACTCTATGGTCAACTTCTACCAGAAATAATTTTAATCACTTACGGTATAAATTTATGTTAGTGTTTTTAGATTTATGTTTAGTCATGATAGAAATGTATATTTGTGTGATCATTCATTAACTTACGTAATGCTAAGATATTTTGGTTAGGTAGATATATGTTTAGGTATTTGTTTTCTTTTTATATTGAAATAAAAATAATACAGTGTTCCCTCACTTATCGCGGGGGTTAGGTTCCAGGACCACCCGCAATGAGTGAAAATCCGCGAAGTAGGGGTGCTATATTTATTTTAATATTTATACATTATTGTAGTAGTTATACACTATTTTAAGTCTTTATCAACCAATTGTGTGTTGATAAATCGCCTCCTTCTCCTCCCGTTGCCACTTGGGCTCCTTTTATCTCCCTTCGGCTTCTCCTTCCTCCCTTCCTTAGGCTGTAAATTGTAATTTTTTATGATTTATAATATTATTTTAGAGTTTATTGAAAAACCGCGAAACAGTGAATCCGCGAAAAGTGAACCGGGAAGTAGTGAGGGAACACTGTACTACAAAAATAAATAAATGGATTCATGCTGGAGGATCTAGATATTCCTAGAGAGAAAATCTCAATAGGAATCTCTAGGTCCTCCAATATGGAAGTTGACTACAGAGTCATGCTAAAGAATCTAGATACTTCTAGAGAGATGTTAAATCAGGTAAACTTTTGTTGGAGCCCTATGCCTTTAATCCCCGTGAACATGGAGGGTTGGCTGTATATCGTTTTTAATTTCAATCAGGAGTGTAGAATCCATAGTTGTAGGGTTGCATATGGACTTTAGACACTGTATGCACAAGGTTGGTGAGATCCAACTACTTTTCACAGTCTCCGTGGTTCCCGACCTTTTCTTTACCACAGACCACCCCTTTAAATACCTTTTGTGGCTGCATACCACCAAGACTTAACTCAAAATTTAAGACACTAGACTGCATCAAGTAGTTATTTCAATTTTCTCACAAAGGTCCTTCGAATTTAGAGAGAAGAGCATGTAAGTTAATCTGTTAATACACACACTCCTATTATAATATAATATCTTGATTATAATGATTCCAAATAATAGTATCAACACTAATGATATATGACATCAATCCTTTGTGGACCCCATGACGACACTATGGCCCTCCAGAGACCACAGGTTAAGAACCACAACTCATTCCCTGATTTCTGAAATATTTGTCTTCCTGTCTCTAGTAGCTATGGAAGATAACAATCTCAATGGAGATCATGAAAGGGTAAGAGAGAGATTTGCTTCCATAATCGCTTCCCACCCTGGATCCCTATGTTTGAGTGAGTGTAGAGTGGAGTTTTAAATCTCCCTAACCATGTGTACTGAGGTGTGGGTGTGTGCTTTTGTACTTACTTAGGCAATCCCTCATAGTTCGAGGACGATTGTCTTCCATTTCTGTTGTCTTGGGGGTATGTCCGTAGGTGGCTGAAGAGACCTATTCTTGATCTGCATGTTCTCCCGCAGTGAGGACATCAGTTTCCAGGTGGAAGGCGGTCCCGGTCAGGGTTGGCTTGAAGGGCCTTCCTCTTGGCGCGTTTCTCCCTTAAGCCCTTCATTCATGCCTCTTCAAACTCCTCAGCACTGCTGGTCACAGCTGACCTCCAATTAGAGCGCTCAAGGGCCAGGGCTTCCCAGTTCTCAGTGTCTATGCCACAGTTTTTAAGGTTGGCTTTAAGCCCATCTTTAAATCTCTTTTCCTGCCCACCAACATTATGTTTCCTGTTCTTGAGTTCGGAGTAGAGTAACTGCTTTGGGAGACGGTGATCGGGCATTTGGACAACATGGCCAGTCCAGCGGAGTTGATGGCGTAGGAGCATCGCTTCAATGCTGGTGGTCTTTGCTTCCTCAAGCACGCTGTCCACCTGTCTTCCCAAGAGATTTGCAGGATTTTTCTGAGGCAACGCTGATGGAAACGCTCTAGGAGTTGAGTGTGACGTCTGTAGACCGTCCACATTTTGCAGGCGTAGAGCAGGGTTGGGAGGACAATGGCTTTATAAACAAGCACCTTGGTATCTCTACGGATGTCCCGATCATCAAACACTCTCTGCTTCATTTGGAAAATGCTGCACTCACAGAGCTCAGGCGGTGTTGTATTTCAGTGTCGATGTTGACTTTTGTGGAGAGGTGGCTGCCAAGGTAGCGGAAATGGTCAACATTTTCTAATGTGACACCATTATGTTGTATTCCTGGCTTTGCAGAGGGATTAGCTGGTGCCTGTTGGAAGAGCACTTTGGTTTTCTCGATGTTCAATGAGAGGCTGAGCTTCTCGTATGCTTCTGCGAAGGTGTTTAGAGTGGCTTGTAGGCCTTCTTCTGAGTGCACACAGACTACGTTGTCATCGGCATACTGGAGTTCTATAACAGATGTTGTGGTGACCTTGGTTTTAGCTCTCAGTCTGCTGAGGTTAAATAGCTTGCCATCTATCCGATAGATGATTTTCACAACAGTGGGAAGCCTCCCATCAACAAGGTGAAGTATCATAGCGATGAAGAAGGAAAATAAGGTAGGGGCAATAACACATCCCTGCTTGACATCTGATTCCACCTTAAATGGGTCACTTTGGGAACTGTTGCTGTCCAAGACTGTTGCCATCATGTCATCATGGAGGAGCCGCAGGATGTTCACAAATTTGTCAGGGCACCCAATTTTTTGGAGGATGGTCCAGAGAGCACTGCGATTCACTGTGTCGAATGCCTTTGCAAGGTCAATGAATGCCATGTACAGAGGTTGGTTTTGTTCCTTGCATTTTTCTTGGAACTGTTGTGAAATGAAGATCATGTCCACTGTTCCTCTGGAGGGGCGGAAGCCATTCTGGGATTCTGGGAGGGTGTCTTTTGAGACAGGGAGAAGGCGGTTTGCAAGGATTCTTGCGATAATTTTTCCCAGCAGAGATTAGAAGGGAGATACCGCGATAGTTCCCACAGTCTGTTCTATCCCCTTTCTTGAAAAGGGTGATGATGGTGGCATCCTTGAAGTCTGCTGGGATTTTCTCGGTCACCCACACTTTTTCAATGAGCTGGTGGAGTTGTTCTATCAGCTCAGGTCCACCCTCTTTGAAGATTTCAGCAGGGATCCCATCAGGTCAGCTGGCTTTGTTGTTTTTTTGTTGGCTGATGGCATTGCTGACTTCTTCCAAACTAGGCAGTGCTGCAAGCTCATCCCTGGTTTGTTGTTGTGGGATTTGTGAGAGGGCCTCTTCAGCCACATTGGAGTTGCAATTCAGCAGGTTCTGGTAGTGCTCTTTCCAACGTAGTGCAATTGATGTTTTGTCCTTCAGAAGTTTGGTTCCATCTGATGAGCGTAGAGGCTGTATGCCATGGTTTCTTGGTCCGTAGATGATCTTTGTGGCTTTGAAAAGTGTTGGATTTCTTCAGGCTTCTTTGTCCACCAGATGTTCTTGAGTTCTCTGGTCCTTCTTTGGACCTCAGCTTTTGCACTGGCATAGATCTTTTTCTTGGCAGCACAGTTGGCGTCTCTCTGCCATGTTTGGAAGGCTTTCCTTTTGTTATCAATTAGCTGTTGGATCTCTTCATCGTTATCGTCAAACCAGTCTTCTTAGTTTGGTATCCAATGGTTTCTTCACAGGCTGTGATGATGGAGGTCTTCAGTTTGTTCCAATGTTCCTCAAAATTTTCGGGGTGTTATATGGGTAGATGATCCTTGAGTGTTGTTTGGAGAAGGGCTCGTTTGGAGGGCTCCTGAAGGGCTTGAGTGTTCATTTTACGCCTTGTTTTTCTTCCTTGGAGTCTGCGTTTGGGGACGATCTTGATAGCCATCGTGGATCGGATTAAGCTGTGGTCTGTCCAGCAGTCATCAGTACCTGTCATGGCTCTTGTGAGAAGCACATCGCGGCAGTCTCTGGCACGTGTAATTACATAGTCCAAGAGGTGCCAATGCTTTGACTGGGGGTGCTTCCATGATGTCTTGAGCTTGTTTTTCTGGCGGAAGAGCGTATTGGTGATGACAAGGTTGTGCTCTCCACATTTGGTGAGAAGCAAGATGCCATTCGAGTTGCTGTTTCTGACCCCGTCTTTTCCTATGATCCCTGGCCACAGGTCAGAGTCCTGTCTGACTCTTGCATTAAAGTCCCCCAGGAGGATGATTTTGTCCTTCTTAGGTATCTCCGATAGGATGGTGTCCAGCTGACAATAAAAATTTTCCTTGATGTTTTCGTCAGCATCTAGTTTTGGTGCATAGGCACATATGATGGTTGCCTGTTGGTTTTTGACAAGGTTAATTCAGAAGGTTGGGAGTCGTTCACTGATGCCAGTGGGTGCTTCAGTCATGTGCTTCACCAGGTCATTTCTAATAGCAAAGCCAACTCCGTGTATTCTTCGCTCTTCTTCAGGCAGTCCCTTCCAGAAGAAGGTGTAGCCTCCTTTTTCTTCCTTCAGCTGTCCCGCTCCTGCTCTCCGGGTCTCCTGAAGGGCTGCTATGTCAATGTTAAAGCGTCCCAGCTCCCTTGCAATGATAGCAGCAGTCCTGCATTTGGTGCGTTTGCTGTCAGTGTTATCCAACAGTGTCCGTACGTTCCATGTTCCAAAGTTCATTTTAATTTTTTGGCTGCAGAGTGGTGACCCCTCTCGATGCGGCAGTCCATTCAGGGATAAGAGAGGCAGACTATGTTTAGGGCACCTTTTCTAGCCCCTTCCCCATGTGGGGTGAGCAGAGTGGATCCTAAAAAGGGCTGCTCAGTCATGGATACAGTTGCCGGACTACTCAACTGCCTCGGACCTTGAGGTAGAACGACTGAGTCCATATCCACCGCCCATGTGCCAGCCTGTGACTAAGGGCTTCCAGATTCACAATCCTGCCCCTGTCGCTGCTCGCTGATTGTCATGGGACTTTTGTTGGTTTGTTTTTATTTTTCTTGGAAGACGCCTGTGCGTGATTTTTTTTAATGTGTGGAAGTTGGTGCACGGCCGGTCAACACACAGTCTTCACAGAGTGAGGTCCCAGCAGTGGTGTGGTTAACACAATGAGAGTGGCTTCTTCCGCCTTCACAGCCATTGTAACATGTACCATGTTATCCTCCGCCTGCTCCGCCATTGAGGTCTTAGGGTCTTCGGATTGTGCTTGGTCTGGATCCTCCCCTGTGGCCCCTCCTGGGAGTGCATGACTCCAGTGGTTGTGCCCACAGGTTCATTGGAACACGCAAGCCCCCTCACCACGACAAGG
Organism: Anolis carolinensis; assembly: GCF_035594765.1. Classification (NCBI taxonomy): domain Eukaryota; kingdom Metazoa; phylum Chordata; class Lepidosauria; order Squamata; family Anolidae; genus Anolis; species Anolis carolinensis. The sequence continues at coordinate 85,360,504 of NC_085843.1, read as the reverse complement.
TGACAATCCATCAAGGGGGTGTGTGCTTTTGTACACATGTGTGTATATAAAAAGTGTAGGCCACGGGAATAATGGAAGTTGCAGTTGAATGTATCCAGACAGCACCTGTTTGGAAAGAAAAAGTATTATACAGTTTGTCTGATTCCTCTTCAGTGAACCTTACAAACACTCATTCAGTAAATCGTCTGTGTTTTCCAATACAAATATAAGAAAATGACTAAACTAATCAGTTACAAAATAAGATATCAAGTGGGACGGGGAGAGGAAAGGATGTTGTTTGGCTGCTTTCAGACAAGTCTGGGTCCTATAATTCTGCTGGACCCACCACATGTGTTATACTTGGTTTTTGTTTATGCCTTACCTTGATATACATGCATTCAGCCCACTATTATACACACAGGTGAAACTTAGGCCCCTTCTGCACTGCCATATAAAATTCAGATGATCTGCTTTGAGCTGGATTATATGGCAGTGTAGACTCATATAATCCAGTTCAAAGCAGATAATGATTATTATCTGCTTTGATTATCTGGATTATATGGCAGTGTAGAAGGGGTCTTAGATTACAATTTGACTCCAGGTCTGGTTATACCATTATAAAAAATTAAGTTAAATCAAGTTTATTCTGCATTAGCCAACAGCACTTTTGTGTATTTTAAGAAATATATTTAGTACTAAGGTCCAGTGCTACAATTTTCCCATCACTTGTATGAATTAATGATACTGTATCTTGAGGAAGAATGAAAAACAATGTTGTCACCATGCTTGTAAAAAGGGAAAACCAGCAGGCATTACCTTTGCAATTTCCCAAGGATTAGAAGGCCAGAGCCAAGGCCTGCAGTTTCCCCAGTTCACCTCCCCATTCCTGTGAGTGTGATGTTTCAAAATCTCCTTTTTCCATTCTTTACACAGGGTGCAGACAGGCTGAAACTACAAATTAACAGAAACAGCAATATACAGTCAGCTCACTGTATCCATGATTTTTTTTGCACCCACAAATTCAACCAACCATGGCTTTAAAATATTAAAAAGAAATCCCACAGCAAATCTTGATTTTGCTGTGTATCACTATGCTGATGTGTAGGCATACCCTGTCAACTTACAGTGACCCAACTAATTCCATAGGATTTACTTAAGCAAGGAATATTCAGAGGTGGTTTTGACAGTTCCTTCCTCTGAAATATAGCCTTACAGCATCTGATATCCGTTGGCAGACTCCATTCAAGTACTAACCAGGGCATACTCAAATGTAATTTGTAGGCTCCCTGTTGTTTAATGTTTTCCAAGCATCGTACTTATTGCTAAAAATATTACAATTTTAAAAGCTTGTGACAAGCAGAAATTCAACAAGCATTGTTGTTGGTGCATGCCTTCAAGTCATTTCTGACATTTATAACTTTAAGGCGAACCTATCATGAGATTTCTTGGCATAATGTATTCTAAAGGGGTTTGCCTTTGCTTCCCTTTGCATGTGTTTTTTTTTCCTTGTCAGGAGCAATTTGAGAAACTGCAAGTCACTTCTGGTGTGAGAGAATTGGCCATCTGCAAGGACGTTGCCTAGGGGATGTTTTGATATTTTACCATCCTTGTGGGAGGCTTCTCTCATGTCCCTGCATGGAGAACTGGAGCTGACAGAGGGAGCTCATCTGTGCTCTCCCCAGATTCGAACCGGCAACCTTCAGGTCAGCAACCCAACCTTCAAGTCAGCAGCCCTGCCGGCACAAGGGTTTAATCCGTTGCGCCACCAGAGGCTCCTTTGAGTGTGTTGAAATGATATCAGAGTTGGTGTTCATCAGGCCTCCAAAGGGAGGTCATTCAAAAACTGGCATGTCACCAGAGACTAATCATTTTCCCATGTCCTGTGTATTCTTCCTATCAATGGGACACAAAGAAGGGACACTGCAATAGGTTTCAGTTCTTGAGTAAGCATATATAATTATTGTATTTAACATAATTGATTCCAATGCACCGTGAGCCTCAAATACCACCTTTGTTATTAAGGAATGTTTTCCTCACCACAACATTGTTACCAGTTCAGAGGAGTATCCGTTCTGAAGGGATCTTTTATATTGTCAAATAGTTTTTGCGTTTCAATGAACATGTCTAAACCATTGCGTCAAATATTCCTGCAGTTTGGCGGTTTCTTCCTCTGTCATGACATGCAAGCAACTAAACACATGGCAGAAGGAAATCTAACTCTGTTGAGGCTGCTCCAGATGGCAAGACATTTTTTGTGCAATGTGGTTGCTTCCAGTGGGGTTTCATATAATTCCAGAACAATTTCGCCCATTCTTCTGGGTCCTTCCACTCAACATTTCATACCCAGAGCTGCAAGGGTGGCATGCAGAATTGTTTCACAGCAGCTTGTCTGTGAATGTCCTCTGAGTGTGTATTTTTGTCATGTAAGAATCATAAATGCGTACAGTACGTCAATGAGAGATAGAAAGATCATAGATGTCTTAAAACTCGAAGGAGGGAGTAAAAACCATTCAGCTACCTCTCTAAAATCTAGCTCACATGAACTTTTTAAAAAAATTGACATCCTTTCAGTGCTCATTGGGTTCAATCAGTCTTGAGAATGCTCCAAAATGTGTTATATTCTACCTCTTTCCAAGAAATTCAGGTCATTCTTCCGTATTTTTATATCCCCAAAAGCACTATGAAGCAGGCTAACTTAAGAGATGGTGATTGGCCCAAAGGTACCCTTGATGGGCTTTAAATCCAGGCCTTCCCAGTTCTAGTCCAACATTCTATTATCCCATGATTGTAGTAGCCTAGAATACAAATGGTTTTGTAATACACCTATGATAGCAAGTCAGCATAGTAGGTTTGAATGCTGGACTACAACTCTTGAGACCAAGACTCAAATACCTGCTCAGTCACAAAAAAGAAAGGCAAAGGCAATCCTCCCCTGAAGCAATCGTGCCAAGAAAACCCCTTGATAGGTTCACCTTAGGGTTGCCACAGGACAGAAATTGCTTGAAGGTACAAACAACAACAACAACAATGCCACAGAGCTGTGGAGTCTGGACAGGTCACATTCAATTTGTGAAGCCTTATCCAACGTGCAGGCTTAAAGCTAACTTACATGTACACCAAAATCCAAGGTTGGTCTAGACTAGCAATTCTTTGGCTGGCCCCAGATGCCACAGAACCGTTCAGATGTGCTGCTCCTGACTGACTGACTGTAGTGGTGGCAATGGAGTCTAAATGTCCAATGGGACTAAAACTAGTTCAACCCTGCAGGCTGATTACCTGCACCTGTCGTGTCCATCCTGTTAACTTGGCAGCTAGTTGGAGAGCTCTAGAGAACTCCTGGCCATTGCTGGACACCTCTGCTGGTATCAGTAAAGGTGGCTATGCTACTAAGGAGAGGGGGGCATCACCTACCTCTTTCTCCCTGATCTTGAAAACTAATGATGTCAGCAAAGGTGCCCAGCGATGTCGAGGAGCTCTCTGAAGCTCCCCAGCAGGCTGTCACAGGGATGAGAACGACACAGCCCTGATGGTGGTGCTGGCCCATGTGACCAGCAGACAAATGAGCTTTGGAGCTGATCTGCTGTGTCCACACTCACCACAAAATGTGGAGCTGCTCCAGAGTTTTGGTAAAATTCTGGAGCATTCCCTGACTTCACTTTAATAACACGGGGTAAATCTGGGTTAACACATTTTACTCCATGTTACAGACTAGACATCCCTGGATGTGGACTTCTGTTTCATGCAGACAAGCTCTTGGGGTAGTTAAAAGTTGTGAACCTTGAATTGCTGCTTGTCACATTTAGTCTGGCAGGAGAGAGAAAAAGCTCTCTATCTAAAATATTTGATGCTTTCTTTATAATTTGAGTGAGGTTTATCACCAATATGAATGATGCCATTTTGGCATCAGTGAGTAATTTTTAAATTGCCACCACAATACAGAGTCCATATGAGCACAGGTTGGCTGCAGAACTTCAATTACTTAATTAACTGTGATGTACCTCCTGCCCAACCTCTTTTGACAAATTATGTGCAGTAACATTATGTGAAGCAATCATTTGAGTGATGGCACCTTGGCACCCTTGAGCTATCAATATTGATGATGACTGCCAAATTAGTTTGGCAGCTCAGCAAAGAATCAGGAAATGCTGCCCACCAAATGCATTTTGAGTGTTTCTTGTCAATGCCTCTTCTAACCTCTCTCTCTACTTATTTTCAAAGATTTGAAATAACTGACATGCCACACAACTCTTGCTCTCAGTTCCAAATATAGACCTCTCGATGTGGGAGAAATCAAAACTTGGAATCAAAACAAGAAATGTAAAGCCTGTGATAAAGCAGTCAGTAGGAGTTGCTCTTTTCACTGCTTAGAAAAATCATTTCCTTGCCATGAGTGTACTCATTTCCAGAAATGTTTCAAAGCAACGATTTTCCCTGTCTTCAAACGCCTTTCTGTAAATCAATCTGATTTCATTTTTGACCAGACATGTTCTTTTGTCCAATTTGCATTGCAACCTTCATAATTGTCACCGGTTTTAATAAGATATTAAATAGAATACCCCAGCAACAGTTATCTAAAAGTATTCCTATAGATACTTAAAGTCTTGATCCAGAGTAATTGTACAGCTATACACTGCTTCACTGTGAGAAGACAGCCTTCCCTTATTTTTTACAGTATGTACAAACTGGAAAGACCTACTAAAATCAGCATAAGCCAACATAGGAGCCTGAATCCAGTGGAGGCAAATACAGATAGCAGGACTACTTCTGTCAGGGGAGATTTGTGATGCAGTATAGTTCTCCCATTAGCCTAAAAGGGAGAAGATAATCTTGACCAATCTACCTTGAGCTACCCGTTTCCTCCTCCCCCAAATATATATGTATATGTACAGTATACACATGTATATCTCAGGTATAAGTTTTCCAGAGGACTGTAAATATTTCAACACAAATTGGAAAGGGGTACTGGAGGTTGGTGGGGTGGTTAACAGATAAAAATCACTCCCTTACAACCCTATATTCAGAGTTTGGAAAAAATCACGTTTGTTTTACTACAACTAGAAATTGTTTCTCACAAGAACTTCATGATGAGCCAATACCCGCAGTTTCTACACATACTTTTGATCAATCTCCCATCACTATGAAAAGTAATACTAAGAATACCTTAGTTCAGAGAGCAGTTGTACTTGTGTCCTCCTTCTGCCTTCCCACAGGGAACACCTACAGCAGGCATGGGCAAACTTCAGCTGTTAGGAATTGTGGCAGTTGGGAGTCTAAAACACCCGGAGGGCCAAAGTTTGCTCATGCCTGATTTATAGTGTAGAATTCATGTAGTTTGACTTCACTTTAACTGGCATGGCTCAATGCTCTGGAACCATGGGATTTGTAGTTTGATGAAACACCAGCTCTCTTTGGCAGAGACAGACAAACTACCTTTCTTGTAAAACTACAACTCCCATTATTCCATAGCATTGAACTATGGCAGTTAAAGTGGTGCCAAACTGCATTAATTCTATAGTGTAGATGCACCCATAGGCATCTGATAGGCAACTGTGGAAATAGAACATTGGACTAGTTAGACCTTTGGTTTGATCCTGGACTACTCTGTATTATGTTCATTCATCCATCCAGTATAATTTGTTTCTGATGAATTTACTGGAAACTGTGTGGCATCACTTGTATTTCTGATAGGAAACTAGCTATTTTAAATTCCTCAAAGATGGCTAGCAGCATCACTCCAACTGCTTGGCGGAGGGTTATGGCACACAATTCATCAACCAGAAGGCAAGGCAAGGCAAGCAGTACTTCACACTCACAATAAGGAACTGAAGCTTCACAAACCAGATGAGAAAAGACTCAGGCAGGGGGCTAGGATGGAGGCCTGGCAAGAGAACTGGGCTTCCTACCTAGCACCAGAGTGTGTGCAACACAAAACGGGCAAAATAATTAGTTACAAAGATATAGGAATTAGGAAAATATGAAGTTTTATACAGGTTGAGTACCCCTTTTTCCAAAATCCTGAATTGTCTACAAAGGTGGCTCAGAAGGTGGCACTTTTGCTTCTTGATGGTGCAGTGCATACAAACTTTTGTTTCATACATAAAGTTATCAAAGAAAGGTATAAAATTACCTTCAAAGCATGTATACAATATGCATACGGAACAAAAATGGATTACTGGGTGGCTGTGAGTTTCCGGGCTGTATGGCCATGTTCCAGAAGCATTCTCTCCTGACGTTTCGCCCACATCTATGGCAGGCATCTTCAGAGGTTGTGAGGTGTTGGGAACTAGACAAGTGGGATTTATATCTGTGGAATATTCAGGGTGGGAGAAAGAAGTCATGTCTGCCTGAGGCAAATGTGAATTCCAGCCACGAAAGCCTTTGAGAACACAAAAATGGGTCGTATTATGGACATATACAGGCATTTCAAGCATTTTCATGTCACGGCTCAATACTATGGAATGGTGGGAGTTGTAGTTTTAGAAGGTCAGCTGGCTGTTAGGAATTGTGGGAGTTGGAGTCCCCGCCTGAACTGAGTGGTGGCGCCTCTCCAAGCCACGAGCCTTTCCCTTCCCTTCCGTCGGGGCCTCACCTGCTTTCCTCGCGGGAGGCAGTGCCCGCGGCAGCGGCTTCCCGGCGGCGACGGGAGGCGAGCGGCCAGCTGCTGGTGGAAGGCGTGGGCCTGCTCGCCGGCGAAGCGCTGGAGGGCGGCGCGGAGGAGCAGCAGGCTCTGCCCGGCCTTCAGCCAGTTCTTGTACTCGGCGCAGTTCAGCCGCGCCGCCAGCTCCGCCGCCAGCGCCATGAATGGGCGGGAGACAGACGGAAACAGAAACAGAAACAGAGAAAGGGAGGAGAGAGGAGGCTGCCTCCCTCCGCCTGGCAGCCCGGGAACGCCTCGCTCTTTGTGCTCGCTTACACACCACGCGGCGGAGCTTCTTCTCTCTTCTCGGTGATCCAAGACCTCCTTAGCTCAATGCTATGAAATCCTGCGGGTTTTGCCGTCTGTTGAGGCAACAGAGAAGGCTAAAGGCCTTCTCAAAGTACATAGTCAAACTTCGGCCCTCCAGGTGCTTTCTTGGACGGTTAGGAATGGTGGCCGTTGAAGTCCAAAACACCTATAGGGCTGAAGTTTGCCCATGCCTGTGACCTATATGCTTTGGTCAGGCCTCACCTGGAACACTGTCCTATTCTGGGCACCACCATTCATTCAGCTGGAAGGAGCCTCCGGTGGCCTAGGGATAAAAGCCTTATGACTTGAAGGTTGGGTTGCTGACCTGAAGGCTGCCAGGTTCGAATCCCACCCGGGGAGAGCGCGGATGAGCTCCCTCTATCAGCTCCATGCGGGGACATGAGAGAAGCCTCCCACAAGGATGGTAAAAACATCAAAACATCCGGGCGTTCTCTGGGCAGCACCCTTGCAGACGGCCAATTCTCTCACACCAGAAGCAACTCCGGTTGCTCCTGACACGGAAAAAAAAGCTGGAAGGTTGCTGTGAGTTTTCCAGGCTGTATGGCCATGTTCCAGAAGCATTCTTTCCTGACATTTAGACTGCATCCTCAGAGGTTGTGAGGTCTGTTGAAAACTATTCAAGTGGGGTGTATATATCTGGGATTATCAGGCTGGGAGAAAGAACTCTTCTCTGTTGGAGGCAAGTGTTAATTAATTACCTTGATTAGCGTTGAATAGCCTGGCTGTTTCCTGCCTGGGGAAATCCTTTGTTGGGAGGTGTTAACTGGCCCTGATTGGAATTCCTCCGTTTTCAGAGGATTGTTCTTTAAGTGTGCTGTGAGTGCTGTGAGATGTATGGCCATGTTCCAGAAGCTTTATCTTGACGTTTCACTCACATCTGTGGCAGGCATCTTCAGAATTGATGAGAATTTCTCAGATTTCCCAGATGTCTGGAATTTCTCTGTTTTCAGAGTGTTGTTCTTTATTTACTGTTCTGATTTTAGAGGGTTTTTTTAAATACTGGTAGCCATATTTTGTTCATTTTCTCTAAAAACAGAGAAATTCCAGAGATGAAACAAATCAGGGACAGCTAATGCCTCCAAACAAAGGATTCTCCCAGACAGGAAGAAACCAGTTCTTGAGGCCACGGGCCATCAAATGCATATCAAGGTGATTAATTACAACATCCACAACTGCCTCCAACAGATAAGAGTTCTTTCTCCCACCCTGGACCTTCCACAGATATATAAACCTCACTGACCTAGTTTCCAATATACCTCACAACCTCTGAGGATGCCTGCCACAGATGTGGGCAAAACATCAGGAGAGAATGCTTCTGGAACATGGCCATACAGCCCAGAAAACTCACAGCAACCCAGTGATTCTAGCCATGAAACAACAACAAGCTGGAAGTTGTTAAGAGAATGGCAACTACAACGATCAAAAGTCTGGAGACCATGAATCCCAATGAGGAGCATCTTAAAGAGCTGGATATGTATAGCCTGCAGACAGGACCGTCGTCTCACTCGTTCAGTCGTTTTCGACTCTTTGTGACCTCATGGACCAGTCCACGCCAGAGCTCCCTGTTGGCCGTCACCGCCCCCAGTTCCTTCAAGGTCAAGCCAGTCTCTTCAAGGATACCGTCCATCCATCTTACCCTTGGTCTTCCTTTTTCCTTCCATTTTCCCCAGCATCGTGATCTTTTCCAAGCTTTCCTGTCTCCTCATGATGTGGCCAAAATACTTCAACTTTGCCTCTAATATCCTTCCCTCCAGTGAGCAGTCGGGCATTATTTCCTGGAGGATGGACTGGTTGGATCTTGCGGTCCAAGGCACTCTCAGGATTTTCCTCCAGCACCAGAGTTCAAAAGCGTCTATCTTCCTTCGCTCAGCCTTCCTTATGGTCCAGCTCTCACATCCATAGGTTACTATGGAGAATACCATTGCTTTGACTATGTGGACCTTCGTGGCCAGTGTGATGTCTCTGCTCTTCACTGTTTTATTAAGGTTGGCCATTGCTCTCCTCCCAAGAAGTAAACGTCTTCTGATTTCCTGGCTACAGTCTGCATCTGCAGTGATCTTCGCACCTAGAAATATAAAGTCTGTCACTGCCTCCACGTTTTCTCCCTTTATTTGCCAGTTGTCAATCGGTCTGGTTGCCATGATCTTGGTTTTCTTGATGTTTAACTGCAACCCGGCTTTTGCACTTTCTTCTTTCACCTTGGTGATAAGGCTCCTCAGCTCTTTCTCACTTTCAGCCATCAGAGTGGTATCATCTGCATACCTAAGGTTGTTAATGTTTCTTCCAGAAATTTTAACTCGAGCCTTGAATTCGTCAAGCCCCGCACATAGCATGATGTGTTCTGCGTACAAGTTGAATAGGTAGGGCAATAGTATACAGCCCTGCCGTACTCCTTTCCCAATCTTGAACCAGTCTGTTGTTCCATGATCTGTTCTTATTGTGGCTACTTGGTCTTTATACAGATTTCTCAGGAGACAGACAAGGTGACTTGGTATCCCCATACCACCAAGAACATGCCATAGTTTATTATGATCCACACAGTCAAAGGCTTTAGAATAGTCAATAAAGCAGAAGTAGATGTTTTTCTGAAACTCCCTGGCTTCCTCCATTATCCAGCGGATATTGGCAATTTGGTCTCTCGTTCCTCTGCCTTTTCTGAACCCAGCTTGGACATCTGGCAACTCTCGCTCCATGTATTGGTATGGGGATATAAATTGATTTTTTCCAATCTGATGGCCAATCTTGTGTTTTCCATATTTGCTGGCATATGGCATGCATCACCTTGACAGCATCACCTTCCAAGATATTAAACAGCTCAGCTGGGATCCCGTCTCCTGCTGCCTTGTTGTTAGCAATGCTTCTTAAGGCCCATTCAATCTCACTCCTCAGGATGTCTGGTTCTAATTCACTCACCACACCATCAAAGCTATCCTCTATATTATTATCTTTACTATACAGATCTTCTGTATATTCTTGCCACCTATTCTTGATCTCTTCAGCTTCTGTTAGGTCCCTGTCATCTTTGTTTTTGATCAAGCCCATTTTTGCCTGAAATTTGCCTCCGATGTTTCTGATTTTCTGGAAGAGATCTCTTGTCCTTCTTATCCTATTGTCTTCTTCCACTTCCATGCATTGTTTGTTCAAAAATAGTTCCTTGTCTCTCCTGGCTAACCTCTGGAATTGTGCATTTAATTGGGCATATCTCCCCCTATCGCTGTTACCTTTCGCCTTCCTTCTTTCTTGGGCTACTTCCAGTGTCTCAACAGACAGCCATTTTGCCTTCTTGGTTTTCTTTTTCTTTGGGACGTACTTTGTTGCTGCCTCCTGAACAATGTTGTGAACTTCTGTCCATAGTTCTGGGACTCTATTTATCAAGTCTAGTCCCTGAAATCTATTCTTCACTTCCACTGCATATTCATTAGGAATATTTGTGAGATCATATCTAATTGGTTTGTGTATATTCCCCATTCTCTTTAGTCTGATTCTAAATTTTGCAACAAGTTCGTGGTCTGAACTACAGTCAGCTCCAGGTCTTGTTTTCACCGACTGGATGGATGTCCGCCATCTTTGGCTGCAAAGGATGTAGTCAGTCTGATTTCGGTGTTGACCATCTGGTGAAGTCCATGTGTAAAGCCGTCTTTTAGGTTTCGGCTTTGATCTAACTGCGACATCACATCTGGGGCTACTTGGACTAGTCCTCTGCTCCTCCCCAGTAGCATTTTGACCATCTTCCGACCTGGGAGTCCTATCTTCCGATGGTATACCGACATTTCTCTGGTTGTACTAATCCACTTAGTTTTCATGGCAAGAATACTGGGGTGGTTTGCCATAAGAATGGATCTGCTCACCCTATCCTTATGCCGGGAGGAAAATGAGACATGCAGCGACTACCTTGATCCTCCTCCCCAACCCCCCCCCCCCCAAGCTTCAAGCTGTCCTCTCAGCATAATGAGGGCAAGACAGGAGATGGCCAAGAGCTCCAGAGGGCTCTCAGCTGCTGCGTTCCTTCCTCAGGCTGTCCTCTCGGAATAAGGACAGGGCTGCTCGCACCATCCTTATGCTGGGAAGAGGGCAAGACATGCAGTGGCTGAGAGTGCTCCAGAGGGCTCTCAGCTGCTATGTGCCTTCCTCCCCGTCCTTTCTGCATAAGGATGCAGTGGGTCACCAAGTCCTTATGCTGAGAGGACAAGGAAAATGAGGAGGGTCTGAGGTAAGCACCCAGGAGGCCGCATCCGGCCCCAGGCCTTAGTTTGTCCATGCCTGTGCTAGAGCCTTTCCTGCATCTCATATGGTGGCAAATGAGATTTGTTTTGTCCTCTTATGTTTTAGTAGGCAAACTGGTTGGTAAAGGCATGAGCAGCACTGCAGATTTTAAAGATGTACATAGGCATGGCAAACCTAAAAGTGCTCCTCAGAAATGCCTCCTATTGAGTTCAGTAGATTTATTACTCCTAAATAATTTGAGCATTAAAATCAAGACATAGATGGTTGGATTTGCCTTTAAATAACCATTTCATGCATTGGTTTTGAGACTTTATTTTTAAACTTTTTTAAAATGGAGGTCACAGACCTTCAAATTTCCAGTGGAGGGCCAGTGCATTCCACCCCACTATAAAACCAATTGATATCACCATTTCGGCACAGAAGGGGCCAGGCCAACCGCATCCTCAAGGAGCCTGGCCCTTACTACTTCCACATTCTGATCTGCAGCTCAGGAGTGATCCACATGAAATAGGTGCACAATGGAGCTGTACAGCAGGTCTCCAAGACTTTCCCATAGCACTCAGGCTACAAGTAAAGAGGCTTTGTGAAACGCTTGATTAGGACCTCATCACAGTGTAGATAAATTAAGAGTATTTGTAAAAGTATGAACCACACCAAGAACATGACTCGTGCATTCCTCCCACATGCCTGTGTCCTTCACTGAGTACTAAAGACATGACATTTTACCTTCTGCCTTACCTTAACCTTGCCCTGAAACCCTTGTCTTGTGCCTTCAAGCCATTTCTTACAGCAACCCTATAATGGGTTTTTCTTGTCAGGATTTGTTTAGAATGAGTTTACCTTTGCCTTCCCCAAAGGCTGACAGCATGACTTTCCCAAGATCACCCAGTGGGTTTCCATGGCCTAGCGAAGATTCGAACCCTGGTCTCCAAAGCCATAGTGTCATACTCCAACCAATACACAACACTGACTCTTCTTGAAATCCTAGGGCTCTGCAAGAAGTTACAAGTTCCATAAAAGTCAGTGATTGGAGAAAATGTTTTTGAGCTGTAGATACAGATGTTAATGCTTCCTGCGGGGTAAAAGGTTGAAAAAATGCAGCTTTAAGCTTTGAATGATGTATTACATTGGAATTAATCTTAAGCAAGTTTTCTGAAACAAAGCCAGCTTTAGGAATTCTGGTTTGTTACAACTCACTCTAATACTGTTAAACTATAGGACATGAGACAGCTCTACACAAAATCAATCATTTTGACTTCTCAAGAGCAACCATGGGCTGTGACATAAAGTCTTTTAAAGAACATAATATATTGACTGAGTGGGCAACTTACACAGGATGAAAGACAGGATCAGCATTGTTAGTAAGTTCAGAAAAAATGTGAAAAGTAGAGGAGGCCAAGTTTGATATCCAAATACTCAGGCTGGTAACGGCTAGAGTCAACATAGGGAAAAATCAAAACAATCTATTCAAAACGTGTGAGAAAAAACAAAAATGATAAAAGTATCATATAATGTAGATTGTTCCAAAATTGTAATTTTCACATATGATGCAGTATGAGTTGGGAGTGATTCAACAGGAAAGTTCCTGGTGTTCTGTGGTGAGTAGCTGAGTGAGAACATGAAATATGGTAAATTAAGAATTTGAAAATAAAACTTCCAGTTCCATATGCTTTTACCACGTACAGGTTTTGTTGCCCCACCTCAGAAGTGCCATTATACAATATAGCAGGAAAGGGTTATAAGTGAATTATCTTCAGTTATTTATGAACGTTATTAAACATTCTGAATTTCTTTCCATGTGCACTGCTTGTGGGAGCCATTTATTATAAATAGGAAGTTCAGGGGAGGGGGAACAGTAAATGGGCAGAGAAGGAACTGGAAACATTTATAAAATTGTGCTCAGAGGAAGTTGTGCTTTTAGATGATGGATGATCATCCTTCTACATTTTTTTGGCCTACAACATACAGCAGCCTTCATAAAAATAGCCAACACTGAGGAATTATGAGAACTACAGTTCAAAACAGTTGGAGACTCAGTTTCCCACCTATGTTAACTGATGAACTACCAAGAAACAGCATGACAACTCCATAGCAAGCAATATTTAAGAAGTTCTTCATGTATAAATGAACGTTTTTGAAATGACCACACATTTTTTAAAATCTAGTTTATTAAATATTGCTTTTGGGGGGGGGGTCATGTTTACAACAAGCCCAATTTTAAATGTTTCAAAGCAGTCATATTAAAATACAGCGTCAATATAAAGTTTGTCACAGTTTTACAGTATTCCAAAAATGACAGACCTGCCCTTAAAAAAAAGACTATTACACCAAGACATAGGAAAAAAACATTTAAATTAACAAATTTGGCATTTTCATAATCTTTGTAGTATAAAACAGAATATTAACTCTATTTACTGGCAAGCGGATACATAAATCTATTAAGAGTTTGAAACGTCTCCTCGAAACATACAGAGAACTGTACAAATTTTTTTTTATGAAAGTGCATCCCTGAAAGTAGGCCAATCCAATGTATTAGCTCTTTTTAAAAATGTGACACGTGAAAACGTCTCTTCCATTTTATATAACTGAAGGCTTTATTTCAGAGAAATGTTTTTGCGGCTTCATTTTTACCCTTTGCTTAAAAATAGCCTATGGACGCCCACCAGGGGGCAGTGTAAGGTTAGCCATTAAATCTCGAACAGCGGCAAAGATTGTACATTCACCTGGAACAAGGGAAAGAAACACAAGTTAGCGACAGAAATATGCGAACCATGGCAGCGATAAAGGCAATCAACAACACGTCAATTTGTCAAAGGGTGTGTCACAAATCAGTTTTTTGCAAGTAAATACAATTATGTTCAGGTGCAACTGTAACCCACTAACTTATACCATATAAACTGCCTTATTCTAGCCTATCAGAAACTGCAACCCACTAGTATGAAAAATAAAAATGTCAACAAGTTAGTAAAGCACATAATGCCACAAACTACTATTAGCATTCACCAAACACTGCAAATACACTTTCTTCACACAACTAGAAAAGCCAGGTTTAGTGCAAAATGTTGGGATTTGCCCAAGATGTGGATTCAAAATTTTCCTTAGCTATGAAGCTCTGTTCATCAGCCTATCATCACTTGCATGATTTAAAGAGGACAGAATGCAACAGCTTCCACATGTGTTCCTCTGTGCATACATATAATTTGAGAAATTTTACTTCTAAAGACTGAATGATTCAGGAAGGACTAGGCATGCATTATATGCCATTCTTCTAAAACAGAAAATCAAATTTCTGTTTGAAGACAAGAAACAATTGGTCAGTTAATGTTAGATGGTTAATTAGGATAATCACAACTAATAGCAGAATGAAAGCTGCTCCAACTGCTTATCCTTAGTGATGAAAAGCTAGCTTTATAAACTACTGCTATTAACAGGCACTGATACAAAATATTTTTTTCTCCACTTAAAGTACAAAAATACTAAATTAGACTAAGAAAGCACACATCTATTGTCAGTGACATCAAACATTAACTTACAGCAGAGTACTATTAAAAACAACAGTTTATGCTTCCATCAGTAATGAGCTCCTTTGCTGGTGGAATCTAAGACAAGGATCAGCCATAATTTCAGGACTAAGAGCTCACATTGAGTCTCCCTTTTGAAGTAAAAAGATTCACAAAAACTGTGCGGCTGCTGTTTTTGGAGTTGTTTTTTGTCTTCTTAGTTTGTATGGATTGCAAATGAATGGAGCCCTCTGTAAAATTTTGCTTATAAGACATAATTTATTATGTTGATGCCATTATCATTTGAAATAATGAGACAAAAATGCAATTACCACATTTTTCCAGTGTCAATAAAGCCACATGGGTGATACAATCAGAAGACCAATGCCATTACATCTGATAGAAATGCAGTTGCCTCCTGAAACAGTTTTTGGACGGCAGAAAATAGGTATCTCTGGCACATGCATGAGTTATGGGCAGCATGCACAATATTCCAACTGCTTGTGACACACAGCGTGGATGTAGTTTAACTCACCTTTATACCCAGGTGGAAGACAATGGCTAACCCTCCCAAATTGCAGCTTCCCTTAGTGCTGATCAGGGTTTCAGGATGGAGTGTTACCAAAGTAAAGGCAAGTATTTGAAGAGGCACCATCCACACCACTTCAATCCTATCAGCTGTTCCAGTGTAGTTAAATTTTATGTGTATATCCATACAGTGTCATTTTGGAGTCTATGCTGTAACACTACACTAAGAATATGCTAGCAATTCATTCAAATAAATTCACGATAGTGATTTTAATTACTAAACCAATAAGCAGTTAACAAGGGTATCTTTGCAGGGGAAAAACATTCCTGTGAAGAAGTTAGTGCTTTGGGTAAAAGCTCCATACCCAAGAACAGAACTGTTCAAAAAAGAATCACTTTTCAAAAGTTTATAACACTTTTATTAAAGGAAAAGTGAGACTGATTACAAAATGTTTCTCACAGAAACAAAGCAGGCAGCACAAGAGAAAAGATACAGTCAAGGTGAAATGTTAGTCATGGGATACAGAAAGTATAAGCCAGTGCTGTTAAGTTGTTACTTTATGGAGTAATTTATTAGTAGTTCCATCTTCCTGGCCCCCAGGCTTCCCTCAGAGGAGTGCAGTGGAGAACAAGTCAGGTAGGAAACCTTGTAACGGTAAATTACAAGAAATGGGAAAACATATTCCTACAGTGCAAGATGACTAATACGCACTAGTTTTCACAAAAATATATACACAGGGCTCACATGACAACACTTAAAATAGTGCAGCTATAACTACAATAACATGAGCCAAGTTATTAAGTGCATTAAACGAGCTTGGTCAATTTCATAAAGTCCATGTTGCACCAATAACCCAACCCTTCTGGCACCAAAGAGAGTTTGATTTAAACAATTTACCATTAGCATGCATTAATCTCAAACCAAGATCTTAAAGAGATTTTATAACGAGACCAATAAAAACAGATCACCACTAGTAATAAAGTGCAATCTGAAAGTTTTAAAAGTTGGATTTTGCCCATTCAAGCATGCAGAAAAGATGACCTACTGGACATGTACAGTACCTGGCCTTGGTGAATTCAGTTCTGCAAACCTCTTTAGAATATTGCTAACCATCATGGGCGCCGCAACAGAAGAGTTCTGCTGCCTAGGAATATCTGCCTGTTGTGTTGTCCCTGAAGCCATGTCATAAATGATTGGGACTATTATGCTCACGGCTTCCTGGGAGACTGTGGTCTTCTGTGTTAGCTGAAGCTGTGAACAGAACACAAACAGTAACTTTGTCAATTGACAACATACCTTTGATAGCAGTTGTGGTATAGGGCACAAGATCATTTACATTTCTTTATTACTGAAATGACTTGAATTTGTTCTGCCTTCATTTGCCCAATAGAAAAATTAAAGGAAATATAAACAGCTGCCAAGGCAGTTATTAAAATGTGATACAAGATGAGTATCCCTTATACAAAACACTTGGGATCAGAAATGTTTTGGATTTGTTTTTTAATATATTTTTTTCATATACATATAATGAGATATCTTCAAGATGAGACTCAAGTCAAACATGACATTGATTTATGTTTCTTATACACTTTATACACATAACCTGACAGTCACTTTATATACAAAATGTTTAATAATTTCATGCATGAAATAAAATGTATGTCCATTGAACCACCAAAACACAAAGGTGTCACTATCTCAGAACCCACATGAACCATTTTGGAATATTTCAGACTTGGGAATTCTGGATAAAGGGTAATCAATCTGTATCAAAATCTACTTCAAAATGTCAAGGCAAAATATGGTGGATGATAATCCATCAACAACTACAGACAAGAGAATGACAAACTAAGGTATGCTAGAAATTTGGTTCTATTGTATCTCTTTACATTTCCTAATTGCCCTATCTTTTCTACATGAAGAGAATTGTTTTCAACCTAACCAGACTAAGAAGTGTAATTAAAAATAAGTAGTTGCTTTCCAGTTGTATGATCATTACATAACAATTTTAACCATAATAACAGCTACATAAACAACTGAAAACCATCTATGGAACAGCTTTCATAGCAGTAGCCACCTTTCAATGGCATATATTTACAGAAATACGACACCATTTGAAGATCAGAGGAAAAGCTTCTTAAAATAAAATAGAGGGGTCTTCGGCTACTCATAAAACTCCATGTGTTAGTCACAAGTTCTCCAACAGAAAAAAAAGCAGAGAAAGAGTAGTCAGGTGTGCTCACGTGTAATTAAACCAGAGGGCTTAATCTAGAAATCAATTCATTGATTTTAATAGGATGTGCATTGCACAGTACTAAGCACTGGCTGAGATTTGATGCAAGCTACTATTAGATTACATCTTACAGATTCACTTATTCAGGATCAAAGCCTACAAAAAAAGCCCCAAAGAATACTAGAAACTGACTGTACTGCTTTACTTACGAAGAACAACATTTTGGATTTCAGCAC
Source organism: Anolis carolinensis (assembly GCF_035594765.1). Taxonomy (NCBI): domain Eukaryota; kingdom Metazoa; phylum Chordata; class Lepidosauria; order Squamata; family Anolidae; genus Anolis; species Anolis carolinensis. Next base: position 85,342,836 of record NC_085843.1, on the reverse strand, counting down.
AACCGCAGGTGTTCCTGGAGGCGCAATTGGTGGCGCACTTGGAGGAATTGTCAAACAAAACTGCACGTTCCATTTCAGCTGGCTTGCCTGATCCGGAAACTGTTTGAATAAAACATGCCATAAAAATAAGACATACAAATTACCCAGTCTTGAGTTTTGAAAGTAAGTACTTTTTGTTCCTCCAGTAAAGGTAAAACCAACTTACCAGTTCTAGTTTCATAATGTGTACACAGTCCCGGAGAATATGAGTAGGTGCTCCTAGCAGCTTCGTAAAGGCTATTAATGTATTGGCTTTGAAGGGTGGTCCTGCAACCTATAGGAAATGCAGCCTGTTAGCAGTACTTCTCCAGGTGTCCATGTAACTGTGTACTGTTTTGTTCAGTCAATAGTCAACACATGAGACAGTCATAGTGAAATCAAAATTACCAATGGCTAAGGATGACAATTACTATGCTGCCAGTTCTCAAAATACTGGCTGTCTTAATGTCCACAGCAACATCAATTCTAGGAAATAAGGTGAAACATCTGAAAATATGCAATGCCCAAGTTCAGTAGCATGGGTCTATCCCACACTGGTTCAAGCACATATAAAAGGAAAGTCACATGAATATAAACATGAGCCCTGTGAGCCTATAAATGGGAATAGGGAAAGCGCAGCCTATAGACTAAGGAGACCAGATGTGGTTTATGGCTATTAGAGGAATATTTTACCTTTCATTTATGCTGACTTTTCTCCCACTAGCTTCTTGACTTGTGAAAACCAGTCCAAATCGTTTGCATTTCTTTTTGGGGAACTGATGGTGCAGTGGGTTAAACCACTGAGCTGCTGGACTTGCCGACCGAAAGGTTGGCGGTTCGAATCCGGGGAGCGAAGTGAGCTGCTCCCACTGTTAGCCCCAGCTCCTGCCAACCTAGCGGTTCGCAAACATGCAAATGTGATCAATAGGTACTGCTCCAGCGGGAACGTAATGGTGCAGTCATGCCGGCCACATGACCTTGGAGGTGTCTACGGACAATGCCAGCTCTTCAGCTTAGAAATGGAGATGAGCACCAACACCCAGAGTCAGACACGACTAGACTTCATGTCAGGGGAAAACCTTTACCTTTACCTAGGAAGGTGAAGCAGTGGGATGAATCGTACAACAGGAGGAAATAATTTGGACTTGTTTCCACAAAGAAAGCAAGATGCCAATGTCTCAGATGAGGAACAAGGAAGAATGAATGAAAGATAAAATCCTATAGATCTCCTCTTAAATACTGTTAAGTAACATTGTGAAGTTTATAGACATTTTATTCATTTCTTGAACTAGTGACATTCTACTTAAGTTTTCCATGTGTTCATGCAAATAAAATTAGGATGCAATTACTCAAAGATCGAATTACTGATAAATAACATGAAGTACGTACTCTGGTTTCAAAAAATTTCTCCAAAACTTGTAGCTCTTCTTGTTTCCACTGCCCTGCAGTTTCAGGTGCTACTTTCAGTTGCAGTGTCTGGTTAGTTTTTGGGTTGAGGGCAACTCTACACTTCAGGGCATCCGTCTTGAACATGATCACACCCGGTTCATTGGAGTTGATTAGCTGTAGCTGTTTAAACAAAAAGTCAACGTACGCAATTGGAATGAAATTTAAAAAAACCTTTGCCATACTTGATTCTGGACAATACATTTAAGTTGAAGACATCTTAACACTTGCTGCATCTCAAATAGAATAAAACTCTAACCTAAGCTCAGAGCAATCCTTGGGTTTATAAAGTAGCTCAGCAAAAAAATTAAGTTCCTTTTGAAGTAATACATAGTATCCTGCAGCCACACAAGGAACAATTTATTTCATCCTCACTTAGCAGACTGCACTGTCTATTATGATCCTGAGTCCTTCTGCTAAGAATAATATGCTTTTTTGACCTTCTTAGAATACTCTGCAGAGAAGCTTGAACAAGTAACCAAGCTCACTATTTACATTACTGTTACTGTCTTTCTGTCCAGTCAAGAAGCTTAAAAAGCAAAATCATCCCCTAGTAACAGACCTAGATCACTTATGGAAAACTTCTTGTTAAATCTAGCTTTCAGCCTCATGTACAAAGATTTGGGTTGGAGACTAAAGTGAAGCTGTATGTATGCCTCCTTGGTATTTGACTGCAATGAACAGAAAGTTCACTGTGTTCCCTGGTGGTGCCTTTTTCAACTCCTCTCTCTTATGAAAACACAGGAAAAGAATAAATGGATGACAGTCGTAATTGTTTCACTCTGTCCAGAAAAAACGGGCAAGGCCAGGAAAGAAGTTTAATGGTAAACCATCTTGGCAGCTCTCCGACTGCCTTCTCATTCTACAACCATCTCATCTGGGCCCTTGGCACAAACATAATTACTGCTACAGTCAATATGTAATACATTTTCTATACCTACCACTATAGGAAGACTATATAGAGATTTAAAGATGGGCTTAAAGCTAACCTAAAAAATTTGCATAGACACAGGGAACTGGGAAGCCCTAGCCCTCAAGCACCCTAATTGGAGGACAGCTGTTAGTAATAGTGCTGTGGAATTCGAAGAGACATAATGGAGGGCATGTTACTCTGGCTTTTAAATTTTAATGTTTAATTTTTATTAGTCTTAACTTTTATGTCTTGTTTTTAAATTTTTATTCGTCAAAAAGTGATTTTTTAGTTGTGTGATGACTAATTTGCTGTAACGTTTCACTAGAATCATAGAGTTGGAAGAGACCTTGTGGGCCATCCAGTCCAACCCCCTGCCAAGAAGCAGGAAAATCGCATTCAAAGCACCCCCGACAGATGGCCATCCAGCCTCTGCTTAAAAGCCTCCAAAGGAGCCTCCACCACACTCCAGGGCAGAGAGTTCCACTGCCGAACGGCTCTCACAATTAGGAAGATCTTCCTAATGTTCGGGTGGAATCGCTTTTCCTGTAGTTTGAAGCCGTTGTTCTGCATCCTAATCTCCAGGCCAGCAGAAAACAAGCTTGCTCCCTCCTCCCTATGACTTCCCTCAAATACATAGCCCTCATCATGTCTCCTCTCAGCCTTCTCTTCTGCAGGCTAAACATGTCTGCACTACTGTCTGATGTCGATATCTAATATGTTATTATTTGATTTATGGTTTTTTAAATTTGCTTTTTTAAAGTCACACTTAACGGCATTGAATGTTTGCCACTGTATGTTGTGAACTGCCCTGAGTCCCCATTGGGGAGATGGGATGGGATAGAAATAAAGTTTTATTATTTTATTTTATTAAATGTGTCAAGTGGAAGGTGCATCATGCCAACCCTTGTCGGGACCGCCTTCCATCTGGAAATTGATGTCCTCATTGCAAAAGAACATTTAGATCCAAAATAGGTCCCTACAGTCAATTACGGACCCATTGCCAAGATTCTACACTTAGAAGGCAATCATACTCAGTCACGAATGATAGCCTATAACAATGACCAGATTACATACAACTATATGTCTTTTTCCCATTATAGGACTGAGAAAGAAAGGAAATTAGTAGTATTCCTAACAAGAAGCTGAGTATCCTAGCAACTAAAAGGAAGTTTAAGTAGAATTCAGATAAATTATTCAAAAAGTCACAAACCCCTACAAAATAGTATTTTGAATCTTAATTCTCTGTTATAAGTACCTTTTATATCTAAAATGGAAAATCTGTACCATTCCAGATTTTGTAAAGATTACAACTCTCACCTTTCTGAGCAAATCTAGCTATGAGTGTGACATAATAAAAACTGCAGTTCAACAATATCTGAAGGGACAGATCCCGCACCGTATTTCCTAATCCCAATTCCTGGTTTATTTGTGAACTTTAGGGCAATTTGAACTTGATCCAGTAACTAAACTGCATTTTTTCCAAATACAGGCTTCTAAAAAGGAACTTTGACTTTCTTCCCCAGCAATCCAGCATTGAAAAAATTCACAATGCTGAATAAGTTGCACCTTCTATCATTACAGATGAAGACACATTAAAGTCCAGTCTTAGTTCTCTTGAGGTAACAACTATCCCCAAAACCAAAGAAGGGAATGCTTAACCCTCAAGACATATACCACAGAATTCTTTATAATGCTTGCATGCAGAATTCTACAGGCAATGCACAAAGATTTCTTGGTAGTTCAGTTATTATAGAAATAATGCAGAACGTTGAACATCAATCATGCTTCACAACTGAAAAACAAATAGCTTCTCAAAAAGCAGACCTTAATAATAATAATAATAATAATAATAATAATAATAATAATAATAATAATTTTATTTTTGTATGCCGCCTCCATCTCCCCAACGGGGACTTGGAGCGGCTCACCTTCGTACCTTCTATTTCATATTAACCCATGGACCACAGGCTAGAAAAATACACTTAATTTTTTTTTCACTTCAGGCACTGCATTGCTAAGTATTCTGATTCCTCAAGTACCGTCTCCTGCTGGATAATCCTTTGGAGATGTCTTCTCATGATAACTGATCCAAGGAAACGTTCAAGTGGAGAGCAGAGATAGCTTCCCGCCAGCCCTGGCATAAGTCCAGGGGTGGGAGAGGGCAGGAGCAGGATGTTCAAGGCACTGTGAGTGAGAATTGTGGGAATAGATGCTGCCCAGGAACGGTGAGGTAGTTTACGAGGAGGTGGCATGTTGGTTGGCATTGCTTGGGAACCTAGTGGAAACAGGGGAGAAAAAGAATTATCTCACATCTCCTGTCAAGGGATGCACAATAATTCAAAAACTTCCAATGCTATGAAAAATTCCAAATAGGCAAGTGAGTATTATTTAGAAATAACACTCTCCCCTGTTTAGGATTTCATGAGCAGATTACGCTAAAATTCTGTAATGCCAAGATTAGGGAAAGCATATATTCTTATAAAAATATTAATATGAAAGCCAGAGCAATAATCCTTACCATAACTTAGTTATGCTTAGAGGCTTGGGTGACCTATTATTTGCAAATTAGCAATGTTTTACAGCTAGAATCAATGCAATAATGTAGCGACAGATAACTGAGCATCTTTCTGCCTTCTCAAGTTTGAAAGCTAATGCAGGAACAGTTCCAACAGTTTTATAACCAATTCTGTTTATCCAAAAATGTAATGTGTACCGTGTCAAATGGAAGAATGATAATTACTAGCATTTCCTATTTATGGGTGCTATCATCTCAGTGGAACCTAATGAGCCCTTCCTCGCTGCAAACAACTAAATTATGTAGGAGATGATGTAGACTATAATAAGATCCACTTTGTGTCATTTGGACAAGCATAGCCCATCTTGCTTTTACTCGAAAGAAGTGCAAATAATATAGATGCCTTTCATCGTCTATATGAGCCCCCAGTGGCGCAGGGGATTAAACTGCTGAGCTGCTGAACTTGCTGACCGAAAGGTTGGCGGTTCGAGCTTCTGGCAACCTAGCAGTTCTAAAACATGCCAATGTGAGTAGATCAATAGGTACCGCTCTGGCGGGACGGTAACGGCGCTCCATGCAGTCATGCCAGCCACATGACCTTGGAGGTGTCTACGGACAACGCCGTCTCTTCGGCATACAAATGGAGATGAGCACGAACCCCAGAGTTAGACACGACTAGACTTAACGTCAGGGGAAACCTCTACCTTTACCTTCATCTAGGCAAGGTTAAGCTGGGCAATTTATGTCATGAATACGCCATCCACCAAGAGTTGCCAGGCAAATGACAAACTAAAGAAAATCAGCCTTAAAAAGAAGTAGGCTGTGTCTTTGACTTCAATTCCCATTAGTCCCAGCCAGCATGGAAAGTGGTAAGGGATTATAGGAGATATCTCAAAATATTTGGAGAGCCAAAGATTCTTCCTGCCTAGCCTAAATATTTTAAAAGACTGGAAAAAACCCAAGAAATGTGAATTCTGTATGTAATATGTGTACCAAATTGAAAACTTGTAAAAAGTAAGGGCATAGACCCAAATAATCTTTGGAAGATGTTTACTTCACATTATAGCACTTACTGGCTACAGCAAATGCCATCTTGACAGTGAAAAATTGAGTGACTAGTTTACTCAAACCACTATTCTTAGAGTTATGCTAAGTATATATGCTCAACTAATCACATTACACTGATTAGATACAAAAGACAAATTAAGGTACTTAGGGTAATTGTTTTGTAACAATAAAGCAGTCAACTAATAACAATTAACCCTCTTGCTTACTTTTGAGTACTAGAATCATTATACCGTATCAACAAAGGTTTTGCAGTGTAATACTGAATAAGACTGAACCTCCACTTTGAATGGCATGGGATCTTGCCTTTTGTATCACCCATGCTTCATATGACTTACTTGTTCCCGCTCGTGGGGAATGAGAAGCATCTGGTATTGGAGAATGTAAGGAAGGGTTGGCTGGTGACATCCCAGGCATCCGTGCGGCTGGAGAGGGCCCAGAGACCTGAGGAGAGCCTGGCCAATTCCCTGGACGCTGGCTGGGGGACATCATTGTGTATGGTGAACTGGGATCTATGGTACCTATGGAAATGACAAAATCTGGGAAGTGACTTTTTCTCACAGAGAACATGCAGGTTCTAAGAAACTACAACTTTATAACAATGACACAGCTTATATTATCTTAACAGGACACTGATAAGACCAAATATGTTAAAATTACCCAGACAATTAAAAAAACCATTTCAAATGTTGATCTGAATGCTTTCCAGGCTCATTCAATTTACAAAACTTTAAGTGAGGGCTAAAATCAACAATGGCGACATATTTTTTCCCTATGGAGATCTTGCTACCATCCAATTACATATTTCAGAATTACATAAGAGAACTTTTGCCATTAGGTAGATTTGAAATAGGATCCATAAATTAAAATAATGCTGTGATTCAATGTTTATATTGATTCAAGAATACACCATGGTTGCAAATAAATGTTGAATTTTACTGATGCATGCAGTTACTAAAGCTACTGGGAGTGTAAGTAAAAGAAGAGAGGAAACCCAAAGATGATGCTGACAAAGCTGCCCAAGCCAAAGAAAGCTTTTCTTATTAATGACAGTATGCATTTGTGGGAGGCCACGACTTCTTTTCTCCCTGCATGGGAACTAGATACTCTTTATTCTGAAGGGGATCAGTACTGATGGTGGGATTTGTTCTGCAGCAATGGTAGCAGCACCTGCTAAATGAGGCAATTTTGGAAACCACACACACAGAAAGAATTCAAGGCTATTTGATCCGCTTTTTCTAACTTGCTAAGTAGGTGCAGGTCACCCAAGCAGTCAAGCCAAGTCTGCTTAGGAACTGGTTGCTGTTTTTCAGAATCTGCATCTCAAACAAGAAAAAATAGAGACCTTTTCCAGACACAGATAAAATTATTTTGCAATATATCCAAAGCATTTCATTTCTTTTAATACAAAACTATGCATTTTGGAGGCTTACCATGTGGGCTGGCAAAGTTTCCACTCTGACCCATGGTGATTCCAAGAGATGAAGGAGAAGGGGTTGGACCAAATGATGCTGGTGAAGGCGCTCTCAATGCCCCACTTGGAGAACTCGCAGCATGAAGGTTTCCTAAAATGCCAGTCAAAGCAAAAATTATAGGAGGATCCCCTCCAAAGCTTGAAGAGAACTCTTTTTAGCAAATTGTCAAAATTATTCTAAGCAATACTCATTAATAAAAACACAGAATACGTATTATCAATGATAACAGGAATACTAAATGCCATTAATTACTTTTTGTCAATGGAAGCATAATAATGACCTCTTAGTAAGACAAGTTACAAACTGAATCAGAGCTGGAAGGGATCCCAAGGACAATTTAGACCAAAGTCCGCAAGGTCCAATAAGTCTCATTACCACTTCATATGAGTAAGCAAACAAGGTAGAAAGTTAACTAGTTTCCCATTATGTCCAAACTGGGAAATTACACTTAATAATAATTAATAATAATTTTATTTCTTCTTCTTTGTGGCTCGAGGCGGTTTACAGAATAATTAAAACACATAAACATTGTAAAAATACCACAAATTAAGATGTATTTCCTTTCCCTTTTCTTTTTCTTTTTTCCTTTGTCCACTCCTGTCCCCCTTCCTCCCTTTTTTTGTTCTTTTCTTTCCTCCCACTCCCCACTTTTACCCACCAATGTTTTATATGTAAGCACTTAAAATTTGAATAAAAATTAATAAAAAAGAAAAAAAGATGTATTTCTATAAAATACATATTAAAATACACAAAACAGATTAAACAAAGGACACAAGTTTAAAATTCATGCTTAAAAACTGGCTTCTGAACAAACCAGATTAGAAAGTCAAGTTTAAATAATTGCTTTACATCCTGGCTACTTTGTAAGCCATCAGGCTTGGACGTAATGGGAAATACTTAATAAAAGATTATGACCTCTTTGTTCACTTGTACAAAAGGGTGCAAAATTGGCTATATATACATGCACAGGGCTATGTATACTTCAACTTATTAATCAGAGACATGACCATCTGAACACAGTCAGTGTATATTCGAAAGCCGACGTACCCGGGGATTGAGAGAGCATCATGGAAGGTGATGGGGTAACAGTGCTGAGGTAAGATGTAGGGGGAGATGTCAAAGGATAAGCCCCAGGTGCTCCCGTCTGCTTGGAAGACTGCTGAAATAAGAAAGCTGTTAGTTATAAGCTGGATAAGTTAAGTTGTAAGTTATAACAAGGACATAACATACACTTTCATTTCTGCAAAACTTCATATTCCTACATGAAACGATTTACCACATACTCCCTGACATCTAATATTCTCAAATTCACTTCTTGATTATATGGAATATATTTCCCTCTTGTTATTTTCTATTATGTGACCAACACTCTATGGCAGAACTTTCCAAACATTTCATGTCGGTCACACACTTTTTAGATCTGTTTCATTTTACAACAAAGCAATTCAGTGCCACTGGCAAACAGGAGGTTAAACGAAACCCTTATAATGAAACTTATGGGGACACAACATATGTCATTAAAACCTTTCTCATATATATCTCCAATTTTTTGTCATTTCTCCTTACGCAACACACCTATGCACTGCAGCCAACACATTAACATGTCATGACACACAGTTTGGAAAGTTGTGATCAATGGCTTCTAGTCAGCAATAAATCAAGGCCTTTAATTTATACATACAAACACACACACACACACACACACACAAAACTATTAAACATTTTAAATACAATTAATTTCCATACAGGCCAGCCCATGTATAAGGCAGGTGTCTTGTACTAACTTGGAATGGATGGCCCATTTAGCTTAGTGCTATCTACACTATCTGGTAACAGACTTTCAGGACTTAAGACTGGGGGAAATGGGTGTTCTGACTGCTATTCAAATATGCCAGGTATCAAACATACACTCTTCTACATATAGAACAAAAGTAGTATTCAGTGGTGGATGTCTACTGCTGAAACTGTGGACTTCCACCCCAAACACTTCACAATGTTGCGCTTAATCCTATGTCCCCTACCAACTAAGATACTATAACCAAATCGCTCCAAAATAGACAAGAATGCTTAGCTAAAAAGATGGTTAAGCTATCATATAGATAGATAGATAGATAGATAGATAGATAGATAGATAGATAGATAGATAGATTATATTTGCAGTTGAGTTTTGAAATCTGCACATTCATGCACACACACAAACCTGCTGCTGAGGCTGAAGTTGTGATATTAATGAATCCATCATGTCTCCTCCAATAGGAGATGGTGGATTATCATCTTCATTGACAGACCGTCTTCGTGCATCTTGATTGCTGTCAACGAACATGTTCAGGAATGTCTGTGTATATAGGATATAAACATGTATAAGCCAAGATGTTTTCCATCATGTTTATCATAAACCAATTCAATCTTAAGTAACAATGTTTAGTTTTCTAATACCACTCAAATATTCTATCAGCATTTTGAATATTTATAGTGGTGTTTGGGTAAATCTCCTTAGATAAAAGAATTAAAGCTGCTGTGTTCTATTTCACAGCAGAATCAGAAATTGCCTATCACTGAAAATTTCAACAGCTATTTGGAACACAGTTTTAATAAAGAGACTGTCAGCATATTGTAGGCACAGAATAGCACATCCAGCCCAATAATTTATTTTGCCTGTAGCAACTCTGCAAAATCAGTAGCAAAACTGTAATCTAATCTTGATAACTGTTTAAAGCTGGCAAAGTCAGGGATTGAACTGGCAACCCTGTACATACAAAATTATTATTTGCTATAAACTTTGGGCCACTCAGGTTAAGGAGCTATATATTCTTGGGCAACAGTTATTTAAACACAGAAAGTTAGGTGACTGAAGGATTTATCTCCGACTATCACATTATATATGAAAGTGACAGTTCACAGTTTAAAAATTCCAAGTAAACTTTGAAGTCTAACACCTATTTGAAAGCACCCTTTCAACACTGTTTTCCTCTTCAACAAATCTTTCAGAAATATCAGCAGGAGCTCACCCGCAACTACCTCATTATTACACTGTAAATAAACCTACAAAAACACTCACCTTTAGTCCTGGGGCAGGATAAAAGCCTTCCACAATTTTGCTATTGTCAAATAGACTATATGCTCCATCACGAATTGCCACCACCCCACGGCTCTGGCAGTAAATGTCAATGCAGTACATGTTCCGAAAGGCCAGCCTGATGTGCGTGGGGGACTGAGGCAGAATTGAGAAACATTGGTAGGCCGTATTGGTACGTTGTGTGAGTCCCAGCATTGGCACAGTTGGGAGCTTGTTGATCGCATTTAATGGGGCCTGAGTATCATACAGAACCTGCATGTAAAAATAACAGTAGTTGTTTCACAGCAGCTAACCAAATATAACCCAGCACCTTGAAACCAACCAACATAAATGCTGCTTCCTAGCAGTTTTCACCTTTGATTCTGCTGGCTTATTTACTGTGAGTTTAATGTTAAAATCGTCATTTCATGATGCAGGAAGAGCGACCACTTAATATTAAATACAAAAACAAATGAGCTCAGTCCTTCTGTAATCCAACTAAAATGTTGTGCACACTTTTGCTGATTAGTAATTGAATGTTATCTTTCTATCCTTGTTTGTATTTCATATACTAAAGAGAGGAAAACAGTTAATTACCTGTAATAGGTGGACTACATTTGGTGATTTATTGAACATTTCCTGGAGCTGATGCAGGATGGTATTATGACAGTTACTGCAACCTGAGTTTGGTCCAACTGTTCCTAGTGATATGTGGAATTTTTGGTGGGCAGAGTTCCACTGAATGCTGATCTGTAAACACAAAGATGCTATGTCTAAGCAAGCAACAGTTCCAAAGTGAATAAGCACATGCACACACACACAAAAATGGTTAAGGCAGTGGTTCTCAACCTCTTCTGGATCATGGACCCCATGAGAATCTGACAAACACTTTAGGACCTTTCCCAGAAACAAAGGAACATAAATGCATACACACAAATTTTTGCTAGTTATTTTACTCCTCCTATGTTAGTCTGGGGTGAAAAAATTACATCTTTTCCAAAAAATATACCCTAAAATTTAACATGAAAAATTCAAAAAAGGCAATTAAAGAACAATAATTTTTGTGCCTGAAGGTACATCCAGAACCCAAGGTTTAAGGGTTTTAGAAGAATACAAAAATAAGTCAATCTACTCTTTTTCCAAAAGTATATTATAAAGTTCCTGTAAGAAGCAACATCATAGAGCACAATAAAATGCATTCAAAATGCTGCCTAATTTTTTTTTTTAAAATTGACAAGAATTGCTGTCCATTGTTTATGCAAAAACGTTATTTCATTGGATACAATTAGATACCACCCAAAGTGAATAACAGCATGAGGTCAATGAAAAGTTAAAGTAGAAAAAGCAAAAGAAAATTGAGAATAATCACTTCTGTAATTAATTGCATACATAATGTCATAAAAGTGAACTAGCTGGTATACGAGGTAGTATTATATGAACTTTAAAACTATTAAAACTATTAAAAAGAGGTGGATACACAAGCTCACAACCAGAGAGCGCTATTAGTATGACTTCAGGAAATAGTAAAAACCATTGCTTACAGAACTTCCTTTGGTAGTTCCATAGCAAAGAATTAACTTCCGATAATTGTAAATACGGACTTCTGAGAAAACATTCAGATGACTGGGTATTTCTGCAGGGGATAAAAGTAAAGGGTGGGGATAGGAGAGAAAATTAAAAATATTCATAAATTGTTTTGGTACATCTTTTACATCAAGAAAAGAACAAAGAATAATGTCTTAACATACCTGGTAGGGATCGGGCAAATTCTAACACACAGTCATACAATCGAGCAATGCTATTCCAGTCACTGAGGAACATCTCAACTACTTTTCGGCCACCAACTGGTTCAGACAACTGGCTTTCATATGTCAGGTAAACATGACGGGTCGGGCCTACAAAGTTAAATACAGTAGTCAAGTCATTCTGACACACAAAACATTGACATGAAAATAAAGGAAACTGAAATATAAATATAAAACTAACCTTGTTCCCTGGAAGAAGTGCTACTAAGCGGACAATTTGCAAATACCAATTCAGCCACCCAGGTGCGGTTATTTCTACCTTGCAATCGGAAAGTGCAATCAAGAAGAGAACGATCCAGAGTCTTCTGGGTTTCCTCACTTGTCCCCTTGCAGGGAGGAATTCTGTTCATAAGAAAGGAATCCTGGCAGTGAGCATATTTCAACCCCATAACTAAACAGCTCAGGATATTTGTCTCAATATTTTAAGAACAATGTATACGATATATAACCAGTAATGTCCTTGAATTGAGGTTTTTAAGGTATACATGAACCCTAATAAGGAGTGAATTTATAAAAAATACTGGCCTAAACCCAATCTAACATTAACAAAAGAAAACAATATACCCGTGACACACCATTTGTTTTTCCACTTACATAAGAGTGGTGCATCTTTTTTCATAGTCCCTGCGCACAATACCTCTTGTGTAACTCAAAATTACATTGCATTCTTTCCCTTGTAAATAGTTCAAAACCTCATGTTTGTGTCACTATAATTTGTGCCAGTTAAATAAAAAGCTGAAGCCTGCCCACTCTCTTTCAATTATTGGGGTTTTTCTAAGAACAGAAAGAAAGAGGCAATTTTCATAAAACACAACTGCCAAGAAACAGCAGACCATTATATTTTGCCTAAGATTTCTCTCAGGTCTGTTTTAGATAATATCTGGCTTAAGACCAGTAACAAATCTAAGGCTGGATTTACACTGCCCTATATCCCAGGATCTGATCCAGGTTATCTGCTTTGAACTGAATTATATGAGTCTACACTGCCAGATAATCTGGGATAAGACGATAATTTGGGATCAGATCCTGGGATATTGGGCAGTGTAGATCCAGTCTTGGTGGGCAGGTAAAATTAATTCAGTTATCAAATTCCTTTTAAGAAAAAAAAAACCTGTAAAAAACATTAATGAAGTGTTCAAGTTATGCTGATTCAACAGACTGGCTTTTACTTATATAATTTACATTACTTGTTCCAGTTCAAAGACACAAGTATTGAAAAATGTTTAGAAGGTTTGGAAAGGTTGGAGTTTGTATTGGCAAGCATTTCAACCCAGTTAAAAGTCTTTAGCAGGTACTATTAATTATTTTCAATACAGAAAGAACCACAGTATTGTGGAAGAAAATTTGGATTGAAGTATCTTTCTTTTCTGTATGACTAATGCAATTATAATCTCACAAAAGAGCATGAACGTAGCTATAAGATTTTCATTCAATATGGCACTCTGACATGGATCAAACATGGTAGCAATGTTATTTGGCAGTGTACAGAGCAGATGTGGCAGGGTTCCTTCCCAAAAGACTTACAAGGGCATGAAAACAAATTCCGAGTCTGGGAAGCCTAGGGAAAAAAAATCTCAGGCAACATTTTTAATGAAGTTTGTACATCAGCTAAACTGGCCACCGAATGCAGTATGCAATGCAGGTTTTTTCGCAATAACTCTGTTAGTAGTGCTCCAGACAGTTTCTACTCCTTAAGAGCTGTACAAATATCATCAGAGACCCCCACCCAGATTTTTATGCATTTTATAACTTCCCTCGTGGGTACAATCAATCATTTTGTTCTTTAAAATGGTTTTGTATTTTAACTGTATCATTATCATTTGAAAAATGAATAAAGGAAAAGTAAAAAAATGCAAATATCCCCAACAACCTACAGCTACACATTGTACTCCTATGTGTTGATTATGAAACACTTCTTTGCCTTCCATCACTCAGGGAGTACTGTACACATTAATTAATGTGTGGCATGATTTATTTACTTTAATAAACGAATAGCATGACTGAAGCCATCTCCTTCAACCTGGACTCCTTGGTGTGGGATCTCCATAGCAGATAACTAAAACAAGCAAACAGATGAAAAGGATATCAGAAATCTATCTTTGGAATGGCAAATCACTTCTTTAAGAGAAAATATTAACAAGTCCTCAGAGCTTCTTCTTTCTCCAAAGTTCCTACTTAATCAACCCAACTGCCCATTCTTAGATGATAACTTTTTCTACTTACCTCCATACGAAGTCCTATAAATGGCATATTTGTATCACACATGGCTACAATATGAGCTAGAACTTTATTGAAGGCACACATTTCTCCAGAACGTTTTGGTTTCTTGGGTTCTGCGGGACATGGGTCACCAGACAACTAAAAAAAAGTAGAAAAATATCTTTTTAAATAAAGCTGGATCACATTTCTCAGTTTTACATTATAAGCTAAAAGGTCATAGTATGATGCTTATCTGTGTCACGTAAACTACTGATTAAGTCTTGCTTACAGACTTATGGGCTGTAGTCTCAAACATACATCTATGTGGACCAAGTCCTCTTGTGCCATTTGTTTTATTGAAATATTTATACACAGCTCTATATACAAAAATTTCAATACAATATATTGTAAAATTGATTTTAAAATGTATTTAAAATGCATGTTCCATTTATTCCTTGCAAAAAGAATTGAGAGGAATTACCTTGTTTTTAAATTTATAGGAATTGTTTGTAATAACAGCTTATCACAATATGCTGCTATTGGATCAGATGACCTTGTGGTCTCTTCCAACTCTATGATACTTTAAACTCTTTTTTCAATTTATGTCCTTAAATAGTAAAAGGATTGTTTAGCAGGCTGACTCTTTGCCATGAGACACTACTCATTTTTACACACCATGATTTATCAACTCACTTCAAACTAACAAATATTCAGGTACAAATTAAAATACTTGAGTGCCTGATATAAAATCCATACCTTGCGCTTCGTTCCACCTTTTGCTTGTTTCCCACTTTTTGAATCCAAAACCAGCTCCTCAATATTTGGTTTAAATTGCTGCAGCAGAACAGCAGTGGCAGGGTTGTCATCTCCTTCGGCATAGTTCACAGAAAGGAAGTAGTATTTGTATTCCAGCTGTGTGGGGTTGTTGGGAACATCAAACATCTCCACTACCTAGATTGTTAAAATGTTACATTGAGATAGTTGGACAACACCGAAAGAGATGTGTACTCTCTTTCCCACTCCCACTGCACCAGTACTAAAAAAAAACAAAACCCACAAGACCCTTCTGGAAATATCATGATTGCAAGAGTCACAAGAAGTTTGAATGTTCTGGCTAACATAATTGTGGAATTATTTTAATGCAAATGCTAGAGTACAATCTCATTCCAATATGTGGTAAACATTTATAATTTTAAATCATGGTGAAAAAAGTGCTATGACAGAGGCTGAAAAGTATCTGATGAACACAAGCCCTAATGGGACCTTATCTCCTTGTGTTAAAATAACTTAATATGGCTATTTGCTTGTTTCTACACAAAAGGAAGTGGGGAGATGAGATTTGTGGGACCTTTAGAACTGATTTATTTTAGCATGAGCTTTTGTGAATTAAAACCTACTTGCTATATATTCTATCTACTTGCTATCTCTTTGTCAGCTGACTGCTTTCCTATTGCTCTGACTAGCTGTATGTCCTCAAGGCAGAGCCAGGTGCAGATTAAAAGGTTCCCACTCAAACATTTTTAACTTGAAGGAAACATCCATTCTATACTTCCTTTTCTGATTTTGTACAAAGATTCCCACATGCTTCATTTTTGAATTCACACAGCTTCCTGTATTTAATAATACAAATAATATAAAACTGAATATATATGTATATACTGTATATGTAAAATTCTAAAGTACAGCGTTCTTTCTTCAAGAAAACAAAATGTTCTTATTCTCAATACCAGATAAACTGTTAGTGAATAAAAATAAAAAATGGAAGTTTACAGACTATTAAAAACTAGGGATAGGGAGCTTCTCCAATTGAATAGTTTGCTACCTGCTGGCAGCTCAAAGTGATTGTGTGGAAGATTAAATATAGTCTCTCTCAATCCAGCTCCAAAAATTGTTTTCATCAATCCAAGACAAAGCTCATGTGAAAATCCCAATTTCACTTACAATGTAGTACTGTGGAAGTCGGGTGAGTTTGATGAAGAGTTTGTAATTGGAGAGATTCCCCACAGGGTGTGTAGCATAATTGGCAAGCTGTAGTGTTTCACTGCTGACTGTAGGCAAATGTTTTATTGATTGTTTGCAACGCTGCTGTCCAAGCCAAAACCTTAATTGAAAAGAACAAAAACAAAAATCCAGAACATACATGAATACCACCATTCATATACCAGAATATAACACATTTAGGTTTATCTTCTAAATTTGTATCATACTTTAGATCTATTTGCAACCATGTGGAACAAAACTTCAACTTAACAATCATGCAGAAAAGCAATAGTTTCTCAGGGCTACTGCACTAATCTGGTTTTTAGATTTTATTCTCCCATCCCTGTTCATAACCAGTTACTAATCCATAAAATGATTTGTTCCCTTGCCCCATGAATGCTAAGTCTGCTCAGGAACTTTTACTGACAGACCTTGTCAAATGCTCTTTATTGAAATACTAACACAAGGCCATAAGATTGAGACAGAGCTTATGAACTGCTCAAATCAAGTATGCTTCCAAGTATTCGGTTATAAGAATGATGGCTGGGATCAAGCACAAGCAGAGTTGATTGGGTACTGTGAAGCTGGTCACATTGTTGGGGTCTGGGGTCCAAATGTGTTTCATGTGTTTTTGTTCCCCACCAAATCAGTCTGCTTCCTGCTTGTCCTGAATGGTGGAAGGCAGTGGGCTTCACCACTAAGAGGCCTGTCTCTCTCTCCCCGCCCCCAAATAAAAACCACTACAGTTGATTCCATGCCCAACACCGGTGGGTGAGGGACATACAGCATCAGCTAACCTAGGCTTCAAATTTCCCTCTTTCATTGTCTATCAGCATTTCTCTTATAGTTACAGTGCAGCTCTTGAATCAAACTTGAGTTTAGTCATGTTGAATAATTCCAAAATCTAGGGAGCTTCTTAAAAAATGGCAAAGTTGCAATGATGCTTTAGTAATTAACAGCAAAGATATGGAAAACTGACATAATTGGAAACAAATATTTGCATGTGGGAAAGCAGAGTTTTTTTCTAATGCAGTAATATGTTATGATGTTGTACCTAGTAAGAGGGCAGTTAGGAAACAGACATTACAAAAACAATTATGTAATTGCATAATGCTGGGGTGAGCAGAAGATGAAACACAAAGCAGAAGAGATGCATGAGAAACATGGGAAGTTCACAACAGCAGTTTACTCACTTGAGTTGTTGAAGCCATGTAACAATACGCTTCATATCATCATTGACAGACTTCTCCATGTCATCCAATGTCTGCTGATCTATAAGGAAAGATTGTTCATTATTACTCTGACATATACATTTATTTAGATAAGTGAATCCTGGATCTTTACACAAGCAAACTGAAAAGTTTATATATAGTAGTTAGAAATGCTTAAGATATTTAAAAGAAAATCACAGGCTCTAGGAACAGTCAGCCAGTCCTAAACAATATGTATTCAGCACTAAAACTTGCATGTTGGGCTGTTTTGATGTACAAATGCAATTCCATCTTAAAAACATCTCCAGCAGTTAGACCACAAGGTGCAAGGTTCCAGATCAGTTTAATATATCCAGTTAGAGGTGTTGACAATACATATACTAAAATCTATAAGACTTCATTTAAAATCAGTAAGGTCTTACTGATTTTAAATGAAGCTACTCTGAACCTAAGTCTGTATCCAATCCAACAGACCTATTATATGGGAATGTTTTTTAAATGATGCTTTAAAATACAAGCTGTTTACAGTTTGTACTTAAAGGAGTATTGTGCAGCATTAAGGATAAAGGACCGTTACAGACCCATATGATGTATCTAATAGTAGTCCGGTCCCAAATCACTTACATCGGCAAAGCAGTCTATGAAATATTATGCAGAATATGTGCACCTCAACCTTCCTAATTCAGAAATTAAGTTATCAAAATCTAAGATGCTGGTTTGTTCCCATTTAATTCAAAATCAGGAAACTTCCCGGCTTTTGGAAGCATAATGCAAATGTACATAGATGTTTGTTTGTTTTTTGTTTCCATTAAACAGTTAGCCACCGTTATTTCCTTTGGCAGAGAGCTTTACAAATCATATTGCTATGTGCTGCAAGTGTGTTTCTGTGTCTTCAAATCACTCTACTGACTTATGACAACACTATGAATTTCAGATGTAGTTTTGTTCCTTCCTCTGAAATACTGCCTACAGCATCATTGGTGGTTTCCCATTCATGTACTTAGCAGGGCTGATCCTAAGCTTTCAATATCAAACAAGAATTGATGCCTTTATGGTATGAAGGTGCTGCAAGTGTACTGTAGGTTAATTCACTTAGTAAGCCCTGCTGGGCCCCATTTTCTACTGGGGTTTAGTTCCAGGTAACTCCCCTGCCCTCGGATGCCAAAACCCAAGGGTGCTAAAGTACCATTATATATAATGCCATAGTAAAATGGTGTTCCTTATATAAAATAGCAAAGTCAAGGTTTGCTTTTAGAATTAGTACAAAAATATTTTAAAGCTGTGGGTAACAGAATCTATGGATACAGAATCTATGGCTACAGTGCACCAACTGCATTTACCCTCTTTTTCAATACACTTCCTTAATAGATTATATTATTTCATCTTAGCTTTATGATCAGATGAATTATTCAACTCTTACTAAAGATCATCATACATTATCAGAAGGAAGCAGTGAAATGAAAGTAAAGTTCATTCTTCTTTGCTTACCAATTCCATAAAGCATTAGTTGAAACATTCCAGAATGAAGGTCTACAAAAATATGTAGGCATTCAGATCGACCACATGGCTCGAGAATAGGGATAACAAGTGTTGGCAGAGCTGTTTCTATAAATGCTAAAGATTCAAGGAGATAACAAATGTTACTTGATCAGTCAAGACAAAAATTTCCCAGTAACAAAAACGAACCTTTGAGGCTTGCAGAGTAACAATGGAATTGCTTCTGGATGAGAGCATTTTTATTCAATCAACATAAAGCTTCTGTTGAGCATCAAGAACATATGATAATTTGTTTTATTCTTTTTAAACAAGCAGCTACTCTTGCTACTTTCACTCTTTTCATAAGCAATTTTATTTTGATATAATACTCATTCACTAACCTGAATAAAAAGTAGTTGATAAACAAATTAAGAATTGGGGTTGTTGTATGTTTTCCGGGCTGTATGGCCATGTTCTAGAACATGGCCATACAGCCCAGAGAACATACAACAACCCTGTGATCCCGGCCATGAAAGCTTTCGACAACACAAATTAAGAATTGAGAAGATTAATCGGTATCCATTAAAGATCAAAGCCAAGTTAGTTTTTTTAAAACAAGCTATGGGTAAGAAAGAAAAAGAATACACGACTGTTGCCTTGATTTTGAGGGCCTCTATTAAAGCAGAGGGATGTAGGTGATATAAACACAATTTTGCGGATAATTTAACTAAAGTTCAAAATATGCAAAAATAAAGATAGGGAAGTAGTCTAATTACAGAAGGGGCATATTATTCAGTTTTCTTCATAAAATGCAGAACCATTCAACTCGTTTTTTGTTGTTATGTGTCTTCAATTTTTTTTCTGACTTATGGTAACCCAAAACCTATCACAGGGGTTTCTTGACATGATTTGTTCAGAGGGGGTTTGACACAGCCTTCCTCTGAAGCTGAGAGTATGACTTTCCCAAAGTCACTCAGTGAGTTTCCTTGGCTGAGCAGGGACTTGAACTCTGATTTCCAGAGTTTTCGTCCAACATCCAAACCACTACACCACATAGGCTCTCATTCAGCCCCTCTTCCAGGTTTTTGAAATCTTTTATTACTTTTTAATGAAATACTGAAGGCAATGAAGGATCAAATTCTAAAGTGCATTGATGAATTCTTATTAAGCAAAGTGGCTAGGTAATTTTATTCCACACACACACACATACCTACATCTCCAGAATTTATGCTCCATGACTGGGAAGTAAGATTTTAAAAAGGGAGGCACATATAAATCACATCTTTCCCTTCCCCACCCTACCCCAGTAATAATTGCTATTAAGATACCACTACATACAATTGTCATTGACATTGTAGCTCTTAAGAATGGCTTTCAGTTCCTGGAGTTTCTGGTGAGCTCTTGCATGGACACTGTCTATCAGAAGCTTCTCTACTGACAAATGATCTATCTAAAAAACAAGAGTTGGAGCATTAATTTTTAAGAAGTAGTGTTAAATAAAAAACAAATTCACAACTGTAAAATGCTACAACAATTTGAGCAACATTCACTAATGGCCTTGGTTCACCTCACTGAATATACCAGTGCTTCTGAGTAGCTTTCTTAAATTCAGCCAGTTGTTTTCTATACAATACATTTAGAGAAATCACATTTATTTTAGATACCAAACAGCTATAGCTCTTTTTAGTATTTCCAAACAGACACTTAATTTTACAATCTGAATTCTGCCAAGACACAATTTCCAAAATTGCCAAGTCAAGCCAACCAAATTTGTCAAAGCTCACATATAATTTAGTTTGCTAAACTACTACAGGCCTAATGAAGGCTTCATGTTTGGCTTACATATTAGGAAAGATATTTTCAGAAGTAAGAATTAAGAGATATTAGGTAAAGTATCACAATATTGTTAAAATCTTTGGAAGCTGCCTCTTAGGTTTAGTGCTGAAGAATTATTTTGTTTCTGAGGATCACAGGCCATTCTGGGATTACACTGTCTTTATGCAATTAGCAACTGCCAATAGAATGTATGTTATGGGGCAGCATACAAGGTCATGAATTCCAGTAGTACATGGGGCTAGAGCAAAAGGTAGTCAGGGTCACCTAAAATTTCTCACTCTTCCGTTCCTAAGCAATTTGATCTAAGAAATTGCTGGAAAATGGACCTGGTCAGGTCACTTAAGGGTTTCAATAGAAGCTGGAATTTCCTGATTGTATTCTAAAAAGACTTGTTTGGGAAGAAACGTCCAGTGCCTCAAATAGCTATCGCGAAACTCTTCCTCCAACTTTCAAACTAGCTATATCCTCTGTGCAGTGTCTATACTAGATTCCCCAACTTGGTGCCACTTTAGACATGCCATACTAAAAATGTGTTTCACCTTGTGCCAGTCTGACTACTGGCCTGTTGACTGAGAAAGATGATAATCATGGCTAGAACAACACCAAGTCGGATAATATTCACAGTAATAGTTCAAAGACCTCAGCTTTGTGTTGTTTCTGATGAGAAAAATCACATTTCTCTGCGTACCACTTTCAGAGTTTCTAATACAAACTACTCTAGGAGTTTGCCAGCCTTGCTTCCCAGTATCAATATTCTCACTGGCATCCCACCTTTATATGGAGACTTGATGGACTGAGCTGACTACTTGGTATCAACTTCCCTTCCTGCTGCCTTCTGAGGCTAAGGTCATAGTGAACAGAATTAAAAGACTGTATAAGGGAGCTTTTAGAACAGTGGAAAATTTGCACTTTCAAAACATACTGTTAACCTACAACTCCCATCATCCCTAAGTGCACATCATGCTGTCAAGTTTGATGCAGGTTAAATTCCAGCACACACGTAGAGCCACACATTTCACATCCCTACCTTAGGGGGGGAAAGATGTCTCATTAAAAAAATTAATACTACATCAACATAAACATCATACTATAAAGCAGCCATGGTAAAATGTACCATTTGGTTATTTGCTGCCTGGGTATTAAGATTTTGTTTGGTCATCCTATCACCTATTTTAAAAAAAGCATGGAATCTTAGAAAATCATGAAGGAATATGAAAAATAGTTCTAGATTTCATGTTCTAGTTTTTGCAATAACAAACTAATTCTTGTGGTACTGGGTAAAATAATTGCTTAACTTATAAAATGCCTACTAGAAGTTCTTATGAGAATATCCCAAAGAAAATATACAACAGAATTCTGAATTGGCAATCTTGAAATAGAACACAACCCACTGCTTAAGAGGGGATTTATTAAGAAACAATAGTTAATTACAATTGTATGCCTGGTTCATCTGGTGAAATTTACCTTCATAGCTCTTTCAGTTAGTTTGGAATCACAAGCTGGAAGGGGAGGTTCATGAGAGATTTGCAAAGGTTTTGAAACATCATTCTCATCTATTTTAATGGTGACCTTATGAAGAGATGCAGTTCCTGTTTTTCTCCCTACCACCTGTTGGCTTAAAATAGAAATGGTGTGTTAGCTAGGCTGTTAACAGTTCAAATGACTTTTTATGCAGAACATAGACACACTTTAATATTACAGTTTAATTTTGTTTTAAAACATTTCCCAATCCAGTGTTTTTAGTTGTTCATTCTACTTTTTAGAAAATTATTCAACTTCTCCCACAGACACAAAGCAATCATCTAGAGTTGAAGACGCACTGCAATCTGCTATCTCAAATTCTTAAGAACTTCCCCTAATATGAAATTCCATCACCAGTTCTGTTGGCTGAATACATCAAATCTTTTCTTCCGATATACTGTACGTGGCATTCGGGAGAGGACTTTCTCGGAGATGGGACTTGCACTGTGGATCACGCTCCCTGGTATACACTTTGTGGTCTTTCCAATACCAAGCTGAGACCTTTCAATTTCTCTAGGCCTCCTATCTTTTAAAGATACTATTTTAATGTTTTATTATATAATTATTATGGTACTTTATAGCAGGGAAGGGGGCCCCTGTAAAAAACAGACGAAAAATGACAACGATACTAACTATGGAATATATGAAGCAATTCATCACGTTATCCCCCAGCTGTTTTCTCTCTCTCTCTTGATAAATCTTTATTTAAACAGAAAGTAAACTCAAATTCTTTTTGTTTTTTTAAAAAAAAGGTCTCTCCTGAGTCTAAAACAGCATCACTAGAGATAATGTGAGACCCTTCCCCATAACTCCAATCGGGTGTTTTCATTTTACAAAAAGGTTTTAAAATATTTCCAGGAGGTGACATAGCCAGGTAGGCACAGTGCAGGGTGCAAGGTCCTCAAGATCTTGAAGAGGATCCTTGTTGCCCCCTAACCCTTAGCAGCTGCCTAGCACTGTTTTAGAGTACATCCCTCTCAAAGTGTGACATAACACTTGTCAAACACCTTCATAATCGAAACAGATTTTCAACTACATAAATGACCAAATCAAAAATGCAAGGTCTCAATTCAGAAGTGTTGGCTCTACTATACAAATATTTCTGAAAGAACAAGCAGCACAAAAATAGTGATCAGGAAATGGTTTTAAGAACCAGGCTCTAGATATCATGCATAGCTCAACTGGGTGAGTTCCATCATGAAAAAAGAGTCATGTTCTGCCCATGAACTCAAAGAAACTTACCAGCAGGTAAACAAGCAAGGTTCCCAAGATTAATCTTAGCATACACACAAAATGAAATAAGCAAAGGCAGTCGTAAAAATGCTCAAACAAATACCCTAACAGACATTGCAATCCATGTTAATTTTGTTTTAAGTGTCATTTGCAATTCTGATTTCTAATTCTGTAAGCAGCAGAAATATCGATACTGAACGTGACATAAATTTCTAAAACAAATAAATATTGCATGCACTTTGTTTTTTGTACATGAAGCAATACCAACAAGTGCTTATTTCATAAATTTGAATTAATGCTTAGCATCATATAATACAGTAAACGGACTTTATACCTTTCTGCTAACCTTTTAGAGAGGTTATAACAAAGGCAAATTCAGGGCTATAAGCACCTTCTCTTACCTGTTAATGGATGCAAGTGTGGCACATCACTACAATCTGCACTACCTGACGAAGGTTGGAGAGTCCAGAAAGGTATCACTAAGTTATAACATTGTGATGTGAAATACGAGGCTCTAATGCTGTAATTTACTGTAGGAATTCGTAGAACTAAGACTCTTGGTAGATTTTAATCTGCTAATCCAGTGATGGTCCCTCGTTTGATACCAGTCTCTGAGCAACTGGCTACTGGTCTCAAGTGAGTCAAGGCTGTATGATTGATGTTAATAAAAGACCAGGAATTGTGATTAAAAATGTGTCCATGCTACAAACCATTATGCATGGCTTCTTTAAGCAACAGAATACAACAATAAATCCCACACACTTCCACAAAGTGGCAAGTCCTGAACACCTCAATATATGCTAATGTATAAATTCCTAGACTTTCAGGATTGAAGCTTTACGGTTTCATTCAAGACCTTCTGTTTGGACCAGCTGGATGAACGTTCGCAGATGTCATCCATTATTTCACTTACTTCCAAACAGACAGGGATAGACATTTGCCTGGTTGGTATCGCTCCTCTTGCACAAGATCACCCCAGCGTTCTCGAATCAGCATTAAAGTTTGTGAACGTAAAACTTCCAACTGTAGCGACAAGCAGAAGGAGTCTAAAGGATATGGGTTAAGTAGATACTGTAAAAAAAAGTTGCAGTTTTAAACAGGACATATATTTGTTTATTACATCCAAGACTTGATGACCGTTGTACACTACTTCTGTTAACCAAAAAAATTATCTTGATCAACATACTACGGAGCTTCTGGGATACCTAAAAGGGCTAACTGAATCCAGGGGAGTGAACAAAGGGTGAACCATGGGTCACATGCCACCTTTGGAAACTCAGGTTTGGCCCTCACAAAGCCCCCAACCTGCCAAAATGTTTTTTTTTTTCCAAAAATTTGTGATTCTACCCTTTGTGTCATTTTCACATTATTCTTTTTGCCTAAAATTGGTGAAATAGTCCCCAAAACAGCTGCAATTGTGGTGATTTGATTCTCCCAGTTCAAAAGCCTCCAAAACCCTCAAACAAAGGGAGCCAAAGCTCATCCAAAATGGTTGCCAACATGACCAACCCCCTACACATCTCTATTCCCTAGATCCCCAAATGTTTGGGGGATCCTCTGTAATAGGGTGCAGTACAGAAAAGTGAGGAGGATGAGAAATAAGTGCAAACTGTCATTTTGTAAACAAGTAAATGGAGCAAAACAAAAGAGAAGCCCTTCTAGTCCCATAGTTGTGTCTCTTTCCTCTTCTGGGAATCCTCAGAACTTATTTTTGAAAGGATACGCAGGCAATTGTACATGTCCTGCAGAGGTTTCTCATCTGCAAACAGACGGGATTGGACCAATTGGTGGATGAAGTTGATCTGCACGCTATGAACTAAGGCTCGGCCATCTTTCATTAAAACAAAATAAAAGGTTTCAATATTTTAATGCAGCTCAAAAGATTGCATAACACTACTTAAAAGCTTTTTGTTCAGAGATTAATACATTAGCAGAAAGCAGCAAGGGTTTATTAATGCCTGAAGAGTGGCTATTGATGAAACATAGACTTTGAGAACACAGAGCTGGGGGTACAGAATAAAATGCTGAGAGAGACATCACCAACATTTAACATGGCTGGAAGAAACACAATTCACTTTAACAGAAGAGTGAATGGAGTGTATCAGTATGAGACAGCACTCTAACTCAGAGGCATTAAATCTGTGACAGTGTCTTTTGGCATTACCTCCAGTCTCTTTATCTTCAACAAGAATTTCCAGTTTGAGGAGACGCCATGGGACATCAGGATCATCTCCTATCACTGTTAAAGTAGCTTCAAATTCACCCTCAACACGAAACTTCACACGACCATTGGCTAGGAAGAGAAACCATAAGAGTATACCACAAGTCAAAGATTTAAGTAAGGACTGGAAACCTCTTTTTTTTAAAAGCATATAGCCACATTGTGTAACAGGATAAGATTGCAGAATTATGTTTCTGTCATAACATAAAGATTGGTAAAGTTGCTCCCTAAGAAATAACATGCCCAAATTATAAAGCGGTTAAATGGTAAAAACACCAGCATCTTCTATTTAGCCTATAAACAAACTTATGTTGAGCAGTACAGCTAAAACAAAAGTGTCATATATGATCTATGCCTTTCTCTATCACCAACAGGTTTATACTTCATCAGCTGAAACTTATGAACTGATTCAGCCCCCTATCACAGCAGAAATGAAAACTAAGTTACTCACAGCATGCAAAGGGATCTTGCAGTATCTGAGGGATGAACTGTGAGAATGAAGTTGGTAGCATCAAATTTCATAGGCCAAGTCTACTTCCCCAGATGCACGGAGAGAAGTGTCTAGGAAAAGACCTTTATACCCAGACTGTGTGTGTGGATATTCATAGTAATGCAAATCTTGTGAGTATGGTGATGCAGTGGCAATTACAGTTTTCAGTTGGTCCAAAGTGACAAAGACAGGAGAGAAGATGTTGGCCAAAAGCCAAGATGAGTAGATAATCAAATGAATAGCAGAGGGAGTTAATGAAATGTAGTGAGTTTATTTTGAGAGACAGAAAGGAGACGTCTCTAAAGCGCTACAAGAGCTCTTTCCATACTGAGATTCCAGACAAACAAGGTTATGTCTTAAAATTATAAATCAGCCTCAGAGCATGCGAATTACACTAATATTGTGGCTATCCTTCAAGAAAAGATGCAGCTCACACTTCCGATACAACTGATAAAATATATTCCTGAACACATTCAACAACCAAAACATCCACAGGCAGGAATTATTTCAGGACTATGGAACTGTCTTTTCAACAAGATAAAGGAATCCCCACTGTCCCTATGTCAGAGTGTTCTATAGAGATTCAGTATGTATTTGTTCATCCTCATATCATTCTAAACAGAATATTTAGCGACATTACTGGGTTGACAAACTGACTCCAAATCAAGGTACCATCTTTCCCAGAATATTCATACATTTAAATAACATGGATAACAAGAATTTTGTGGGGCCCCACAGGAAAATCCCTTAAAGTCCTGGTTCATATTTTAACATGAATCAATCTCACTAACATTTCCAAAATGAATGCAAGACAAAAATGTACTTTCCTTCAGTATTTGTACTTTCAAAGAAATTACAAGCTGTGCTTCCAAAGAAAACACTTCCAAATAAAAAATGCATTCACAATTGTATCTATTTTGGAAAACAATATAAATAAATGCATTAAAACATTTCTTCCTAAAATGCATGTATTGTGCAAAATTCTAAAACGATTTCTCACATTCTACAAGAAACATGCACAGGAGATTTGTGTAAAGATTGACTGACCGATAAATGTAACAATTTTATTACTGGAAAAATGAGAAAGGAAATAAAATTTACTGATTTACATGTTAAGTGAACTTTCAATTTTATAGAGTTAAGTTCATTTTAGATTCTGCATGTGGTATTTTATTTTGCCCTGATTTTTACATATAGAAGTCTGTATGGAAAAGCAGCACTTCTTACAGCAATGAAGGAAAAAGGCTGCCATGTTTCGAGAACTACTGTTTGCCCATCGGCAATATTGTCTAATCTAGTCATCCACAAGTCATCATTGCCATTGTTTACTTTTTTTCAATGTGAAAAAGAAAATGATGTGTGTGATTATTGTAGCTAAAGAGGAAAGGGGAAGAGACAATAAGCAAAGGAAGAAATGAAAGATAACATCTAGAAAAGGCTAAGAAGAAAAGTCGAATAAGAGGGGGGGAAATGAATAATGAGTAGGGAAGAATGCAGAGATCTGACCTGGGTTAAAGCAAGCTGAAGAAATGGGGCAGATATTCAAAACGGAAAGAATAAAGTTATTTCAAAGTTATATGATTCCTGCCTGGCCCACACACTGATGAAAATCAATTCAATTGTCATCTTCCTGCAGTTTGAGTCCAATTTTTCTGGCTGCTTCAGTTTAAAAACAGAAACTATTTAAAACTTACATTCAATATTTTTGGAGCCCCCAATGGTGCAGCAGATTAAACCACTGAGCTGCTGAACTTGCTGACCAAAAGGCTGACGGTTGGAATCCGGGGAGCAGGATGAGTTCCCGCAGTTAGCCCAAGCTTCTGCCAAACTAGCAGTTTGAAAACATGCCAATGTGAGTAGATCAATAGGTACTGCTCTGTCGGGATAATAACGGCACTCCATGCAGCCATACTGGCCACATGACCTTATAGGTGTCTACGGACAACGCCGGCACTTCGGCTTACAAATGGAGATGAGCACCAACCCCCAGAGTTGGACACGACTCAATGTTAAGGGAATACTTTTTTACCTTTTTATTCGATATTTTAAAGTAATGCAGCTGAAATACTTACCTACTGTGAGATTTGCTAGCTGTGGTGGAAGATCTGTTGTCACAAGTCGGTGGCGAAGAATCTGGTTTAACTGATGCAATGTTGTTTGTTTTTCAATTTTAGTTATCGGATCAGGAGGAATTATTTTATCCTATTAGCACAGAGATTAGACACATTTAGTCAATTTATATTAGTCTGCATTTCACTTAAGGATTTAGTAAACACGCATAAAGAGCAAGAACTTTTATTTCAATATCTATTTAACAGGCCAAGAATTAACAAGCTGCATGGATTCACGTGAAAGACAAGAACTGCAGTTTTTATTTCTATTTTATTTGAAAAGTAAGTTAATCCCTGTGGCATCTTAAACTACTTTTAGAACTAAAGACAAAAATCTGCTGGACTTTAGTAGGAAAGGCAGCACATCACTCAAGAGCATCACAAATAACTTAAGAACATGCGGAGGCTGTAAATAGATGCACAAGTCATATCTGGACGACAGAACATGCCAAGAAATTAAGTGTAGACTGAACAGTTGATAAAATATGGAAAATTAAATAGTAATTTGCTGACCCACTAATAGAAATGGATTAGACATTAAAAAAATCTATGGATCACAGAGTAGCTAACACAACAAATCAAAATTGGGTACAGTGGAAAGGAAATAGGCTGTTTCTTGGGAAACTGTAGCTATCAAAAGGCACCAAACTTGTTAAGAAGGATAAGTCAAACAAACACAAAAACTTAATACCCAGCATGTTAAATGAACCTACCACCTGTGCTAACCAACTTGACTCTTTTTTGTAGCCCTGAACACCAGCAGAATCCCCCAAATAACTTTTTCTGACTGCCATCTCCCTGGATTGTTTAATGTTTTTTTAAAATAACAATTTTGAGAACAGAAGGGTACATTTACCCACTTAGGGCTTTTTATGTTTGTTTGGTTGTTTTTTTTTTTTTGTAATCTATGCGGACTTCAGCGGTGCCTGCAGCATACAAGTTGCTCTCAGACCTGACCCAGTTGCATAATCCCTGTTTAAGAAGACATTATTTAAAATAATGACAACCTTATTTGGAGAAGCCTGATAAGGAGTTTTGAAGAACTGAAATATACACACTATTTTATCTTCTTAACACAGAGTTTTCTATTTCATGCTATATAAATTCCCTTT
The DNA here is from genome assembly GCF_035594765.1 of Anolis carolinensis. Classification (NCBI taxonomy): domain Eukaryota; kingdom Metazoa; phylum Chordata; class Lepidosauria; order Squamata; family Anolidae; genus Anolis; species Anolis carolinensis. Next base: position 85,313,154 of record NC_085843.1, on the reverse strand, counting down.
CATTCAATTAAGGTGTAATTTAATTTGGAATTATATTTCATACAGTATTTTAACAACTGAAGGCTTTAAAAAATATATAATCAGAAATGCAACAAATCTGGGAGAAAAAATGACAAACACACTCATATCAGAAAACAAACTCTGATAGACATTTAAGACAACACTTTAACTGCATTATGAAGTGGTTTACCCGTATACATGTTGGCAGCCGTGGATATGACCCAGTTGTCAATACATCAATTGCGTAAGGAATAGCAAAGCTAGGTAGACGGGCATGGACCAAGGCATCTCTGGCTAGTGATGCTAGACGATCAGCAGTGTCAACAAACAGAATGGCTTGTTGATCTAGAAAACTTGATATCATCTGTAAAATATGCGTGTGCATGCTGATTACATAAATTAATCCCTTTAGTCATCTCTAAACTCCACCTGAAAAATCCAACTAAGTTCACTTGTTTAAAAGTAAATTTTCGATTAAATATATATTTGGGCTTCTATACATAAAAATAAATTGCAGACATTGTTTAAAATAACTTTTTATGATTATTGTAGTCTCTTGGTATTTGCCTAAATGAATTCTTACAAGAGATACATTATTAATAAAAACTTTAAAAGACACAATAAGAATCATGGTAGGAATGCCACAAACTACTTCATGCATTTACATAAAAAATTAATCCTCTCTCTTAATTTAAAAAAAAAAGTCAAGTTAGCCTATGTTTCCCACAGGCTAACTTGACTTAATGGGTACATAATAATCTTGGCTACTAAGAGAACAGTCTAGAAACAATGCCACTACTATTATCATATTTAAATATTGTCCAGTAATACAAATCATGTTACCATTTAATACAAGTTTAAACCATAAATTTAAAACATTGTAGTTTTTGTATATAAAATACAAAATGACAGTTAATTTGTGATTAACTATAAGACTACATAGTCCACAAATCAAAATGTGTTCAAACTGAAGAACAAAATCATAATCTGATTTCTTTTTTACATGTTTCTTACCTGCTCTTTTAAACAGAGGCTGACTGGCCATATCTCAGGGGTGCTTTGATTATGCTTTTCCTGCATGGCAAGGGGCTGAACTAGATAGCCCATGGGATCTCTTCCAACTCTATTATTCTATTATTCTATGCCCAGCTGTAGTAGGCCATTGTTTTCAAAAAATGCTTTATTTGTTGTACCGCAAAGGGGGAAAATATGCATCCCTATTAAAACAACCATGGTTTTTGAACAATTGGAATAATATTAGCCTCACTCCCAATTATGGGTGAAAATTAGCAGCCATTCTGTGTCTATTAATTTTATTTTGAAATGCATGAACTTACCGCACATTTTTCAACCTTTCCAGCATTGTTTGCCCATTTTACCAAGGCTAACAATCGAACAAACAACTGCCGTGTGCGACTTGCAAATTGCACTATTTCTATTTTTCTGTAAAGAAAAGAGGTGCATTTAGTAACTAGTTCACATTATTTTGAAAGAAGATGCATTGAAGGAGTTAAAGTGAGAACCTTCAAATGTAATTTCAACCTCTGACTGTGATACAAGAACAACACTGCACCCTAATTCACATATCAATGCAACTAGGGATATATACTGGTAGATTAAAATGACAAAGTCACAACAGTGAAGATAAAGTGACTGAAATATAGATACAGTTGGATGTATTTAGTTTGAAGATTTTATAGTTAACAATTAATTTAAAACAATATATTAACACTCTCTAACATGCTTTTTATTGATACAAACAAGAGTAGTCAGATAGTCTGTTCCTACATGTAGGAACAAAAATATAAAGAGCTCTTCTCTGGCATGCATATTGGTTGAAGACCACATAATTCAAATGCATTTTGCATTTTATTTGTATTGTAGCTTTTAAACTAACAGTATGCTTCAGTACAGATACTTTTATTTTTGGTTTACAAAAGTGCAATTAATAAATGTCACAAAATAAAATGTCATCAGAACAAAGCAGTATTTTTTAAGGAAATCAAATAAATCATTTGCTCATCAATTTTTCTACAACATTAAATTCTGAATGGAGGACAGCTTATGCCAGTTAATTAAAACATACCCTAAAGCAGTAAACCCACATCAAACCTGAATCACAGTTAAAGAACAAATTCCAGTTAATGACAATTCAGAGTGACATATCATCACCAGCATTAGCTTACCAGATGTCAGCAGGATGCCTCCATTACAATATTAGGATAACATAGATTATTTTATCTACTATGACAGGCATTGGCAATATGTAAAGCACATGGTTTGCCCAATACTGTTTTTGCAACATGATCTCAGAAAAGATCATGCCCAAAACAGGAATCATTTGCATCATGAAAATGGGACAGTAAGTCAGGGCAACCTCATTAAAGATTTTGGAAGCAGAACAACTGTGGTCAAAGCAGGAAAGGTAAAACTGCTCATGAACCCACACCTCTGTGTAGAAATATGAAAAACTGAGGAGTGGAAAATTACACGGATATACACCACATGTACAAAATAAAAACTTTGATTCATTGAGCAAAGATTGGACACTAGACGAAAAAGTATTAAATCTTCTTGTGTCGCCCAATCCTATGGATACTTCTTCACAAATACATCCATGTGATTTTAATGGGACTTAAGTGTACACAGAATTACAGTTTCAAAAGTACACATATACTGCACTTGAACAGCATTTGCCCTCAGTGATAAGATTTTAATAACATTAACTGCAAACTTACAATTTCTGGGCAATTAATAAAGAATACAAGAGAACATAGAACAGAAAGCACTACGTTCTAGTGTTGACCTGAGAGGTAATATGGGTAATATCACAGATAAACAAGTAAAACATTGTTTAGCTTGCCAAGATTAGTTCTGCCCCAGCAGATGTGCATAGCACGAGAGCAGCAAGTTGACAAATCCAATTAAAACGTTTTCCAAACTGCAGCCAATGCTTTTCCATGGTTTAGTATTCTGAAATTATTCTTAATCATGTTTGCAGATGGTCATGTTTTCTAAAATATTCAGCCATGTCTGCTTTGTATCATTTACTATCACGTTAAATTGTAGACATTTCAAGAGAAGTTTAAGTTTGAAAACCTGGTTCCTAATTTCCTGACAAGAAAGAAGCTTTATTATGTAAATCCTCAGAAATTAATCCTTAACTAGGAGTCACTAGTGGCGCAATGGGTTAAATCCTTGGGCTGGCAGGATTGCTGACTGACAGGTCAGAGGTTTGAATCCGGGGAGAGCAGGTGAGCTCCCTCTGACAGCTACAGCTCCCCATGCAGGGACATGAGAGAAGCCTCCCACAAGGATGGTAAAACATCAAATATCCAGGTGTCCCCTGGGCAACGTCCTTGTAGACAGCCAAATCTTTCACATCAGAAGCAACTTGCAGTTTCTCAAATTGCTCCTGGCATGACAAAAAGTCCTTAACTGCTATATTCTGTCTCTCACTTATAACAGTTCATACATACATTTTATTAGCAATCCTGGTCTGGAAGATAAACACACTCCACCATTTTCTGGTAACTTATGATGCGCACTAGATAGCAAACGCAACTGAATACACTGAACGTGGGCATAGAGAACATTATATACCCACATTCATCTATTTACCACCAAATTGTCCTTTAGGATTACATGTGAAACAATCCTGCATGATTTGAGGTTCAAACTAGATGCTTAGGAAAGGTGAAGCAATATTATTCTATAGCACAATTCAGTATAATATTATTTCCTTTAATCTATGTATATATACGTGAAGAAACATCTGATTTGGCTCACCAATGATTTCATAAATTTCATTAAAACCAAATGTAAATGCACCTTACTTGTCCTTACTCTACTTACCTTTCCATATCAGTTTTCCTTGGTAATCTGTATAACAAAGAAGAAAAAAAGAACAAAGTTTTATTTTGAGAGGGACTGCAAATCCATTAACGCTATAAAACGTTCTACCGTTCAGTTCTATATAGTGAACTATACCCACAATGTATTGCGGCACCATTTTTATTTTGATCCTACTCTTTTAACACCTTAAGACAGGGGTGGGCTTAATCTCTAGGAACTAACATACATACATGAAATCCACCCGAAGCTACACTTGGCTACCAACATCAATTTACCGGTTACCTACAGGATCGCCTTCTTCCATACAATCCTCCCTGAACCCTGAAGTCCTCTGGAGAGCATCTGCTCCAGCCTGCCAGAACTCTACTGACAACCATCACACAGAGGAACTTTTCATCAGTCCCCCAAGACTTTGCCGATAGAACTTTGACAGCTAGATCAGCTGTCAGATTTTAAGACACAAATAAAGACCTATCCCTTCTGCCAGGTCTAACCAGAAAGTTTTAATGACAAAATTATAAACTTGCATCTCATGTTTAATCTCTGTTTTGTGCATTTTAATATGTATCTTGTGGAAATTGGTTTTAATATGTTTACTTTAAATAATGTTTTTAGGTGAATGTGCTTTTTACAATATTGTAACCCATCTTGAGCTGTGAGGAGAGGGGGGCAAGAAATAAAATTTACGAAGGAAATATATGTTCTTGGCAGACGAACTCAGAAAAAATGATATCCGTTTCAGATGGGAGAAGAAAGAAGGTATGATGGTTACCTATAAAGAAGAAAGGATATGGATCACTTCGGAGGAAAAGGCAAAGGACTTTTACAAAAGGCTGAAGAGAGACCAGGAGAGGGACCAAACACCGGATGATGATTATCAAAGAGATAGCAAAAGGGCAAGATTCCTCTCACCAAACTTGACTACTACAAATATCCCGCAACCAGATCTGGACTTAACAAATGATGGCACTTTAATAAAGATTTAAAGATGCAACTAAAGTGTTGGATTCATAATGTAAACGGGCTAAATTCACCTATTAAAAAAAGAAAGTATTTAATCAAATAAAAAGGGGGAAATATGACATAGTGGCCCTCCAGGAGACCCACGTCACCCAAAAACATGCCTCAAATTTAACCCAAGATAAGATTGGTAAGGAATATTACTCTTCCTCCAAGGAGAAAAAGAAAGGAGTGGTTATATACGTCAACCCAAAAATAGATTCTAATTTGGCATTCAAAGATCAAGATGGCAGAATAATTGGCATCAACATAAATTGTAATGGCCAGAATACTTTATTTTGTAACATACATGCCCCAAATGGGCCCAAAACTAATTTTTTAAATGATCTAAAAGAAAAGATATTGTCCCAACAATTTGATAACTTGATAGTAGCAAGAGATTTCAATGGAGTGCTGGACCCAAAAATAGATAAGTCACCAAATCAAAGAAACAAACCCAGTAATAAAGCCTGCCAACTTCCTAAAAAGTTTTTAAATCTTAAAGATGAGTTAGACTTAAATGATATTTGGAGAAAAACACATGGAAATGAAAGAGATTATACTTTCTTTTCAGATAGACACCAGTCCTGGTCAAGAATAGACATGGTTTGGGCCACAAATACCATCTCTACGAAGATATCAAAGGTTAAGATACTACCCAGAGGCTTATCGGATCACTGCCCGATAGAATTTACAACAAATGAGACAAAAGGGACTTTCAAATGGAGACTTAATGAGAATTTATTAAAATCGGAAGAGGATATAAAGAAATACAGAGAAATTCTAAGAGATTATTTCCAATTTAACATGACACAGGATGTATCAATTCAGACAGTATGGGACGCCAGTAAAGCGGTCATACGAGGATATTTCATTCAACACAATGCACAGAAGAACAAGATAAGAAGAGAAAAAATGGAAAAAAATAAATCAACAAATAACACAAATAGAAGCTAAATTAAAAGCAAGTCCTACAGACCAAAAATTAAAACAAGATTTAAATTTTTGGTTAGTTCAAAGAGACTATTTAGAAACAGAACAAATGGCAAAACAATTAAAATATATAAAACAACAAAACTTCCAACGTGCCAACAAACCAGGTCGATGGTTATCTAAGAAAATTCAAAAAACCAGGCAAGCACGAATTATAACTGAAATTCATACAGATGGCAAAAATTATACAAACAATCAGGATATACTTAAACAATTCCATAAATATTATAGTAAACTTTATACCAAAGATCAAATCAATATAGAAGATGTAATGTCTCTCCTAAACAAACAGAACTTGCAAAAGATTACGGAGCAACAACGGGAAAGATTAAATAAAGAGATAACAGTAGAAGAGATAAGAAATGCAATAAGAAGGATGAAGGCGAATAAAGCCCCAGGCCCAGATGGCCTTTCAGCTATATACTATAAAACAATGAGTGAGGAATTAATACCATACTTGCAAAAGATCATGAACGCGATATTGAAAGACCAAAACCCTCCTGAATCTTGGAGAATGGCTTCAATAATAATGATAAACAAAGAAAAACAAGACCCCAAAGATGTTAAGAACTACAGGCCAATTTCTTTGCTTAATGTGGATTACAAAATTTTTACGAATATTTTGGCGGAGAGATTAAAATATTTTTTGAATGAATGGATTAAGGAGGAGCAAACAGGTTTTTTACCTAAACGTCAGATTAAGGACAATGTGAGAGTTATCTTGAATGTAATAGAGTTTTACGAAAAAAACCATCAAGACGAATTAGCCCTATTGAGTTTGGACGCAGAAAAGGCATTCGATAATTTAAATTGGGACTTTTTAAAATTACTGCTGAAAGAAATAGATATTGGATACCATTTTTCTAATGTCATAGAAGCGATATATGGAAGACAAGAAGCGAAGATAATAATAAACGGGCAAGAAACATCAAAAATAGAAATAAGTAAAGGAACTAGACAGGGCTGCCCCCTCTCTCCATTACTGTTCATTATGACACTAGAAATCCTGCTCAACAAAATTAGAGAAGACCCGAATCTGAAAGGTTTAAAAATAAAGAAAGAGGAATTTAAATGTAGGGCCTTCGCAGATGATGTTATATGTATTATTAACAACCCATTGGATAACATAGTGAAATGGATTAACAAAATTGAAAAGTATGGGAAGGTTTCAGGTTTGAAATTAAATAAAAAGAAAACGATGATACTCACAAAAAACATCTCACAAAAGAAAAAACAAGAACTATAAAAAAAAAACAGAAATGCAGGTGGTAGATAAAATAAGATATTTAGGCCTAGACATCACTGCCAAGAATTCTCAACTGATGAAGAATAACTATGAACAGACATGGAAGGATATCAGAAAGGACTTAGACAAGTGGAAACATTTGAAATTATCTCTTTTGGGTAGAATATCCACTATTAAAATGAATGTACTGCCAAAATTGCTATATTTATTTCAATCCCTACCAATTATCAAAAATGTAAAAATCTTTAACAATTGGAACAAAGATTTATCTAAATTTATATGGCAGGGCAAGAAACCTAGAATAAAACGGCTGCATTTAATAGATGAAAAGAAAAGGGCTTACCTGATTTAAGACTATATTATGAAGCCTCAGGCCTCATTTGGGTTAAAGACTGGGCAACACTAAAAGACCGGAAAATATTGACCCTGGAAGGCTTCGATTTAAGGAGAGGCTGGCACGCCTATATTTGGTATAACAAGATAAAGATAGAAAGAAATTTTTCAAATCATTTCGTAAGAGCAGGCCTCATAAAAATTTGGGACCGGTATAAGGCAAGATTTTATAGATATATGTGGGTATCCTCCCTAGAAGCTCTCCAAAGAAGAGAACTCGGCTGGCAACTATGGCCCACCTACGAAGACTTACTAACAAAACAAAAAGGTCAGATAGAACTAAAAGAGGAACAAGAGATTAAAACTAACTTTCCTAATTGTTCATGGTTCCAACACAGACAAATTAGAGAAGCATTCAGAAAAGATAAAGAAATAGGCTTTGCAGAAAAAACGGGATTCTGGGATAAGATTATGGAGACAGAAAATAAGCAAATTTCTAAAGTATACAGACAATTACTAGAGTGGGCGACGGAAAAGGAACAAATAAAAGACTGTATGATTAAATGGGCCCAGAATATTGGCCACCCAATAGAACTCAAACAGTGGGAAAAGACCTGGAACCAAAGACTCAAATATACCTATTCATACGACATGAAAGAAAACTGGTTTAAAATGCAGTATAGATGGTATATTACACCTTATAAAATTTCAAAATGTTCTCAAAACGTCTCCAACAAATGTTGGAAATGTGGTGAACAAACAGGCACCTTTTTCCACACTTGGTGGTCCTGTCCAAAGGCACAACAATATTGGAGAGGAATAAATGAAAGCATCCAGAAAATACTCAAATTGAAAATTCAGAGAAAACCAGAATATTTCTTATTAGGGATGCTAGATATAGAAAGAGACAAAAACAAGGAGATTCTATTTAACTTTCTGGCTACTGCAGCTAGAATAGTGTATGCCAGGAACTGGAGACAAACAGAAACACCGAAAAAAGAAGACTGGTTACACAAAGTGCTAGAAATTATGAACATGGACCGACTTACATATTGGTTAATGCCCAACCACGGCTTACCCAAAAAAGAAACTAACTGGAACCTTGTAAAAGATTATCTGAAACAGATGAAGGTAGACCTCATTTGTTGAAAGTACACAATCTCAAGGAATAGAAGAAGACAGGGGGGAAGCAGAATTGGAACAAGAATACGTGGACTGAAATAAACTATAGGACTATCAAAGTAAGAAGGAAGTCAACAATTTTTTTATTTTTTTATTTTTTATTTTATTTTTTTATTTTTTCTATTTTTTATTTTTATTTTTTTCCCTTTTAATGTATGTGTATATATGTGTATGTATATATATGTGTGTGTATGTGTATATATATATATATATATATATATATACACACACACACACACACACACACATATATATCTTCCTTTAGGAGTCACTATTGTCAGATAGTACTCTTTTTCAAATATATGCTTGTATGTATGTATGTATATGTGTGTGTGTGTGTGTGTGTATATATATATATATATATATATATCCCTCCTTTTTTTTTCTTTTTTCTTTTTTCTATTTCCTTTCTTTTCCTTCCCCCTTTCTCTTAGTTTCTCTTTTTCCTTATATTCCTACTGTCTACACAACCAAAATGTTCTCACTCTTTCGATGTAATCTTATTTTATTTTATTAAATTAAAAAACCCAATAAATATATTGGGGAAAAAAGAAATAAAATTTATTATTATTACTATGGCAGCAAGAAGAATTACCCTTTCTCCCCTTATTTTCCTTTAAATCAACCCTTATGCAGGATGGGCATTTTGACTAAGCTACATATTTCCTGTCAAAAGCACTGTTTTCATTGGAATCCAGGTACCTCTTAGGGTGCTACTGAGCTTGGAAGGAATGCAGGTGTACAAGGGGTACTTTTTGCCATTGTGACAGCAATGGATTTTGTGGTAGAAATTAGGGAGATTATTAGGAATATGTGACATGCGTTTTTCAACCTTGTTAAAAACTTGGTATTCAAAGTTTCTTCTCCTGAAAGTGTGTGGGATTAAATCAATCAGTTTCTGTATGTTATTTAGCATTCAAAAGATTTCAAAGTATATAAACTGGGTTACTGAAACCTGAATGATGTTATGATGGAAGATTGACTGCTGTGTAAACATCATTAGAACAGTTCACATTTTCAGTTATAGCATTAACTGACAGAAACAGATAACAAGGTTAGCTGCAGCCAATTTCAATTTGTGTTTTCGCTGCAGTGATCATGATTCACAAATTAGTTCTACAGGAATAAACAGGACCTATTTAGCCCACTGAGAGCAATGCAGATTCATTCATACACAAATATTTCAGAGTAACCGATGTATGGGATTCTATTTTGACATTAGCTGTCACAGCTGACAGACTGCATCTGCATTTGCCAGTATGAGAGAACAGCTGATGTAGATATACCAGTGTTAATGAGCATCACATTTATCTCACGTTAACTATCAGGGCTTCTTATAGATACCTTTCTGGACACAAACAGTCATGTATTTCTTCATTCTTTACTAAAGGCATGGGAACTCTGCCCAGCATGAACACTTTTTCCAGCAGTATTGCTGTGGCTAACTGATATGCGGGTCTGGCAATTTTTTTCCCCACAGTGAGCCAAGACGCACACCACATTCTTCTCCATTGTCTATAATTGTTCCTTTCTTTTCTGGAAACTTGCCACGGACTGGCTGTCAGTGGCTCAAGGAGCAGACCAGTCCAAGGACCATCATCACCTTGAATAGCATTGCCTTACAAGGCTTTGACCTGATTCAACAGGGAATACTATTCAAAGTATTCTCCCCATAGTATCCCTTTCCTCTCTCTCCCCATAGGTAAGGTAAAGATAAAGATTTTCCCCTGACATTAACTCTAGTCTTGTCCGATTCTGGGGGTTGGTGCTCATCTCCATTTCTAAGCTAAAGAGCCGGCGTTGTCTGTAGACACCTCCAAGGACATGTGACTGGCATGACTGGATGGAGGGCCGATACCTTCCCGCTGCAGTGGTACCTATTGATCTACTCACATTTGCATGTTTTTGAACGGTTAGGTTGGCAGAAGCTGGGGCTAATAGCGGGAGCTCACCCCACTCCCCAGATTCAACCTTTAAGTCAGAAAGTTCAGCAGCTCAGTGACTTAACCCGTTGCGCCACCAGGGGGGCTCATGTATACAGTACATACGTATTTTTACTAACTTAGGACCTCATCACACTAGAGCACAGATCCACTTTAAATCAAGTTTTTGCGTCCTGTAGATTACTGGGGCTTGTAGTTTAGGGGAGGGACCTTTAAACAGCTCAGCCAGGTAGGTCCTGGGCCTCACTAAACTACAAACCCCAAAATTCTGCAGGCGGCAGAAACTAGATTTAAAATTGATCCATGCTCTAGTGTGATGAGGCAGAAAGTGATTTGGACTCCATGTTAACTGCCATATTTCAATGTTTCCCATTTTTGCGATGCAGACATGACAGTAACTCGGCAGTTTGTCTCTTTCAAACAAACCCAATGCATTATTTTGCAGCTGCAGTTTAAGCTAGAAAGTAACACAAAACAGGACATTTCATGCAACAAAGGCTGGCTATACACCAGGCATGGGCAAACTTGGGCCCTCCAGGACTTCAACTCCCACCATTCCTAACAGCCTCAGGCCTTTTCCCTCCCCTCTCCCCCCCCCCCGCCGCTTAGGAAGGGGCCTGAGGCAGTTAGGAATGGTGGGAGTTGAAGTCCAAAACACCCGGCGGACCCAAGTTTGCCCATGCCTGCTATACACTGTGGAATACATTTCGGCGCCACTTTTACTGCCATGGTTCAGCGACATGGAACCGTGGGGTCTGTAGCTCGGTAAGGCACCACCAGCCTTGGACTGAGGCGCGTACAAACTGCGACTCCCCGGATTCTATCCCCCTGAGCTGTGGCTGATGGTGCAGAGGCCCCCCGGGCAGGGCAGGGCAGGGCAGGGCTGGGCTGGGCTGGGCTGCCACTCACAGGTCGGCGAGGACAGTGAGCTCTGCGTAGGTGCGGTGCAGCAGGAAGTCGATGAGGGTGCTGAGCCGGTAGCCGGGGCTGGCTGCGGGGGGCGCCGCTGCGGGGGGTGCCGGGGCAGGCACGGGAGCCGGGCCACCCCCCGCAGGCACCAGCTGCTGCGTCTCCAGCTGCACCGGCGCCATGGCACCGACGGCAGAAGCCCGGAGGAGGAGAAGCCGCGGCGCTCAGAAGGCGCGCCTTCCCTCGGCGGCCGCCATCACAACCCAGGCAGCTGCAGCCGCCATGTTTGGGGGCGGATACCGCACCGGAAGTGAACTCAGGGAGCGCGGCGGACCGGAAAGAAGCCTTTTCCGGCAATCTGCATTGAACCTCGAGTTCCTCCGGTCTCTATGGTAGCCGTGTGACTGGCGGCCGCTCAGGGAGTTCGAGGCCCTCGTTTCGGGCGCCCTCTTTGGGTCTCCGTGGAAAAGGCTATGACAGAATTGTGTTGTCGAAGGCTTTCATAGCCGGAATCACTGGGTTGCTGTGAGTTTTCCGGGCTGTCTGGCCATGTTCCAGAAGCATTCTCTCCTTACATTTCGCCCACATCTTTGCCAGGCATCCTCAGAGGTATGAGGTCTGTTGGAAACTAGACAAGTGGGGTTTATATACCCTGTTTCCCCTAAAATAAGACATCCCCAGAAAATAAGACCTAGTAGAGGTTTTGCTGAATTGTTAAATATAAGGCCTCCCCCGAAAGTAAGACGTAGCAAAGTTTTCGTTTGGAAGCATGTCCAACGAACAGAACACCAGAGCATGCAGGATCGGTAAATGTACGTACCATAAAGTGTTGTACATGGAAATATTGGTAGTAACAAGAAATTCTTGATAGGATTCACAGTTTGTCTGGTTATGCTGGTTTGTGATGACAACTACTGTACAGTATACAGAATATAATATAATATACAATAATATATAATAATATAATATATTGCATCTCCATTTCTAAGATCAAGAGCCAGCATTCTCCATAGACACCTCCAAGGTCATGTGGCCATAGGCATGACTGCATGGAACGCTGTTATCTTCCTGTCATTGTAGTACCTATTGATCTACTCACATTTGCATGTTTTCGAAGTGCTAGGTTGGCAGAAGCTGGGGCTAACAGCAGGAGCTCACCCCGCTCCTTTCGGTCATGGCCACATGACCTTAGAGGCATCTACAGACAACGCCAGCTCTTCGGCTTGGAGATGGAGATGAGCACCAACCCCCAGAGATGGACACAACTAGACTTAATGTCAGGTGAATAATAATAATAATAATACAGTAGACTCTCACTTATCCAACATAATATTACTAATAATATTACAGTAGAGTGGTATAGTTCAATACAGTAATATATAATATTATAATATATAATCTGTATTTAATTGCTTATGTTTTATTCTTTTGTATTGTTGTGTATTGGCATCGAATTCTGCCAGTTTTGTAAGCCGCCCTGAGTCCCTTCGGGTGAGAAAGGCGGGATAGAAATGATGGAAATATATAATAAATGTTCATTTTTTTGTTCAACAATAAATGTAAATTCTTCTTCATGGAAAAATAAGACATGCCCTGAAAATAAGACCTAGAGCATCTTTGGGAGAAAAAATTAATATAAGACACTGTCTTATTTTCGGGGAAACACGGTATCTATGGAATGTCCAGGATGGGAGAAAGAACTCTTGTTTGTTGGAGGCAAGTGTGAATGCTGCAATTAATCACCTTGATTAGCACTGAAAAGCATTGCAGCAGTGAGGTTTGTTGGAAACTAGGCAAGTGGGGTTTATATATGCAAAGCAGCCAGGCTTTGAAGCTGTAAGGCTATTCAATGCTAATCAAGGTGGACATTCCACAGATATATAAAGCCCACTTAACTAATTTCCAACAAACCTCACAACCTCTCAGGATGCCTCGGTTCTTCCTAATATTCAGGTGGAATCTCCTTTCCAGTAGTTTGAAACCGTTGTTCCACGTTCTAGTCTCCAGGGCAGCAGAAAATAAGCTTGCTCCCTCTTCCCTATGATTTCCCCACACATATTTATACATGGCCATCATGTTTCCTCTCAGTTTAAAAACCACTTAAAAACCCAAATCATTTATCCAGAAACAAAATAAAACCTATAATGGACATTAAAATAATATGCAAGGATTATAAAAAAGTGTTTTCTGAGCTTTTGCCTGGCAACTTGAGGAGCAGGAAGTAAAGGATCATAATGTTCCTTCTTTTTCTTCAAAAATTGATCTCATTAAAATAATAGTGTGTATCAAACCAAATGTTATTAGTTATATAATTGACCCACCCTCAAAAAACTCTTCAAAACATTTTGACTTCCTGACCAAATAATTAACACATAATAAATAAAGCCATATCAACTCACTATTTTCTTTCATAAGTGCTTACAAGGGAAATTATCTTTCTCTCCAATACACACACACACACACACACACACACACTAGCTTGGAGACTCGGCAGTGCCCAGGTTATAAGAAGAAGGCATTGTTTGTTTTGGGATGTTAGGTAAAATCACTGAAGTTTGGTCCAGATCCATCGTTGGCTGGTTTCAGTGCTGTCTGGATAAGGGTGAACTGCAACTCCCAGATTCCCAGGGCAATCACCCCCAAACCCTGCCACTATGCGCAGTTGGCCATGTTGGATCTGTGTGCCAAGTTTGGTCCAAATCTATCATTGGCTGGGTTCAGCGCTCTCTGTATAAGGGTGAACTAAACTCCCAGATCCGAGCTCAGTCACCCCCAAACCAGGCCTGTATGCACAGTAGGCCATGTTGGGTCTGTGTGTCAAGTTTATTTATTTATTTATTTATTTCCATCATTTCTATGCCGCCCTTCTCACCCGAAGGGACTCAGGGCGGCTCACAATCTGGCAAATTCAATGCCGGTATACAGTACAAAAATAAAACATAGCAATTAAAACAATCAATTTAAAACAATCCAATAAATACATTTAAAACAGTATAATAAAATACTTAATCCATTCGTCCACATAAACCTTGCACGTAAACCTTAATCCGGACCGAGTTAAAGCCATCATAATTCCTTCATTAAACGCTTGTTCGCAAAGCCAGGTCTTCGCCTTTTTCTGAAACTCAGAAGGGATGGAGCTTGCTGGATGTCACTGGGGAGGGAGTTCCACAGCCAAGGAGCCACCACCGAGAAGGCCCTGTCCCTTGTTCCCACCAGCCGCACTTGTGAGGCAGGTGGGACCGAGAGCAGGGCCTCCCCAGACGATCTTAAAGTTCTCATGGGCTCATAGGAGGAGATACATTCGGATAGGTAAGTTGGACCGGAATCGTTTAGGGCTTTGTAGGCCAAAACCAGCACTTTGAATTGTGCTCGGTAGCATATTGGCAGCCAGTGGAGCTGACGCAACAGAGGAGTGGTTTGGTCCAGATCTGATGTCAGCTGGGTTCAGTGCTTTCTAGATGCGAGTGAACTATAACTCTCAAAATCAAGGTCCATTCCACTAACCCCTGTAGTATGTTTGGTTGGTAATTGAGCTTCTCTGTGCCAAGTTTGGTCCCAGTCCATTGTCAGTTGGGGGGGGGGGGAGTCACAATATCAGTGAAGGTACTGCAAGTCCCATTATCTGTGGCAAGTTTGGTCCAGATCCATCGTTGGTTGGGTTAACAGTGCTCTCTGGATGTAGGTCAAGTACAACTCTTGCGAATCATTGTCAATTCTCCCCAAACCTCTTGTTCAGTTGCTGATCAATTCCTCTGTTATCTGTGTGCCATAGGAAGGGGTAGGAAAGGGTTAAGGTAGAGGCAGTGGGTGGGGCCATGCAAATTAAGGAACCCTGAGATGTCCATTCTAGAGGAAAAACAGAACATCTAGGATGAAATGGTCCCCGCATGAAAGAGTTCACTAAGGGTTTAATGTTTAATGTTTATTTTTTTTTATTGTGCAAGTTGTTGTCTATTGCTGTGTTTTATACTGCTACTGTTTTTATTCGGGCTTGGCCCCATGTAAGCCGCCCTGAGTCCCCTCCGGGGAGATAGAGGCGGGGTATAAAAATAAAGTTATTATTATTATTATTATAAGGGTGGGGGCAGTATAGTGTTTGTGGAGGACACTGGCAGGGTTTGGGCTACATGTTCATGGCGCTCACTATAACCTGCATGTCAGTAGAGGAAGGGCCATTGGTGTCTCCTGCTCAGTGGGAACTATAGTTATTTTTGGAGGTGGGAGGCTGTCTATATAAGTGGACATCTTCTCCACAAATGCACTTATACATTTTTCACTGTTATTATGTGTATAGATATTGACCACATCTGGAACATCATGGCCAATCCTTTAATTTGCCAATAAACGTTATCAAATTTGAAGTCATTTTAATATAAAGGCAATTCAGCCAATGCGATCAAAAATCCTTTCTAATGTTTGAGAGGACGTATCACTGTATGTAAAGCCTGATTTTGTGGTACATGATTGATCTGATAACTATGGCTTCCAGAATATCCTATTAATTATAGCATACCTTTATTCCAGTCAGGATTCAAGGTGGGTTATATCAGCTAAAAGAAACATAGCTATAAATATCAAATGAAAAAGTTAAAAATAACATTGAATTAGCCATAAATTATGTAAAAGTGGTTAAAACATAGCTACTAAATACAACAAATACAATGAAACACTTTTAATACATGTCTTAGCTTTCAATCCTGTATACATTTAATTTGGAATCAGCATTAATGGATGCAGATTTATGTTTCAGTAAACATGGCTTATAATTGTATTGTTAGATCTCCACTCCCTAGTGTATTCGTTTACCTTGGAGTAAGTCCCATGAAAGTAATGGGGCCTATTTCCAAATAGATTTGTGTAACTTATACTGTATATTGTACTATAAGATTTTGTACTAAGTCACGAATTGTCTACATGGGTTCCTGTTTGAATTAGCATTAGTATAGTCTTTAATATATTATATTATTTATTATTAAATTAAATTATTTATTAGCATTAATAAACATCACAAAATGTTTATTTTTAAGTATATAGTATCACAATGTCACCTTCATATTAAAATTCAATTTTAATATAATTTTGCATAGATAAAAAACTGAAAATTCAACCACAATTCTAATTTATTGTTCAACATGCTACAATAAAAATATAACTTCAGTTTTCCATTGTAACATTTATATAACACTGAGAGACTGTCCACAGATGTTGATACAGTACAACTGAAATTTACTGATAAACATTTAGTCTCAGTGAAATGCAGCAGATATATGAGATCCAGCTCTCTTTTGTGGCTGTATTATACTTAGAAAACTCAATTTGCTGCCATAAATTATTGGTTTGTCAATTGTACAGGGCTTTTTGTATGTTCAATACAGTATTGCGTGTGAGAGAGCAAGATAGTTAATTAGCCGCCTGTTTGAATCTGCTGAATACTTAGGTTTCTACATGAAATTATATTTAAAATAACATTTATTTATTTATTTATTTAAACTTATATGCCGCCACTCCCCTAGGGCTCGGGGCGGCTTACAAGAAAGGCTAAAATCTAACAATTTAAAAACATCTTTAAAATATCTTTTTTAAAAAATCTTAAAAACACTCCCCGAAGGCTCGGAGTGGCTTACAAAAACAAGCTAAAGTCTAAGCAATTTAAAAACAGCAATAACGGAGATCAAAAGCCTGCCGAAACAGGTGTGTCTTACATGCCCTGCGGAAGACTGATAAGTCCCTCAAGGCACGAACTTCAGGCGGCAGAGTGTTCCAGAGTGATGGCGCCACTGCTGTAAAAGCTCTACGTCTAGTTGCTGTTAGACGCAAGGTCTTAAAACTGGGAACTTCCAATAGATCTTGGTCCTCAGAATGGAGGGATCTCTGGGGTTGGCAGGGGGTGAGGCGGTCCCTCAGGTACATTGGCCCTAGACCATGTAAGGCCTTAAAGGTAAGCACCATCACTTTGAAAGTGATCCGGTGCTCAATTTGTAACCAGTGCAGCTGTAGTAAGATTGGTGTTATATGACATCTCATCGGGGCTCCCGCAAAAAGTCGAGCAGCTGCATTTTGTACCAACTTGAGCTTCCGGATCACTGACAAAGGAAGGCCAATGTAGAGTGCGTTACAGTAGTCCAGTCTTGAGATGACCGTGGCCTGGATCACTGTATGATTCCATCATCTGATTATTTTAAAAGCAGCATTATATATTGGTAGTAGCTACTAGTCCTATATAAACTAAAGAATAGAACATATCCCTGAACATGTTCAAAAACTATCTGTAACTAGATTTTAGCATCTGTAATATAGCCTTGCAAGTTCTGATTTAGGGATAAATACTACAATAAACCAGCCACACAGAATTGACTGCAAGATGTATGAATATGGAGAGCAAATCTTACTCTCAGAAAGCTTTTAGCCAGAGATAGTGTGCACAGTTTGTTGGACTGCAAATCGTTATCATCCTTAACCAGAATTGCCAGTAGTGGGATATGTGGGGAGTCACGGCCGGCAATAACAAATATAGGCAGGGAATATTAGCACTTGCCTGCCGTGTTAACCTCACCTGAATAGTACCATACTTACCCTCATTTAAGACAAAACTCCCAGCTCAGGCTGCAAGTTGTATGTTTAGATCAGCCTAATGGCTCAACAGTGACAACCGAGCTCATGGAAGCATGTGTAAAGTTTGCTTACAAACATAATGTTGCTAGTGGTAGAATAATGCTATACCCACCCCTAAACAGGAGTATTTCCTTTCCAGAAAAAACTCAATTGCACATTTGTTGTGCTTTAAACAGGATGATGGCATTAATACTTGCTTCTGACTTACCTACTTTGATCAACCCTGTTACCTGTTAAAAACTACTTACTACATCCTCTCAATACTGACTAACAAAAAGTTCAGCATTCTGAAGAATGAGGCCATTGCCAGAAGGGCATTTTTGACTGCTCTAGAGAAGAATGTGTCCTGTGTTTGTTTGTTTTTAAGGTTGATCAGATAGGGTCTCGGCTGCTTGGCTGTGGGCCAGGTGTGGAGGCTCCTAGCTCCCTGCAGTAACATGACATGCCGCTGTCCTCAGCGGAAACTCTCAAGGACACAGAGATTCCATATCAGTGGCAGAGGCCTTCAAGATTGTCTGGTAGTGCAATGGAAAATTATTTATGCACCATCAGGTGTAAAGGTTGGCAATGTTACTTTTTTCTGGATAATAGACTGCAGAAACTGGTGGGGGTTGTGGTTGTTTGGTGCAAGATTCTGTGAGTTGTAATCCAAAAACACCCGTTCCAGGCTCTTACCAGTCACAGAATCATCGAGTTAAAAGAGATAATAAGAACTCCCCATTTCAACCGCTTGCCATGCAGGAATATACGATCAAAACACTCCTGAGAGATGGCCATTTAGCCTGTTTAAAAAAGCTCCAGAGATGTAAACTTAATTACACTTGAGACAATGTATTCCACTGTCAAACAGATCTCAGAGTGCCTCTACACTATAGAATTAATGCTGTTTGACACCACTTTAACTGTCATGGCTCAGTGGTATGTAATCATGGGAGTTGTAGTTTTACAAGGCCTTGGGCCTTCTCTGCTAAAGAGTGTGAGTGCCCCACCAAATTACAACTCCCAGGATTGCATTACATTAAACCATGGCAGTTAACGCAGTGTCAAACTGTGTTAATTTTACAGTATAGATGCATCCTTATTGTCAGGATCAATTTCTAATTTTTAGGTGGATTCTCTTTTCCTGCATTTTGAATTTGTATTCTGTTTTGTAGAGTGCATCTGCCCTGTAGAATTAATGCAGTATGCTACCACTTCAACTGCCATGGCACAATGCTATTTAAATCTTTATATATAAAAATACAGCCTGTGTATGTTTGTGCCCGCAGAACTTGAAAAGTAGTTGGTCAATCAACTTGAAATTTTGACACAACGTGGCATAACAATATGTGCGTGTTTTAATAATGAGTTTGGGGGAGGGAGAACCACGGATTATGGGATATGTAGTACTTTCAATCACTTCACCTCCCACAGACTACTGTGACTTGCACTAATGACAGACCAGGATCAAACCTGGCATAAAGACCCCCCATGCCCCACTTTACATCCAAGAACAGTTAGGGCAAGACAAACCACAGATGATGGGCTCTTCAGTACCTTCACCTGAATCAGACCACTGTGACCCTCACAAACAACGGACCTTGACCATATTTGGCACATAGACAGCCCATTACCCACTTCACGTCCTGTTGCTGATAGGAGGAGGATGGACCACAAATTACGGGATTTGCAGAACCTTCATCCGATTCAGCGCCAGCTTCAACTGAACACTGAGATCCACACAAATTATGGGCCTGGACAAAACTTGGCACACAGACTCCCCATGTCGCACCTCAGGTTAGTTTCACCTTCCTGAACACACTAGGCTGTACTCAGGTTGAAGTCTTTTGTAGTTTATTAGGAAATAGGAAATAAATAGTTCTTAAAAAGTAAAAGTAAATCCAAAGGATCCAAAGGATTGTTACAAAACCAAGGCTATAAAGAATAATCCAGTAGAACCTTAGGCATAAAACAAGATTCCATTAATGCAAGAAATAGTCCCATGAACTTGAATACACAAAGCTGCAGGATAATCCAAGAAAGCAAGAGCTGCTTCTAACTCAAATGAGACATTGCTTTCGACAAAGGTTTCTCTCTCAGCACACCCTTTAATATTCTCTCACAACAGGGACACTCTGAACCTGAATCCCAAAATTTCCATCCGAGTCAACTTGAACCTGAATCCCACAATCCCCATCAGAGTCACTCTGAGACTCCAGCTGAGTCACAACACCCCATGACCAACAGAAAATACTGGAGAAGTTTGAGGAATATTGACCTTGATTGACAAGAATAATAGTTCACCTGCATCCAGATAAGCTGTGACCCCCACCAACAATGGACCAGGACCAAACTTGGCACAGAGAACCCCTATGACCAACTGAACATACTGCTGTAGTTTGTGGGAATTGACCTTGATTATGGGAACTGTAGTTCACCCTTATCCAGAGTGCACTAAACCCAGCCGACAACAGAACTAGACCAAACCTGGCACACAGACCCAACATGGCCAACTCTACATACACTCAGGAGTTGGAGGTGATTGCCTTGGGGATCCCACTAATTCCAACCGACATGGTTCTTGTGTTCACACGGCGTTTGTGTTTCTGGGCAAGGTGATTGAGAGGGCAGTAGCGGTGCAGCTGCAGCAGTTCCTAGACACAGCCGGACTGGATCCTTTCCAGTCCGGCTTCCGTGCGGGGCATGGGACAGATACTGTATTGGTTTCCATCACGGATCATCTTCGATGCCAGCTTGACCAGGGTGGGTCGGTGCTGCTTGTGTTATTGGAGCTCACAGCAGCATTTGACACAGTCGATCACAATCTTCTGACCCAACGCCTTGCCGTTGCTGGAGTCAGGGGGACAGCTTTAAATTGGCTGGCCTCCTTTCTTCACAAACGTGGATAGCGAGTGGAGAGGGGAGGCCTGGTCTCTGAGAGATCCCCTCTACTTTGTGGGGTTTCTCAGGGGGCCATTCTCTCCCCTCTGTTGTTTAACATCTATATGTGACCACTTGCTCAGCTGGTCCGAGATTTCGGGCTCGAGTGTTATCAATATGCTGACGATACTCAGCTGTGTTAAAGATGGAAGGCCGACCGGATTCTGTACCTGACAATTTTCATCAGTGCCTCGAGGTCGTTATTGGATGGTTGCGTTCCAGTAGGTTAAAGGTGAATCCAGCAAAGACGGAGATCCTATGGCTAGGTCGACCGGGCAGCGGAGATATCCAGTTGCCAACCCTGGATGGCGAAGCACTACACCCGTCTTCACTGGTAAAGAGTCTGGGAGTCCTCTTGGACCCTTCACTGACAATGGAGGCCCAAGGTCTCCGCCGTTAGCAAAACCGCCTTCTTTCATCTTCGGCAGGCTAGACGGCTGGCCCCCTATCTGTCTAGGGACAACCTGGCTACAGTGATCCAGGCTACAGTCATCTCGAGACTGGACTACTGTAATGCCCTTTACATTGGCCTTCCTGTGTTGTTGTATGTCTTTCGGGCTGTGTGGCCATGTTCCAGAAGCATTCTCTCCTGACGTTTCGCCCACATCTATGGCAGGCATCCTCAGAGGTTGTGAGGTATGGAGAAAACTAAGCAAAGAGGTTAATATATATCTGTGGAAAGTCTAGGGTGAGAGAGGTCAGTGTGAATGTGTGTAGTTAATCACTTTAATTAGCATTGAAAAGCTTATCTGCTGTCTTCTTCCTGCCTCTGGGGCATCCTTTGTTTAGAGTCGTTAACTGCCCTTGGTTGATTCATGTCTGGAAATCCTCTGTTTTCAGAGTATTGCTTTTTTATTTACTGTTCTGATTTTTGAGGTTTTTAATACTGGTAGCCAGATTTTGTTCATTTTCATGGTTTCTTCCTTTCTGTTGAAGTTGTCCACATGCTTGTGGATTTCAATGGCTTCTCTGTGAAATCCACAAGCATGTGGACAACTTCAACAGAAAGGAAGAAACCATGAAAATGAACAAAATCTGGCTACCAGTATTAAAAACCTCAAAAATAAATAGTAAATAAACAGTAAATAAAAAAGCAATACTCTGAAAACAGAGGATTTCCAGACATGAATCAACCAAGGGCAGTTAACGACTCTAAACAAAGGATGCCCCAGAGGCAGGAAGAAGACAGCAGATAAGCTTTTCAATGCTAATTAAAGTGATTAACTACACACATTCACACTGACCTCTCTCACCCTAGACTTTCCACAGATATATATTAACCTCTTTGCTTAGTTTTCTCCATACCTCACAACCTCTGAGGATGCCTGCCATAGATGTGGGCGAAACGTCAGGAGAGAATGCTTCTGGAACATGGCCACACAGCCCGAAAGACATACAACAACCCTGTGATCCCGGCCATGAAAGCCTTCGACTTCCTGTGTTGGTGATCTGGAAGCTCAAATTGATGCAAAATGCAGCTGTCTGGCTCCTTGCATGAGTCCCGATGAGATGCCACATAACACCAATCTTACTGCAGCTGCACTGGTTACCAATTGAGCACCAGATCACTTTCAAAGTGATGGTGCTTACCTTTAAAGCCTTACACGGTCTAGGGCCGAAGTACCTGAGGGACTGCCTCACCCCCTACAAACCCCAGAGATCCCTCTGTTCTGAGGACCAAGATCTGTTGGAAGTCCCCAGTTTTAAGACCTTGCGTCTAACAATAACTAGACACAGAGCCTTTTCAGCAGTGGCACCATCTCTCTGGAACACCTTGCCACCTGAAGTTCGTGCCTTGCGGGACTTGTCGGCCTTCCGCAGGGCATGTAAGACACACCTGTTTCGGCAGGCTTTTGAGTTCTGTTATTGATGTTTTAAAAGATGCTTTTAGGATGTTTTTAAAGATGTTTTTAAGATGTTTTTAAATTGTTGATTTTAGCCTGTTCTTGTAAGCTGCCCCGAGTGGCGGCATATAAGTTTGAAAAATAAATAAATTAATAAACTTCAACTTCCAAAACACCTTGCGATCACAATGACTATCAATAAAGCGCAGGGGCAATCTTTGCAAGTGTGCAGTTTGAAATTAGAAAACAATTGCTTCTCTCATGGGCAATTATACATTGCATGCTCCAGAGTTAGTAAACCGTCTGATCTTATTGTTTAAGCAGAAAAAAGACAAACCAAAAATGTAGTCAATCCACCTGCTTTACAATAAAAAAAGATGTTTGGTAAAAACTTCTTTTTCATTCCTTACCATTCATTCCACATAGACACAGCAATGCAAGGCAGAGTATTGAATTGAATCATATGTTTTCTCGGTGAATCAATGATAGTACTTTTATTTACTTTCAAATTCATTTCATATTATACTGAGCCACAGCAAAGTGTGACCGGGTTTAGCTAGTATTCAATAAACAATTTAAATATTTAGTCATTGGTGTCAATGTTGAATCAAAGTCAAACACTGATGTAACATAATGCATCTATAAGTTTGGAGGGGCTGCGGAACGGTGTGTGAAAGAGGAAGTAGAAACGCTATACACACCATTGCAATATGAGCAAGTCATGTTTAATTTCCTTCATTGCTAGAACATCTTTAAATGTGAATGTAGGCTGTCTTCACATATATGAAAGACTGCAATTTTAAGCATATGTATTTGCCATCTCATTTGACTGAAAGCACTTTCTTCCATCCATATTATTGACTAGAAGTATAGCAATACAAGACATGAGCCTCCGATGGCAAAGTGTGTTAAAGCGTTGAGCTGTTGAATGTGCAGACCGAAAGGTCCCAGGTTCAAATCCGGGGAGCGGAGTGAGCATCCGCTGTTAAGCTCCAGCTTCTGCCAACCTAGCAGTTCAAAAACATGCAAATGTGAGTAGATCAATAGGTACCGCTCCAGTGGGAAGGTAACGGCGTTCCATGCAGTCATGCCGACCACATGACCTTGGAGGTGTCTATGGACAACGCTGGTTCTTCGGCTTAGAAATGGAGATGAGCACCAACCCCCAGAGTCGGACACGACTGGACTTAATGTCAGGGGAAACCTTTACCTTTACCTTTTAATACAAGACAGTTTGAGACTATGTATAACATTTTACACTAACTGTTGAAAGTATTAGTATGTTTGTAAAATTATATAGTTCATGTTCATGTACCTTTAACTGGTAGTATGCTTGTACCTTGAGCTTTGTCAATTAGATACAGGTGGAGCTATGTTTGTCATTTATATATTCTTTGCACTCTGCCTGTATTCTCTCTCTCTGAGTTTTGTTTTGTTCCTGTGTTATGTTTCTGTTATAGCATTAAAGTAAGTTGCTTTTATGCTACAATGTAGTTTTTATTTTTGACCACATTACTTTGGGGCTTTGTTTCTGCTGACTCTGCAACTTAAGGTTTTTACTTTTGCGAACAGGTTATGGGCCCAGAAAACTACAAAGCCAATGTGTTTGTGGTGATGTTTTATTTTGAAGTATGTGGTTTGAAAAATTGAAAAGTTTTTTTTATTGAAGGCAAGTTTTCAGTTTTTTGCTCCTGTTGTTTTGAAGAGCAGCGAAGTTTAAAGCGACAGCTTGCTGCTGAATGCTGAACCTTGGGAGAGACCTGGAGGCATGAAGAAGATTTATAGCCTGCTACGGTGGAGTGTTTGTTTGTTTTGCCTTCTACGTGCTTGTGCAACTAGGGCCAACTTTTTGTTGTTTTCTTTTTATGCCTTGCATGGAAAGTTTTTTCTTCAGTAAATATTTTGGAAGCTGAAAGAAGAAACTAAAAGTCTGTGAGTTAGACCCTGCTTGTATTCCAGAGAAATACAGCGAAGTTTGGAAGAAACCAGTAATTTCATGGAGGAGTGAGTATAGACTGGCTGGTCTGAAATTCTTTTTCTGGAACTTTGGAGCCTTAAAGTAAAAGAACACAATGGCCTTGCCGCCTGTTCAAGTGAGTTCACTCCCGTTTGAGAGACTGAATGATAAGAATTGGCTGAGCTGGAGTGTTAGATTTAAAGCTTATCTGGTTTCTCAGAATTTACGGAAAATAATTGAGAATTTGCCAGCTCAATTAACTCCTGCTGAGCAATACCAAGATGAAAGAGCATTGGTGCTGCTTCAGTTGTCTGTGACGGATTCTTTGTTGGTTCACCTTCATAATATTACTCATGCACAAACTGCATGGAATCTGTTTAAAGATATGTTCCAAAGACAATCAAGTGGCTCAAAGATAATTCTTATGCGCCAGCTGTTTAACCTCAAACATGAGGAAGGCACTCCAATTCAATCTCACATTACAAAAGTTGTGGCTCTTTTTTCGGAATTGAGAGCAAGAGATATTATTTTTCCTCCTGAACAACAAGCATTAATTTTAATGGGGTCTTTATCTCACTCTTATTATGCGTTTATTGACTCTCTTCATGGAATTCCAGACACGGATCTCACGATACCGTTTATTTCGGGGAAAATAATGGAATTTGAAGCTCAATGAAAATTGAGAATTGTTGCTTCTATACAGAAGAATCCGGGAACTGTTCCTAATGACACTGCTTGTAATGACACTGCTTGTGTTGCTAAGTCAAAATCACAAGTTGTATGCTATAAATGCAAAAAGAAAGGGCATTATGCTAAGAATTGCTGGCAGAATCCAGGACAATGGAAAAACAAGCAAGTGGAGAGACCTAGTTCTTCAAAGGATTTTCAGCATGCTTTCCTGGTGATCTCTAAAATGGATACCATGAACTCTTTCATCATTGACTCGGGCTGTTCTCAACATTTGGTAAAGTGTAAGAAACTGTTATCAAATGTGAGAGACTCTGATATAAATTTTATTTCTTTGGCAGATGATAGAAAAGTACAAGTAATTTCTTGTGGTGATCTTTATATTGATCGTCTGAAATGTACTTTTGAGAATGTGTACTATGTAAAAAAATTGTGTATAATATTCTCAGTGCCAACATACTTTTGGATGAAGGTTTTGAGGTGTCTTTAAAGAAAGAAAAGTCTATGCTGGTTGATCCTCAAGGTAACGAAGTGAAACTGATACAAGAAAATGGATTTTTTATTTTAAAGTCATCTGATAATGCTAATATGTCTGCTTGCATTAATCAGATACCTGATAATCCCAGGCCATTACATAACAAATGTATTCATGAATTTCATAGAAAAATGGGTCATTTGTCATGGCAGTATCTAAGGCAGACAGCTGAGTTGTGTGAGATTCCTATTCAAGGATGTAAGAATTTTCTAGATTGTGAAATTTGTGCATCAGAAAATCTTAAGAAAGCTCCTATTGCAAAATACAGTACTAGAGTTTCAAAAAGGATTTTAGAGCTTGTTCATATTGACATATCTGGTCCTCACCCTACTTCTGTAGGAGGGTTAAAATATTTTTTGATTTTGGTAGATGATTTTTCAAGGCTGAAATTCACCTTCTTTCTAAAAACTAAAGGTGAAGTTTTTCAAGAACTTTCTGTTTGGCTGAAGTTAATGCAGACACAGTTTCCTAAGTACCCGGTAAAAGCTTTTCAGAGTGATCGTGGTGCTGAGTTTATGTCCAAACAAATGCAAAATTTGTTTAAAAGGTTTGGTATAGTCCACAGGTTAACAAATCCTTACTCACCCAGTGAAAATGGTGTTGCAGAAAGGTGGATAGGCGTTGTAAAGGTTGTGGCTAGAAAAATGTTAAGAGATGCTAGTTTATCTGATGGATTGTGGGCTGAAGCCGTGGCAAATGCCACCTATGTGCTCAATCGTTCATTTTGTAGAAGTGTTAATAGTATTCCTTATGTATTGTTTTTTGGGAAAATTCCTGATTTGAGTTCAATCAGAGTTTTTGGAAATGACTCATTTGTCTTAATTCCTTCTCAACAAAGACATAAAAAGGATGCTATCTGGAAGAAATTGAAATATCTTGGTCCTGCATCTGAATCAAAAGGTTGGAGGTTTTGGTGTGGTGACAATCGAGTGATTGTGTCTAGAAATGTGAAGTTCCAACAATATAGTGGTTGGGAAAGGATACATTCAAATAAGGAAGTGTTTGTGCCTTTTGAAACTGCTCAAATGCACACACCTCAAGTCACACAGCCAACTACACAACAAGTTTCACATCAGACTGCTACACAAACAAATACACAGGTGCAATCAGTGTCACAACAGACTGCACAGCAAAATATACAACCAAGCACTTCTCAAGATACACAGTTGGGAACACAAGTGCGAGTGAAGCAAGAATCTACTACTAGTCAATTACAAGTTAGTAGTCCTGTGAGTAAACAAAGTGAATCTCAAAAGAGAAAAGCTGAAGTTTATAGTTCAGAAAGTACTAGCTCTAGTAATTCTGAGAACGATGAGACTAATGGAGGAGATAGTACTAGGACCATTCCTAGGCGCAGTTCTAGGAAAAACAAGGGTATTCCTCCAAAGAGGTACCATTGTGAAGTTGTGAAAATACAGGAACATGACTGGTCTGAACCTCATAGTTATAAAGAGATGTTGAAAAGAGATGAAACTGAGAGAAATTTTTGGTTAAAAGCAATGCAAAGTGAATTTGATTCTTTGAAAGATTTGCAGGTCATGGTGAAGTCTGAAACACCTGACAATGTAAAAGTTCTAAGTTGTCGTTGGGTTTATAGACGTAAACAAACGAAGGTTGGTGGTTTTTTGTATAAGGCCAGATTAGTTGCCAGAGGCTTTGAACAGATATATGGAGAAAATTTTAATGAAATATTTAGCCCCACAGTGTCTGGGGAAGCACTAAGAATATCCCTTGCAATCGCTAGCAATAGGAATTTAAAAGTTAAACATTTTGATGTGAACACTGCATATCTTCATGCAAACTTGGAGGAGAAAGTTTATATATCTGCTGTCCCAGGTTTTGAAACTGACCTTCCTGAAGGGTCTTATCTTCTCAAGAAAAGTCTTTATGGTCTCAAGCAGAGTGTGCGTAACTGGAATTTACATTTGGACAAAGTGTTAACAAAACTGGATTTTGTTGCTAACAAATTTGATCCTTGTTTGTACTCAAAAGGAAGTGGAGACACGCAAATTTTTGTTGTAATATATGTGGATGATGTGTTATGCATTGGTTCTGAGGAACAAATTCAGGAAGTATTTCAGAGTTTGAACAAAGAATTAAAAATTAAAAATCTTGGAGATGTTAATAAATATCTTGGCATAAATATTGTTAGAAATGAAGGAGGTTTTGAGTTAAACCAAACTGACAAGATTTATGATCTTTTGAGAAGAACAAGAATGGAAAATGCAAACACTGTTAATACACCCATGGCACTTCAGTTTTTACAACATGTAGGTGGAGAAGTGTTCGATAATAATTTCATTTATCGTTCAGTTATTGGTTCTTTATTGTATATTGCAAATAACACAAGGCCTGATATTTCTTTTCCTGTTGGTATTCTAAGTCAAAGGATTCAAAATCCTTCACATACAGACTGGGAAGGAGTGAAAAGAATTTTGAGATACTTAAAGCAAACAGCTGGAAAAGTTTTCAGAATTTGTCCAGATGATAAAAAGTCTTTAACAATACATTGTGATAGTTCTTTTGCAAATTTAAAGGAAAATAAATCTATTACTGGTTTTGTGATAAAATATGCAAATACACCAGTGTGTTGGAAGAGTAGAAGACAGAAAATTGTAGCACTAAGTACTGGAGAAGCTGAGTTCTCAGCTTTATCTGACGCTTTGACATCAGCAGAATGGTTAGAATCTTTAATTAAAAGTCTTAACATTGATTTAGAATTGCCAATGCAAGTTTTTGTTGATTCTCAAACTTGCATAGCTTTGAGTAACAGTCAAAATATGAAAACAAGGTCCACATATATTAATGTCAGATATTCAAATGTACAACAATTTGTTAAAGACAAAAGAATTGTTCTCAATTATATTCCTTCAGTTGAAAATGTTGCTGACATTTTTACCAAACCTCTTTCTTTTGAAAAACATGAGTTCTGTAAGAAATTGAATTTATAAATGTGAACTAATATAATTTTGTGGAGGAGTGTTGAAAGTATTAGTATGTTTGCAAAATTATATAGTTCATGTTCATGTACCTTTAACTGGTAGTATGCTTGTACCTTGAGCTTTGTCAATTAGATACAGGTGGAGCTATGTTTGTCATTTATATATTCTTTGCACTCTGCCTGTATTCTCTCTCTCTGAGTTTTGTTTTGTTCCTGTGTTATGTTTCTGTTATAGCATTAAAGTAAGTTGCTTTTATGCTACAATGTAGTTTTTATTTTTGACCACATTACTTTGGGGCTTTGTTTCTGCTGACTCTGCAACTTAAGGTTTTTACTTTTGCGAACACTAACTGTTAGCATCATTGCTGTACTGCCCCATAAGACCTTGCAAGGCAGCCAGCTGAGGCTCTGAAAAGACTTTTGTGGAGATGCTGGGGATACTGCGTGGCTGGCAATAATGTGCTTTTTGGCATCTTATAGTCCTTTTATTAAGGCTGGAGCTGTGAATAGAGGCACGACTTTGTACTACTGTTTACTTGTAACAAGAAGCATGTATGTGACAAGTGAACCAGAACATTATTCAGCCTGCGGTCTACTTGTCTTAAATTAATGCCTTCTGTTTGCACTTTTATCAACTAAAGCTAATTTACAAGTTTATCTCCACATTTTTTGCATTCTAAAAGTAGATGCAATTATTTCACATATTTCACAAATTTTAACAGATGACATGATCAACTGATACACTAAAATACAAAATATGATAAATCCCCAAGATGAATTTGTACATTCAAAATATCATATGTCATAA
The DNA here is from genome assembly GCF_035594765.1 of Anolis carolinensis. Lineage (NCBI taxonomy): Eukaryota > Metazoa > Chordata > Lepidosauria > Squamata > Anolidae > Anolis > Anolis carolinensis. The sequence goes on along the minus strand of NC_085843.1, from coordinate 85,283,388 downwards.
TTTTCAATTCAGTTAGTTCCAGTGTAATATGATACTCCAATGAGTATCTGGCAACCAGAGTTCAAAACCTTGTTCAGGCTGTTGAAACCCATTGGTTGACCTTGGGCAAGTCAGACACTTTTCAGCCTGAAAGGAAGGCAATGACAAATCTGCCCTGAACACATCTTGCCATGAAAGTCCTATAACAGGTTTGCTTTGTGTATGTATATAGGTGCCTTCAAGTTGCTTGTTGACTTATGGCAACCCTATAACTTTCATAGGCAAGAATATGTAGAGCTATGGTCACTATAAATTATAACAACTTGAAGGCACACAATACTTATTTGTACAGTGACTTATTTGAATATAATAAATAAATTTCATGCCGGATGATAGGAATAGTTCTTTTCCCATTCCTTCACTTGTAACAAAAAATATTTACGTTACAGTAACAAGGGACTTTGTGTTCTTCAGTATACGTTTTGCAAACCTAATTTTAAATAATTGCTTAGAGAAATACTATTTAGTGGAGTTGGCAGACGCTGATCTAACCAAACTGCCTGTAATGCTATCTCAGAGTACTGAGCTTGAGTAACCTGTGTTCATTCTCTACAGCAGTGATTCCTAAAGTTCCAACTCCCAAAATTCCGGATTGTTAGCCAAATGGCTTCTGACAGTTGAAGCTCAAAACACCTGAACGACCAAAGTTTGGGAACTACCATTCTAGGGGATCAGTTTGGGACTTCAGGGTCTCCGTGGTAACTATTAAACTACCACAATGGTTCCCAACCTTTGTTCCCCCAGTTGTTTTGGACTTCAGCTCCCAGAAATCCCAGCCATTTTACCAGCTGTTAGGAATTGTGGGAGCTGAAGTCCAAAACACCTGGAGGATCAAAGGTTGGAACCACTGAACTGCCAGAATCCTGGTTCATGTGGAAGACTCTTTTTTGTACAATTGTATATATGGAGACCTTCCCTCTGGAAATATCCACAATCCATGTGCAAACAGAACATTGGGGGTGTTCTATGTAATCCTATCTTACCTCTTTGCATTGCCTCTTGTTGAAAACCCAAGATAATTAATATTAAGTGATTCCAGCTCCACAAGAACAGCAGGTTTGGGGCCTGGTGTGTCAAGCTCCCAAAGGGCTGAACTAGGCCCCTTCCACACTGCCATATAAAATCCTGATTATCTGCTTTGAACTGGATTATATGGCAGTGTAGACTCATATAATCCAGTTCAAAGCAGATAATATGGATTATTTACTTTGATAATCTGGGTTATATGATAGTGTAGAAGGGGATTAGGACACAGATGGGATGAAGGCGAAGAAGAGACGTGTTTATTCATTCACCCTGGCCAAAGTGGATGTCAACAGAGTCCATCGCCATGGGACTTTTGTTGGTTTGGTTTGCTTAGAAGACGACTGTGCATGAATGTATATGTGGAGATCAGTGCATAGCAACCAACACTTAGTGCCCTTCCACACAGACCTATATCCCAGAATATCAAGGCAGAAAATCCCACAATATCTGCTTTGAATTGGGTTATCTGAGTCCACACTGCCATATATTCCAGTTCAAAGCAGATAATGTGAGATTTTATTCAGCTGTGTGAAAGGGGCCTTAGTCTTCACAGAAAGCAGTTTTGATCCAATGATATGGTTACCCGGACAATTGGTGGCCTCTTATCTGTTACAACCTTCGTTCGCCTTCACAGTCATTGTAACCATGTCATTGTCATTGTACCATGTTGTCATCTGCCTGCTACACCGTTAAGGTCTTCAGATTGTTATTCATTTGATTCCTTCCCTATGACTCTGTTTCCATTGGTGCCCCCATTGGGAGTACGTGACTCCCAACAGTTTTGCTCGTAGGTTCACTGGGACACATGAGCTCACTCACCACAACAAGGTGATGATCCAGTAAGGAAAGTGTGGAACGATGACTCCGGAGACTGTTTTAATCCCAGCTTGATCCTGGAGACCTACTGGGGTGACTTTAAGCAAATCACCCTCTCTTAGCTTCAGAGAAAGGCAAAAGGAAACCTCCTCTGAACAAATCTGGCCAAGAAATCCCATGATATGTTTATGTTAGGGATACACAACAATAAAGGACAGATCAGAATGCATAAATAGGAGGTTGTTAGCAATTTGATGCCTGTGGTCATGCAGTTAATATGATGACTATGTCCATTAAACACTTACTCACAAGTATGCCAATTCTAGTTCTGGCTCTGGAGAAACTACTATTGCATGCATTTGTGTGTAAAGTTGTGTTGCATGGATTTGCATGTGAGAACCTATGTGTGCTGAGGGAGGGAGGGAGGGAGGGAGGGAGAGATGGTGCATGTAAAATTGACCTAAATACAATTGTTTGTTCAACTAGAATAGACTCAATCAATGGGATCGAAATACATGTATCAGTCTGTAAACAATTTAATGGCTCTACTCTTAAATAGCAATTCTATTTAGGCTAATCTTATACCGTATATGCCATTTGTGTTAGATATGTTGTGTGTTTGGCATGCAGGCTTGCATTTTTAACATTTCACTGCCTTTGAGTAAGTGACAAGTTAAAAAATGTTTATGACAACTTCCTGGATCACAGTCCAACATCTGGTTTTAACGGGAAAAAATCTTGAAATCATTGTTCATGGCTGCTAATAAGTCATTCAGACGTATGAATATCCTCTAAGCTTATGAGGTATGATGCAGACCTAACTGCTCTTCCTTGCTTCTGACCAAACAAAGGCCTCCTGAGTGTACCTCTTAAGCTGCAGTCCATGGTTAAAACAGTGGTCTGTGTTCCAGAGATATCATAACTAAGTAAGAACTTCTAAAAAGAGTATTCATAAAGTTTTGCAATATAATCCTGGTATCAGACTTGCCACTTAAGGGTAAAGCAATATGAGTGAGATGTGATAAAATGGCACTGTACCTATGTTTCTTTTCACATATTTATCCTATTCAAGCTGTGTGGAGATTTACTAATAGAAAAATAACTATGCCATGCCATCTCTCAGTTCACTGTTCCAGCCAGATTTGTTTTGTTCCTGGCTCCCTTTTGGTCTTGGAACTGAGAATGAAGAAGAGTGGCCAGATCAGCCAACTGTACAAGGGTCAGGAATGGCTTAGCTTTCTCCTATGCACTCATTTTACTACTGAAACTCCCCCATGTCACCATTTATGGTGGACTGCATATACATAAAAAAGAAAAAAAAAGATAACAAGGAAAGCACAATTACAAACAAAATAAAAGTTACAATGATTTCCAATTTTCTTTACAGAGGCTATAGGTCTTAATACCTGTATATGGAATTTAGCTTATTCAGCTTAACATAAAAGTACTTCATACACTTTTTCTACCCATTCAAACCTGTGAAATTATTTAAACCTATAATTATATTTTCTTTTGTCTGCAAATAGGCAGTGAAGAATCTTTGGTCTTTTAAAAATGCCCACCAATGACTTTTATTTGATAAAAGTGGGCATTTAAAAAAAAATAGCCATATCAGTTAATTTTGAGAGCCAGTTCTTTTTTGTTGATATTAATTCACACTTCCACTTTGTACATATAACAGTCTTCCTGCTGTAATCATATGTTGTCTTCCAAATTTTCTTTCAATTTACTCTTCAATCAGTCCCAATAAAACAGTTCAAATGTAAATTGAATATTAACTTTCAATATCTGTATTAAGGTATTATTTGGACTCAAAGGTTTTAATTTTTTTCACAGATCTGCCACACATGATAAAATGTCCCTACATGATTCTCACATTTCTGACATACATTTGAAACATCTTTATACATTTTTTCTGTAATTATATACCATTGATTCATTATTTTGTAAAGATTATCCTTAAGATCATAACAAAAAGCAATTTTCAAACCCTTTGACCACATCTTTTACCATAGCATCTATATCCAATATCAGATATTTATCTTCCATACCACAATTTAAGCAGTTTATAGTTTTACCAAATAAATGTTCATCATAAATACATAATAGTAGTTCAAATTCTGATTAGTTTTCTTTGGTGAGGCACCAGCATTATTTGGGGAAAAATGCTAAAAACCTTGTAAAACTACAACCCCTTTGATTCCATGGTTTCAAGCCATTACAGTTAAAGTGGTGTCAAACTGAATTAATCCTACATTGTAAATGCAACCTAGAGCTCTGAGAAACCAGGGTTCAAAGTCCCACTTGACCTTGGAAAACCATTGGATGACTTTGAGCATGCCACATTCTCCCAGTGTAAGAGGGAGGCAATGACAAACACCTCCAGAATAAATCTTACCCAGCAAACCCCATGCTAAGTTCACTTTTTGGTCCCCGTAAGTCAGATGAGACTTGAAGGCACCTGACATTTGCCCCTCATATCTACAGGATGCTTTGGAACAGTTGCTGCAGACTCTGCAAGGAGTCTTCCCTACTAACTACGTTCCTCATTTTAAAGTTTCCTAAAACAGAGCTGAATGGGAGGGACAGGTCTGCATGGGGAAATAGTGAACTGCCTCAATATTTGCTCCCTTGGGAGACGCTGACTACAGCACTTAAGCATGTTGTAATAAGTGCTTGCAAAGCAGTTAAAAAGAGATCTGGGGGAAAGTCTGTTTTTTTCTGTTCAAAGAAAAATATAAGAAACTTCATGTGATTGTACTTTAATGTGTTATTAAAAAGCAGCACTCTCTAGGGAGTTAAAAACAAAGCTAGAAAAATGTGGCTTTTTCTTTAATGCACAGATTGGAAAGCCTAACACTTCACCAGATAAATATTTTCTAATTTGTTTGAAAATATTTATCTGGTATTTCCTATAGGAATGAAATACTGTATCATTGATGCTTTGTGCCCATCATGACATCACCAAGGACAACACCCTGTAGCATCATTGGGGCTGTCCTTTGGCCTTGAAATCTAAGGGCTTTGGGATGCTGGGACTGGCAATGTATCTCTGAGCGTGACCCTTAGAGTGGATCACTGCTTGGTCATTCATTGTTGTTGCCTAACTATGTACCCAGTAATTAACAACATAATCTTTTCTCCAAGCTGCAAAACCTATTTCTCACAGTTGTCTCTCGCTCTCTGTATGTATATATAGGGTGAAGCAACAGTCACCTGGTAGATGCATTTATTAATATAAATTACATGCCTGTAATTTAATAACAAAAATAAAGAGTTAAACTACTAGGGAAATCAATTTTAAATCAATTAATACCTACACTGACATGTTATCCCAGTCTTTTCAATGGATGTTCAGCATCTATCACTGTCAAGTGTATTGTGGTTCACCCTGTGTATATATAAAGAAAGAGAGAGTGGTTTGTGTGTATGTGTGTGAGAGAGAGTTGTGATAGTTGTAAACATGGATAACTCTGGAGAGCTGCCTTGCTCCAGCTGAATTTTCCTATGACCTAAGGAATCAGAAATGTCAGTCGTTTAAAAAAATAAAGAAAGAGAAAAGGAAGAGCAACAAAGTTAAACAGAAACTTCTAAAAAAGAGTGGTCTTTAGGGTTATTATACAGACTGACCTCTTGCAACCTGATGCTCTTGGAATACATTTTCCATCATCCTTAGACAGGTCTACCACCATGTCTTAAAAGCACCAGTTTGGAGACACTTTTTCCTCCATGGTGATCATCTTTGGCTGAGGAAAATATCTATTGGATTCCTTAGACAAAGTACTGTCTTTGTTTTCTGTGACCAGTTTTTGCCATCTTAATTTAAAGAGAAGCTTTGGTTCTAAGAAAAGAGAGGACATTACGAGGCATTTTCTAATAAAGCTGATGCAGACTGTAGCATGTTTCTTTGACAGAAATTGCTTTAATGTTGGCTTTAAAATAACAATAGCAGCAGCAGCAGCAACAGTGATTGTACAAGGAATTCCATTTGTTGCATTGCTTTCTGGATTTATCCAAATAGGTTTTCTTGTCAAAAGTAGAGGCAGTGGATATCAAAACAGAACAGAATGGACTCAATCTTTTAAAAGACATGCTATGTGAGCTGTCATGGTCTGAATGCTGGATATCACTCTGGAGATCATGATTTGAATCCTCACTTGACCATGAAAACCCACTGCATGACTTTGGGCATCAGTCTCTCAAACTCAAATAAAAGTAAAGGGGAAACCCCTTTGAATAAATTTTGCCACAAAAACCTAATTATAGGTTTGCTTTAGAGTTGCCATAACATGGAAACAACTTGAGAGATACAATAACATTGTGATAACCATGTTTCAATAGATAATCGGTAAAAGGCAAGGTAGTTTCAAAACCTTTTCCTGTTAGCCATCAAATCAGATCTTCACTGTTCAGACACATGTGTTTGGCTTTCATATAGAGTTACGTTTTCAAACCTGCAGTGCCTCCTCACAATATTTTTTGGCTACATGACCATAACTAATTCCCATCAGACATTTAATTTTCACATTAGTTCTATATATTAGATTGATTTGACAATATGCTGGAAATCTGTTAGAAAATGTGTTGCTCCACATAGAGCCCAACATGGTACATTATCAACCATGTTTTAGTCATTCTTGAACCTTTTGACATTCATACCATTTGGATGTCGATAAATGCTCCTATTGGATTGGCACTGTGTGCCTTTTTCCAGCTGTACCTATAATAATATATTCCTGAATTATATGGTAAATTAGGAAATAATAGAGGAAAGAATCACACTTATTGCAAGTTGCCTGTAGTCATCTTGTTTTAATAATAGCGGCAACAACATCAATAACTGTATTTCTTTCCCACCTCTCCTCACAGTTTGAGGTGGGATACAACATTACCAAAACACACGATCAAAATAAACAATCACTCAAAAACACTCCATAGAATACACATATTAAAACTTTCGTAAAATATATATTAAAATACACAAAACAAAAGTTAGACATAGAGTGGAAGTTTAAAATTCATCATTAAAACTGTCTGGATAGACTTGCTGGAAGAGATACGTCTTCACTTGTGTCTCAAATTCCGACAGCTGATTTAGCTGTCAGAGCTCTACTGGCAGGTCATTCCACAGTCATGGGGTGGCCGATTAAAAGGTCCTCTGGGTGATGGTTTCCGGTCAGGTTCTGGCAGGCTGGAGCAGATGCCCCTTCAGTTTTCGGGATGGGTTGTACAGGAGAAGGCGATCCTGTAGGTAGCATGGACCCAAACCATGTAGGCTTTAAAGGTCAAAACCGACACCTTGTATGTTATCAAGCAATTTAGAGCAGCATTGGATAGTGAGATCCAAGCAACTGGGTTAAGCCTGGTGAGAAAAAAGAAGCCAATAATTTCTAGAATATATTTCACCAAGGAGAAGCAGAAGCCACTGAGACATTTTATTTAATTTCAGCAGAAAGTGATGCCACCCTGCGATAGTTCGCCAAAATAAGCTGAGATACATAACATAGCAAAGCATGTACTTTTATACAGTTTTCAGGTTCAAAATTCCCACCATCCCTGGCTGGACCCAGCCTTGCTGGGATTGGCAGGGGCTCCCTGGAGAGGTGGGAGTTTGGCTTGCCTTGTCCAATGAGAGAGCGCCACCTGCCTTCGATGCAAATTCTCCCTCTGTTCAATGATGAAGGAGGGGCTGGCAGGTCTCTAAACAATGGGGGAGGCGATGGCTGATGATGGGATTAGGTGATTCAGGATGTCCAAAGGTTGCTCAATTCTTACATGGTCTGGCTTTGCCCTCTGAAGCTTAAGAAAGAGTCAATTGAGTTATTGCAGATGGTGATCATGATATGTCCAATAAGCAAGAATGTGTACCTGGGGCTGGCTGGTGGCACCCAAGTCAAAAGGACTGCTGGCCAGAGTTCACAACGAGGTCACTTGCTTCACTTTATAAGACATCATAAAATATAATAAAAACATGATAAAATTGATATAAGACACATATAGGGTCCATAATGGAGGAGAAAGGGTATTCAGCATCTCCATCATGGTGGGAGACAGACGCAGTTTCATCCAAGGTGCTACTGGGGGCTCCGATCTCCCCTGCGCTTCCCATGGGGGGAAACGTGGGGGATCACACATAAGGAATCCATAGGGGCTGAGGGGGACCCAAACTTGTGGAGGCCTGCCCCTGTGGAGATCTGGGATTACACACAGTTGGGGCCCACAAGGGCCTTTAAGGGGCTCCTACCTCCCTTATGCCTTCTCATGGGGAAGAAATATGAAATTATAGAAAAGGATAGTAGGGGAAGTGTCCCTGGGGTCAGAGGCAACGCGCCCACAGATGAGATGGGATAGGAAATCTGGCACAAGGGGATTATGGGTTAAGTAGTTAGAAACAGAGAGAGGAGGGGGAAATGAATGGCAAGGGCAAAATGGGCAATAGAGTCTAGTCTAAAGGAGCAGAAAAATGTGTGTCAAAAGTGATACAGAGAGGCAGAAAGATAGGCAGAAGAATACATTTCAAATTTTGAGAAATAAGGGCAAGATTGTAAAGCATATTGTTTAAAATTGGCTTTTTTCCTTTGCTAACCTTTAGCCTAGATATGTCTCAACTCTAGACAAAAGGGAATCCTTTTGCTTGTGAGTCATTGACTAGTGTAGGAAAGGATTAGGAGAGTTGTTAATTCTTGCCTCAGGCTAAAAGGTCAAACACCTTTTGTGCCAGGGTTTTCAGTAAATTACAGTAAACTCCAGTAAAATATCTCAGTTGCCTTCTGCTATAAATATATGAAATGTAAAATATAGAATATAACCCTTGGTCAAAAGTACACAGGTTTAACATGGGAAGCGTTCCTTGTAATTGTCCAAGATTTAACTCTTATTACCCAGCTTGGTGTCCTTGGCAAAACTATAAGTTCCCCCAATTAGAAACTATCTTCTATTGTTGGGGGGGGGGGGCACCTTCGACTTCATGTACTTTGCCTGAAAACTAATTGGCAGCCAGTGAAATGACTTCAGGATAGGTATAATATGCTCACTCCTGTATGTTCTTGTAACCAATCTGGCTGCTGTATTTTGACAGCTTACCTGTTCTGAGACCTGGGTTCATCTACTCAGAGGAGAGCAGGGCAGCCCGGACCAGAACGAACATGGATATAAGGTAGCCCAATGTAACTCGCATTGCAGAAATCCAACCCTGAGGTTACCAGCACTACCATCTAGGAAGGGGCGCAGCTGGCATATCAGCCGATGCACTGCTATATTTCATCAACACTGTAATTTCTAAATACAGTAGAGTCTCACTTATCCAAGCCTCGCTTATCCAAGCTTCTGGATAATCCAAGCCATTTTTGTAGTCAATGTTTTCAATATATCATGGTATTTTGGTGCTAAATTCCTAAATACAACATAACATTACTGCGTATTGAACTACTTTTTCTATCAAATTTGTTGTATAACATGATGTTTTGGTGCTTAATTTGTAAAATCATAATCTAATTTGATGTTTAATAGTCTTTTCCTTAATCCCTCCTTATTATCCAAGATATTCGCTTATCCAAGCTTCTGCCGGCCCGTTTAGCTTGGATAAGTGAGACTCTACTGTATTGTGAAAGTTTTGGGAAGCATGGTCTGTTCCCTCTCCTGATTACAAAGGGATTAAGGGATTTCTGACACAGCAAAGACTTCTGTATGTAGAGCTATCAGTGTGAATGCCTTGAGGCAATGTCTTTCAAGGGTTGATTGTAGCCAAACCTCTGGTGATATGGCACCTAGGATGCCACAAGAAGACATAGGCGATGAGTGAAAAAATCAGGATCTTTCTTTCCCTTCCCAATCCATTGACAAAGGAAGAGGATAGCTGAGGTGTCTTGTATAGTAGAGATTCAGCCTGTGGTGGAGCTGGATCCAAAAAAGAGAAAAGGGGCAAAGTGCTAATGTTGGTCTATGAAGGGAATTCTGCAGAATCATGAATTCCCCATTTATATCATGGGCAGTAGATATATGCTGGAGTTTTAATGTAAGTTGTGAATGCACATCTTATATTTAACCACTCCATTACTTGAATCATAATATTAACTAGAGTAGGCTATTGGATTTATCTACATTTGGACCCACAATTCAACCATTGATTCAATTAGTCTGTTCTAACCGGGGAGAGCGTGGATGAGCTCCCTCTATCAGCTCCAGCTCCATGCGGGGACATGAGAGAAGCCTCCCACAAGGATGATAAAAACATCAAAAACATCTGGGTGTCCCCTGGGCAATGTCCTTGCAGACGGCCAATTCTCTCACATCAAAAGCGACTTGCAGTTTCTCAAGTCGCTCCTGATACACAAAAAAACACAAAAAACTGGAAGTAACCAACCAAATTCCAGTCTTTGTGTGTAAACAATAAATATTATAAAATAGAAATACCATAACATGGCAGTCAGATGATTTTAATGAAGCTGAATACTGGGTAATCCTCTCACATTGGAAAAGTGGGGTGCATACACATAAGAATGTGCTTTAAAAACTAATCTGTTTGACAACAGTTGAGAATTTATCTGTCTGCCCAAAATAATAAGTTTAATGTACATTTTGCAAGATTACTAATTTGAAAGGAAAATGTGAAAATAAATACAGTTGATTTTTAAAATCAATCAGTTTATTTTCACTTTACGTACATATAGAGGAATATACTATGGGTTACACCAGGAAATAACTAGCTAGTTATTATGGTGCAAACAATAGTGAAAGGGATTGAAACAGACTCAAAGGTGCTTGAAAGATAAGCGTTTTAAAAATTCAAACTATTTTTGTGTGAAGATGTCTTCATCTTGAGCTGAAAATGCCACACTCTGAGGTATACGCCAGTGAAGATAGAAGACTCCTCAGTTTGAGAGAAATTTGAGGGGGAGGGGGCAAGTTCCAAGGTCTTTTTGGATTCCACAACTGGACAAATTATTTAGAGTTGCAAATTGCATGACAGCCTGGTACTAAGGATTTGCCAGTTTACATGGTGTGCCTCTTATGCACATCTATTGTAACAGGAAAAATGCATTTCAGATTAGAATGAGATGCATTGTATTTAATCTGGAGCATACTGGACAGCAGTCAGCATTGTGAAATCGTCATGAAAGAGCTTATTGTAAACCATATTCCTTAGGGACAAAATTACTGGTAGCTAAATGTGAGGTCTAAGCAATTAGCTTGTATTTACATCCTCTCTTCCATTTGGTTCAACTTGGCTCTTTGAATAAAGAAAAATATAAAATGTCAAAATAAGAAATGTCAAGAATATAACTTATTGCCTAGAGGTCCAGTGGCAAGAAATACAAATGGGAATCCCAAGTGTTGTTGGGATCAAGGCAGTGATCTGGGATCGTGGCAGGAGAGACTCCATTGGATGGTGCCTTGGGTAATGTGCCTGCAAGTCCATGGTGGATCTATTCCCACGAAATTATGTTGAGATATAAATATATATGAGGAGCCTCTGGTGGCTCAGTGTGTTAAAGCACTGAGCTGCTGAACTTGCAGACCGAAAGGTCCCAGGTTCAAATCCGGGGAGCGGAGTGAGCGCCCGCTGTTAGCTCCAGCTTCTGCCAACCTAGCAGTTTGAAAACATGCAAAAGTGTGAGTAGATCAATAGGTACCACTCTGGCGGGAAGGTAACGGCATTGCATGCAGTCATGCCGGCCACATGACCTTGGAGGTATCTACAGACAGCACCGGCTCTTCGGCTTAGAAATGGAGATGAGCACCATCCCCCAGAGTTGGACACGACTGGACTTAACGTCAGGGGAAACCTTTTCCTTTTTTTTATAAATATATATACATATATTTATGGGTGGAGATAAACTAGATAATGACCTATCAATGTCAGAAGAAATTATTTGAATAAGAGTGAAAACACACATTTTAAAATGTTAAATATGGTACAGACAGAACATTTATGTATTACCTCCCAGCCCAAAAGGACTCCCAAGATAATGAACAAATAAAAGCTAGTTAAATCAATATAAAGATCAAATAATTTAAAAACACATCAAATACTTCTTTAAAACTCCTTAAAGCAGTCTACAAACTGCTACCCTAAAACCCAGTTTTGAAACAGTCAACATTTCAAACATTTGACTGCCACACAGAACAACATTGGTTTGGCTGCCTGCTGAAAGCTTCGAAGAGATGGGGCCAGCTTATCTTGTTTGAATGGAGTTCTACAGTCGTGGTGTTGCTCTAGAGAAAGCCCTGTTACATGTGTTCACCAACCTAACTTCATATGGTTTTGGGACATGCAACAGGGACTCCTCTGAAGATCTCAAATTTTTGGCAAGCTCATATTGGAGGAGGCGGTCCTTCCAGTATGTTGACCCCAAGAGATTTAGGGCTTTGGAGGTCAATGCCAGCACTTTGAATTGTTCAGTGCAGCATGGTAATACCCAACAAAACAATACCCAGCAAATGGAGAGTCACTACAGTCCTTGTATGTGTGTTTCTAATTACAGTTAGAAAATGAAATGAAAGCTATGGGACCAATTCAGGCAAGCCATTTTATCTTGAAATGTATTCTAATTAAAATGAAGAACATCTTGTCATTAAGCATAACATAAGACATGTCGTGGCTTGAGGGAAAGGGCAAGCTTCTCCTTATCATTTTTAGTATAGAAACTGACCGGAGTGGAAATGTGAAACTTCCTGGTATTCAGACAGAATGCTTCATCACACCAGAGCATGGATCCACTTTAAATCTAGTTTCTACCTCCTGCAAAATTCTGCAGTTTGTAGTTTGGAGAAGCCCAGGACCTGTCTGGCTGAACTGTTTAAAGGCACCTCCCTAAAGTGGATTTAAAGTGGGTCCAAACTCAAGTGTGATGAAGTCCATCAATTCCTCCAGAAGCAGGAGACTAATATATTAACTATAGGATGGGTTGTAGGGAATTCAGGTAGAAATGCTGTGAGAATGAATTAGCTGCCTGAGGCAATTTCCCTGGTAAGGTTGTCTTCCCATTACTGTTCTCTGTCAGAGAATGAAATCTTTTCCCCCATTTTTTTGAAGCTTCTTCAAGAGTTCGACTTGTTAAGGCACAGTGTTGTCATTTTTCTGTTTGGAAAAAAAAGTTCATTTGGACTTAATGCTATGTTTTCTGGAGGACACAAAGCAGGAATTCATCTCTGGTCATTTCCAAACATGACCACTATAGTACACTGCTTTCTTTCACCACTGAAGAGAATGTTATCTGAAATAAGTCACCTTCTGCCTTATAATGTAAATTAGTTGATAAGAATATCATTAGCAAGACAATAATTAACAGAGTGATGAGAAACTGCTGCTGGAAATCAAGTACAAAGTCATAAGAAGACATAAAGGATGTAAACGTTTCTAATTTTAGTTAAAGCTTAGATAAATATAATGGAATTGCCAAGATGGTGAAACTTCTCCTTTCTCCCCACAGCAAACAGTCTCTGGTCTGTAGCACACAAAAATTCCCTTTCACACCTATGTCATAGGATGGTGTGGGTTTTGTTCAACTGCAAAGCCCAGCACGCCTAGCCAACATATTCAGTGATGATGAATTCTGGATGCTGCATTTGTTTTATCTATTTTACATGTTCAGCTATTGTAATGCTGTGTGGATTCTGCATGTAATGCTATCTGGCTACAATGTGTGTCATAATTATTGATAAAAAGTGATGCATCTCCTTCCAAATCTATTGCTTCTTCAAAGTGTTCTGTACAAAAAAGAGAAAAATAGTAATTTTATTCTAATACAATATGTAATCCTGTCCCACATTCTCCTCATAACCCACCCCATGTAAATATATACTAATGTGTTTTCTCAGAGAATTTCAGCACACAATCATAATAGAAAAAGTTGGGAAGGTTACTTTTTTGGACCATAGCTTCTAGAATATCTAGCAGACATAGCTGGGGGATTCTGGATGTTGTTTTAAAAAGCAGTTTCTCTGTTCTGCATTCATGTTTCTATTTAGCATAATCATTTATGGTTGCATTGTTCATTTGCAAATGGCTCATCTTAACAGAGTTCTGAACATATCTCAACATACATTTTGTGATTGGCTTCACAATGTTGGCCCCATTTTAGGAGGCAACCCCTGGCAATGAGACCAGGGAGATGCCTGTTGGCAGAAACCCAGGCAAGTGATTTGCCTGAGCTGCCCATTTTAGTGAGTTCCTGCTATGGCGAGCATTCAAAGTAGGCCTAATTGAAATTAGCCAGCAAGCAAGGAGAGAAGGTAATTTTCAGCCAAGGAAGATTTTATTATCTGCAGATAAGATGCTAGCTAGTGATACATTCACAAAGTAGATAGCATCCAGAATACAGTTTCACAGCCCTTTTTATACACAAGTTGGCAAGCTGCAGCCAAGCCTTGAATTCTGACCAATCGCAGAGAGGGGCTTGGCTCACATGCCAGCATGGGCTGGGACAAGGGATAATTAAGTGTCGATGAATGGGGTTCCTTTTACTGAACAGAAAAATAACAAAGTGATTGAGGGCATTTTCTGGCCCTACCCAGGAATTCTATTGTCTTATGAGATGAACATGGCATGGCCCCTTAATAGGGCTGGGCTGGCAGTTCCAGACCCCAGAGAAACAAAACATCATATATTAATACAATCATGCAAAAATGACAGAGGATGGGTTTGGCTGTAGACATACAGATTCCTTCCAATGCGAAAGGTCCCATTTATCAAAGGCGCGGGTGGTGAAATTGGTTCTTCCCCAAGGGGTCAGGAAGAGGTGATTGCCCTGCCCGAGTAAGCTATTGTGTTGCAATGTCCAGGTAAAGTCCAAGAGATTGGGTGAGGCTGGAAATTGATGAGGAAATTCCCAGCTTGGTTTCTTTCCCCCAGGCTATGCAATTGTGTGGGATGCAAGACGTCTTTGGGTTCAGGAACAAGGTTTCCCCCAAAGGGAAGGAATGGGGTCTCAGGAGCATAAAACATTATGTTAACACAACATATAGACAAAATAGGAACACATAGGAAAAAACATGGAGCATTTAGGGCAAATTATATACACGAGAGACATAGTTTTCCAAAGTACCTTTAACAAGCCAGGCTTCTCAGAGGGAAAGGGGGAAGGAAGGCAGGCAGAGTGGATGAAAAGGAGGAAAGGGGGGAAAAAGTGAGAAAGGAAGGAAAAGAGGGAGGAAAAGAGAAAGAAAGGAAGGGAAGGAGGAAGGGGAATAAGAAAGAGAGAGAAAAGGAGACTTCAGTGAGTGGGGACCTGGCCCAAGTAAACTAGACATCCCAAGGACCCAGGGTTTTCTCATGCAACAACAATGTAGCCAGAAGCTCAGAAGGCAAGAGAGAGAATTGCCGTGAATAACCTTTGCTGGTGGTAACACATTTTATTTGAGACTATAATTAACTGAATTACATCTATATGCCAATGAAAAGCTTTTTCCTGATATAGCAACTACAGAGACTTGAGAAATTCAATTTATGTGGCTTCATAAAACAAATAGAGAAATTCTGGCTCCAAAAGGAGTTAACTGTCCCTAATGGAGCTTACATTTTACTGTCACTTGTTTTGGTCTTTACATGGTTAAAAAAGGGAGCGTGATCTCCATCTGCATTGAGATTCCACCAGACCAACAACAGAAATGACATCTATAATAACAGAAACAACATCTAATATAAAATGTAGGCCTGTGACTCTAACACCATCGATTTTATTTTCTTCTCCTGTATTTTAACATCCTTTGCTTGATTAAGCCAGTGAAGCTTTGAAAGCTTGCATGAAATGTCTGGCAAAATTTGATTGGCCAATAATTTTTTTCCTTCTTTGTTTCTGATTTAAGTAAGCTTTGTTTGTATTTAATTATGTATTTAATTAAATTTAATTATTCAAAGCTATCTTTATTCCAATGCAGCTATAAAAGATGGGCCCCAACTACACTGTCATATCATAATAATAAAAATAATAACTCTATTCTTATAACCTACACCCATCTCTCAGAAGGGACTCGGGGCGGCTCACATGAGGACAAAGTCCAGCATAAAAACAAAGAATACAAAGATACATAATTAAAACATGTAACAATAAACAATACAATTAAAACAGTTAAAAAGTAAACATCATAATATAACATCAATCAACATCAAAACAGTGCTGGAAAAGTGTGCATATTCAGATATTAGGGGGAAGGGGCAAGGCTTGTACAAAAACGATGACCAAAAGGGTTGGGGCTGGGAATAAAGTGCTGGGAAAAAAACCCCATTAAATTAGGGTTGGGCAGCCAAGATCAGGAGCTAAACCATTATTCAAAGCCACATTGGAACAGCCATGTTTTTAAGTCTTTACGGAAAGAGGACACGGAGCTTGGAGCTGCATACGGTCAGTGTAGACTCATATAATGCAATTTAACTGCACTGAACTGCGTTGTATGTCTGCCCTGACCATATAATGTAATCTGAAACTGCATTATATGGCAATGTAGATGGGGCCATGATTAATTCTTGATCTCTGACACTATATCAATTAATGAAGTCTCCTGGAGACTGTTAATCTGATTTCTCCTGTATTTTCCCTTTTTGTTTATTGGCCTATGTTGCATCTGCATATTGATGTTAACATTTTGAGAAATCTTCAAACAGCAGCTTATGAGTGTATCTTACTTACATGTAATTTAACATGAAATTAGATCAAATACTTTTAGAGCAGCTAAGGACAGAAGTATATGGGAACAGACAGCAGGCATAGGCTCTCTAACTACTTTTTCTGTTCTCCTCCATCAGTTTTTCCCTTTCCATGTGTGTTAGGCCAATGATTGGGGGACTTGCAATGCCTTACTGCAATATGTCTAGAGGGCACAAGGTTGGGGAAGGCTGTTTTTTGTCATGGTATTCCATGCCATGAAGAACTGCTCCACCAGGATTTTGCATGGCACAGTAGGTAATAGTGGTAGAATGGGAAGAAAGTGACAATTCCATTTTAAACACAATCGAGAACTACAGAAAGAGTAGTTCTGTACAGAAGAGTGTACACTTCCTCCCACCCATGCTGTCCATATACAGTGTTCCCTCACTTATCCCGGGGATTACATTCCAGGACCACCAGCAATAAGTGAAATTCTGCAAAGTAGGGGCACTTTATTTATTTCAATATTTACACATTATATTAGTAGTTGGATGGCCTTTCTCCCCTTTGCAAGCCTTCCTGCGCTTCTTCCTCTCTGGCGCCTGCCAGTTTCCCTTTTGCGCCTCCCTCTTGTCGGCATCCAGAGTGGCCCGGCTAGACATTGACAAGAGGGAGGGCGCATGCACAAAAGGGAAACTGGCACCTTTTGTGCATGCACACCTCTAAAAAAAACCGTGAAGCAGTGAGGGAGCAAAAAGCGAACCGCAGAGTAGGGAGGGAACACTGTACCCTGGAGCACCTCAGCTATCTCTAAACAAAGCTCAGAAACATTATTGGACTACAATGTCCATAAGTGGAGTTTGCAATTTTCCCATGGTCTGTATCTAAAGAAATAACTTCTCCATGCAAATGTTTTGTCTGACTAGGGATAATCACATCTTGAAGTGCTGAATCACTGTTTCCATGGACACAAACAGCATGCTTCTGAATTTCTCAGAATAAACAAAATAATTTGGGAAACTCTTAAAATAATTTCAGTTCTTAAAAAGTATTTGACCTGTCATATGGCATATAATAGCTTTAAATTGTTAAGTAAATTAATTCAATTATTCCTGCAGGATAAATATATGATTACTACTAAATCACCTTTTGCCAGCAGAATAAATTGTTAACCCTGGCATACTCAGTTTGCAGTGGAAACGCTGTTACAGTATTTTGGCAATATGCTACGTCTGAAGAGCACTGAATGGCAGCCACTTCACCACCTGCCAGAGCAGATTACAACTAAGGATCCCACCTGAATTAAATGACATTTGCCTTTCAAAGCACAACAGAGGGACAGAAGTATCATCTGTGTTGTCGAAGGCTTTCATGGCCGGGATCACAGGGTTGTTGTATGTCTTTCGGGCTGTTTGACCATGTTCCAGAAGTATTCTCTCCTGACGTTTCGCCCACATCTATGGCAGGCATCCTCAGAAGTATAATCTCTTCCATAGGAGTTCCTGGCATCCAAGATATTCTGTTCTGCTTCCATTAAATCTCCAGATCCAAGAGAAGCTGTTCCCATGAAGAATTTGTGAAGGTTCATATCGAAGAGTAGTGCCCGTTTTGTCTATTCTCCTTGCTTGCAGACTATAATGGGCTTGAACCCGATTAAGTGGTAGTCTGAAAATAGAGCTGGAGAAGCTGAAAGTTGCATGTGTGTTAGCAATTGTTCTCCAAACCACTGAGTTGTGGAATATTCCAAAATAACAGATTTGATTATGTAATGGCACCGCTGTCAGAACTTTACACTGCCCACAAATGAGTACAATTTGATCGCCATCAGTACCCACAATTGTGACTGGTGAATCTTGCAGAGTAGCCAGGATTGATATAAGAATCTTTGTTGAAGTCACTATCTTATTTCATTAGGATTTTTTCTCTTGTTGTTCTATCTTTATTTCTGCTGGGAGTGCATAAAGTTATGGCCATGTTATGCTAGAGTTACATCAGCATAGTTGCGGTGATGTAACTGTTGACATAGAACCACTAGCAGATCAACCTATAAGCCTCCAGTCAAGAGTTTTATCTGGTTCCCTGTACAACCCAGTTTCAGCACTGATTGGATAAGTGCAAGAAAAGGAACACTAATTTTGGTTATTGCTAACAGTAGTACTTGAACTAGCAGTCTATAATATAATGAAAAGACATCTAGTTTAAGAGAACAGACTCACAATATGCAAAGGCAACAAAAGTAACCAGAAGGCTTGAAAGAAATTGAACATCACTGTTCCCCCAATAGCCTCTTGCGCTGAGAAACCAGTGAATTCATTTCTACTGCATCCATCTGCTGATGATACAAGACTCAAGGATTCTTCTACTCAAGGAAGAGTGCTGGGGGAACTGGGACAACTAATTAACAAGGTCTTCAGTTACTTTCATTGTTACTTTGGTGTCCAACACTTGGAAGGGAGTGTTTAAGGATTCTAAATAAAGAAACTAAAACAGCTGCCCAAGAATTCTGGCAGGTCTTTTCCAGTCCAAGAATATGAGACTCCTTTAGCTGAAAGTGTAGAAGTTGAGCATGAGATTTAAATACAAACACCAGTGATCTCAGGCTGAGGTATAAGCTCTCTTCTATTATTATTATTATTATTATTATTATTATTATTATTATTATTATTATTATTATTGACACAACGATGTTGTATGACACAGCAAACAAGATAGACATGCTGGATTTCGTTTCACAAAACCACAAGTCGAACACTTCCCAAGTGTCTAGGACTGTGTGATGTATTTTCGGATGATGCGTGCAGATCCCAGCAGGGTGGCCTTTTGCAGTTGGCAGATCGTAATTTTGTCAATGTCTATTGTTTCCAAATGCCGGCTGAGATCTTTTGGCACGGCACCCAATGTGCCCATCACCACCGGGACCACCTGCACTGGTTTCTGCCAGAGTCTTTGAAGTTCAATCTTGAGGTCCTGATAGCGGCTGAGTTTTTCCTGTTGTTTTTCATCAATGCGACTGTCACCTGGGATGGCGACATCAATTATCCAAACCTTGTTCTTTTCCACAACTGTGATATCTGGTGTGTTGTGTTCCAGAACTTTGTCAGTCTGGATTCGGAAGTCCCACAGTATCTTTGCGTGTTCATTTTCCACGACCTTTGCTGGTTTGTGATCCCACCAGTTCTTTGCTGCTGGCAGGTGGTACTTGATGCATAAGTTCCAATGGATCATTTGGGCCACACAGTTGTGCCTCTGTTTGTAGTCTGTCTGTGCAATTTTCTTACAGCAGCTGAGGAGATGATCAATGGTTTCGTCAGCTTCCTTGCACAGTCTGCATTTTGGGTCATCAGCTGATTTTTCAATCTTGGCCTTAATTGCATTTGTTCTGATGGCTTGCTCCTGGGCTGCAAGGATCAGGCCTTCTGTCTCCTTCTTCAGGGTCCCATTCATGAGCCAGAGCCAGGTCTTCTCCTTATCAGCCTTTCCTTCAATTTTGTCAAGGAACTTTCCATGCAATGTTTTGTTGTGCCAGCTGTCAGCTCTAGTTTGTAGTGTGGCTTTCTTGTACTGGTTTTTTGTCTGCTGTGCTTTGAGGAGTTTCTGATTTTTGACTTCAATCAAAGCAGGTTCTTCACTTTGCTTTACATATTCTGCCAGGGCATGTTCTTCTTCTTTGACTGCTTGTTTTACTTGTAAGAGTCCTCTGCCCCCTGATCTTCTAGGCAGATAGAGCCGGTCAACATCACTGCGAGGGTGCAGTGAGTGATGAATGGTCATGAGTTTTCTTGTTTTTCTGTCCAAATTGTCCAGTTCCATCTGTGTCCAGTTTATAATGCCAGCAGTATATCTTATGACAGGCATGGCCCAGGTGTTTATGGCCTTGATGGTGTTGCCTCCATTGAGCTTGCTTTTGAGAATTTTTCTGACCCTTTGTGTGTATTCTTTACTGACCACAGTCTTCACATGTTCATGCTTGATGTTGTCCAGCTGTAATATGCCCAGATATTTATAGGCCTCTGGCTGGTGACACTTTATTGTTTGGCCATTAGGCATATTTATGCCCTCACTTTCAATGATTTTCCCCTTCTTCAATGCCACTGTCGAACATTTGTCCAAACCAAACTCCATGTTGATATCAGTGCTAAAAATTCGGACAGTGTTAGTCAGAGACTGGATTTCAGTTTTCGTTTTTCCATACAGCTTCAGGTCATCCATGTACATCAGATGAGAAATTTTGTGAGAATTCTTAGATGTTTGGTAGCCGAGATTTGTTTTTTGTAAGATTGTTGACAGAGGGATCATGGCAATAATGAAAAGCAGAGGGGACAATGAGTCTCCCTGGAAAATTCCTCTCCTGATGTTGACAAGTCCATAGCTTTCATTTCCAACAAACAGTTCAGTTTTCCAGTGCTCCATCATGTTTTCAATGAAGGTGCCAACGTTTTTACTAATCCCGATGGCGTCCAGGCACTTGATGATCCAGCTGTGTGGGAGTGAGTCAAAGGCCTTTTTGTAGTCAATCCACGTCATGTGAAGATTAGCTTTTCGGCTTTTACAGTTCTCCAGAATCATTTTGTCAATCAATAACTGGTCTTTTGTGCCCCTGCTTTTCTGTTTGTTGCCTTTCTGTTCATCTGGCAAAATGTTTTTTTCTTCAAGATAGTCTTGAATTCTGTCAGCTATGATGCCAGTCAGTAGTTTAAACATAGTGGGCAGACACGTTATTGGCCTGTAGTTTCCTGGTGCTGCTCCTTTTGCTGGATCCTTTTGTATCAGGTAAGTTCTTCCAGTTGTTAGCCATTCACTGATACTTCCTTTCTGCAGCATCTCATTGAATTGTTGGGCCATTTTTCCATGTAAACTAATCAGATGTTTGAGCCAAAATCCATGAAGTTGATCACTACCAGGCGATGTCCAGTTCTTGACTTTTTGCACTCGTTTGCTGATCATTTCAGTTGTTATTTCCATCTGTTCCATTTTGTTCTGTGAGAATTTTCCTTCAAACTCCTTTATCCACCCAGCGTTTTTGTTGTAGTTCTTATTATTTTCCCAAAGCTCTTTCCAGAACTTCGTTGTTGCAGTTTTCTCTGGCTTTATGGTTACTGTGTCTGTTGTTTGGTTCAGACTCTGGTAGAACCGTCTTTGGTCTGATTGAAACAGTTGATTTTGTCTGTACTGGATGATTCTGGCTTCATATCTTTCAATTTTTCTGGCTGTTGCTGTAATTTGTTCTTTCACAATTTCCAAAGCTTCTTCAATTTTTCTAGTGTTCAGCCAGTACTTTCGGATCAGGTATTGCTTGATTTTGATTATTATTATTATTATTATTATTATTATTATTATTAGTATTCTGCTTTTATCTCTGAGATAGAGTTGCAAAATGGCAAATATTTGATCTTCTACAGGCTTTAATATACCTCCTTTCAAAGTAGTAACAAATAAAAAAAATCCTTCCATAATAATTCATTTTTAGCAAAACTGCTTTCTGACAAAGCCTTTCTATATACAGTGACATTTTTAATATGGAAGAAAATATAAATATATGCACCCTCACCTGCACTCTGAAATTGTACCATCTAGACAAATTCATGTATGTGAAAACAAATTAAATTAGGGCAAGATGTGGTCTGCTTTAATGGAACAGAATTACTGCCACAGGCCAAATCTTTAATTTTATTTGCAATAAAATGATTAAATGTTACAATGTGTGGAGCAGCTGAAGGAAACAAATGAAGGCATGAAAGAGTTCTGTAAAAGCATCCACGATGTGTCAAAATGGAGTTCATCATACTAGAATTAGGGTCATCAAATTAAACTGATAGTAAGAGACACAGGACAAATGAAAGTGCGTTTCCCCATGCAATACACAGTTAAACTATAGAATTTCCTTCTGTTATATTGCTAGCTTTGCTGGATTAATAAGAATATTGGATAAAGTCATGAACTGGCTATAACTGGCTATTAGTCACCATGTCTGTATATCACTTATAGTACCACATAGCAGGGAATAAGCACATTAAGAAGCAATTGCGTTCATGGGCTTGGCATCTAGTTGGCCACTGCAGGAATTCATTGCAGGACAAAATGGACTTTTGGTTTAATTCAGTATTTGTCTCTTTATCTTCATGTTCTACAGATTGGGAGTAATGATAAAACTGGCCAGCGTCCTTATCTTTGTGCTGAACTGTGGACAAAAAAATACATGGTAACAAATACCTAAATCCTATATTCGACAGAACTTACAATGCCTTGCCCTAGAACACATACCAAAGAAGGCGGTGGCACTTGGAAGATGCAGCACATTTTACATCCTATAAACATTTGGCAAGCAGGCAGGAAGCCATTGTAGCTTATTCCAAATGAAACTTATTGGGCTTTACGGTGTCAAATTGAGTCTTTGCTTTACTTCAGAGTAGATGATACAATTGAATGGTGCGAGTCTAAGCTTAAGTATGTTTTGACTATACAAAATGATCCCACATGTAAAATGCTCCTATATTCTGAATTTCTCTAGAACATATTAATCTTAAGTTTATCTTAGGCCCTTTCCACATAGCTGAATAAAATCCCACATTACCTGCTTTGGACTGGAATATATGGTAGTGTGGACTCAGATAACCCAGTTCAAAGTAGATACAGTAGAGTCTCACTTATCCAACACTCGCTTATCCAACATTCTGGATTATCCAAGGCATTTTTGTAATCAATGTTTTCAATACATCATGATATTTTGGTGCTAAATTCGTAAATACAGTAATTACTACATAGCATTACTGCATATTGAACTACTTTTTCTATCAAATTTGTTGTATAACATGATGTTTTGATGCTTAATTTGTAAAATCATAACCTAATTTGAAGTTTAATAGGCTTTTCCTTAATCTCTCCTTATCCAACATATTCGCTTATCTAACGTTCTGCCAGCCCTTTTATGTTGGATATGTAAGACTCTACTGTATTGTGGGATTTTCTGCCTTTATATTCTGGGTTATATGGCTGTGTGGAAGGGCCCTAAGATATGGACCAGATTCCATGCAATCTTGAAAGCCAAGGACCAGCTCTGCTTAATATTTGAATGGGAAATGGCCAATAAATACCAGGCTGTCTTTCAAGAACAAAGTGAGATCAACCTGTGTTACATCTACTGTGTAGCCAGCCAGGGTTTGCCAAGTGTAGGCATTGCAGCCTGTCGAATAAGGACTAAAGAGCAACAATTCTTCTATATCAGATTTCCAAACATTTTATGTTGATGATAGCACTTTTTAGTTTTACTAGCAAACTAGAGGTTAAACCAGGCATAGGCAAACTTGAGCTCTCCAGGTGTTTGTGGCTGAAGGGGAAAAGGAAGGGGCTTGAGGCTGTTAGGAATTGTGGGAGTTGAAGTCCAAAACATCTGGAGGGCTCAAGTTCGCCCATGCCTGGGTTAAACCAACAAACCCTTATAAGATACAGACACATACATTGAAATAAGGAGCCCCCGGTGGCGCAATGGGTTAAACCCTTGTGCCGGCAGGACTGATGACCCACAGGTCAGAGGTTCAAATCTGAATCGGAGAGCGCAGATGAGCTGCCTCTGTCAGCTTTAGTTCCCTTTGCGGGGACATGAGAGAAGCCTCCCACAAGGATGGTAAAAAACATCACAAATCTGGGCGTCCCCTGGGCAATGTCCTTGCAGGTGGCCAATTCTCTCACACCAGAAGCAACTTGCAGTTTCTCGTTACTCCTGACATGAAAAAAAGTAACTTCCTCCAGGGGAAAACCAAGAATGAGCAACTTGGATGTTCCTAAACAGATTCAGAAGTGGAGTGGGCAGATCAAGACAACCTGGCAAATGGTACTATCTAGAAGAATCCTCCACCTTATGCGTCTATGGAGCAGAACAAACAACTCTGCATTTGTCTGCTTGCTCACAATGCCCTGCCTCATGCACAGAGGAAGAACTGTTTAAAGCTACAATGCGGTCACTGTTGCCCGTTTTTGGTCAAAAATTATTTAGCTGCTTGTGTTCCCTCTATTTTATCAGCTTTGTACTTATTTATGCAATATTTTTGACATAAAATAAATTGTAATGACAAAATGTATGGGCACATAGCATACGTCATGAAAAGCTTCCATTAATTTATTTTTAAAATAATATGATTTATGGCTTATTTCACATGGACGCAGAGGTTTCTCCTTATGTTTGTGCGACACACTTAACCAACCTCCATCTCCCAGAAGGACTCAGGGCGGCTTACATGGGGACCAAGCGCAGCATAAACAGAGAATTCGAAGTTACAAAATTAAAAACACATAACAATAAACAATATAATTAAAACAATTAAAACCAAAAAAGTAAAAACATCATAAAATACATCAATCAACATCACAAACAGGCAACTAGAAAAAGTGGGCGAGTTCAGATTTGAAAGGGAAGGGCAAAGATTGTGCACTGAATGGCCTTGCATCTTCAAAGTCCGTCTGCTTCCTGCCTGGGGGACTCTTTTGTTGGCAGGTGTCAGCAGGCCATGATGGATAGTAATAGTAATAATAATAAGGGGAAGGTGTCCTCTCAGTCAGGCAGAAATTGTTCCCACCCCTTTATACCAGGCATGACTGGGCTCTCTCCAGAGCCACTTCCGGCGGTTTTGTCCACCAGAAAGAGCAGCAAAGGCTGACTTCCTCTGGCGAATAATAATGGTGCGCAATGCCTTTCCGCTCTCTCTCTCTCTCTCTCTAGGCTGGTGCTCCAGCTGACCAGGCCATAGGCCTTTCGATCTTCCCGGCTCCAGAGTAACCAAATGCCGTACCCCCCACCTCCCTCCGCGCGCTCTTCCGCCCCGACCCCCCCCCACCCCCGCGTCAGCCTTTGGCTGGCCCCTGGGACGCGGAGGGGGGGCGCGCGCGCGACAGAAAGAGCGCGCAAAGGAGGGGAGGCTCTCGTGCTGGCTCCCCCTCCCTCCCGAGCCCTAAAAGTGACGTCATTATCCGGGCTCTCCGAGGCGGCGCTCTTCGCCTCGCAGGTCACAATGGAGCCCAAGCGGAGCCCAACCGCCTCAGAGGGAGAGCCCAGGCCTGCTCAGGGCCTAGTCTGAGCCGCAAAGCCAGGCCCCGCTTGGCCGCCCACCGTTAACTTTCCCTTTTCCCTACTCGCTTGGCCTGGCTGAGTCGCCCTCACCCTTGACACTGTGAAGCAGTCACGAAGCCCCCCTCAGTTCGCAAACACAGAGCCCGCGCTCCTCCAGGGAGGGAGGGAGGGAGGGAGGGAGGGAAGGAAGGAAGGAGGGGAGTCCGCGCGGGGAGGGGAGGAGGGGGTCACGCTCGCCGCCGCGGACGCTGTTTGGGTGCCGCCGCTGCGTGGACACGGAGTCTGCGCCGCCGCTGTTGGCCGAGCCCTGCTGCCAGAGCCGCCATATTGCCCGGCACACAAGACGCCGCTCTCCTCCTCCTCCTCCTCGTCGCCTCCGCCGCTGCTCTTCTGGCTGCTGCTGCTGCTGCCGCCCCTCCTCATCGCGACGCGCCTTCCTGCCTCGTTGCTTGGACCGAGAGAGAAGGCAGAAAGAAAGGGAGAAGAAGCGACGCCTCCTCCTCCTCCTCTGGAGAGAAGGGCAGCCACGCAGGCCTCACGGGAAGGGGAAGAGGAAGGAAAAGGGGAAGCGCCGGTCCTTGCCTTTCTGCGCCGGTGACGCAAAGCGAAAGGGGAGAGAAAGAGGAGGGCTCGGCCTTGGAAGAAGGGCTTCTCGAGTCGGAAGGAAGCTGCCGCTGCGGGAAGCGCTACCACCACCGCGGCCCGGCATGAGACGCGGCCCCGCTGCTGGCTGGTGCCGCTTGGGATGAGAAACTCCTGGGCCACACCCGCCTCCGCCGCCGCCCTCCTCCTTCGCCATCACCAGCAGCAGCAGCCGCGGCGCCCCGGAGCGGAGAAGGCCTCGGCGCCTCGGGAAGCAGCAGCAGCAGCAGCGGGGACAGGGGACGCTGTGTGGCGGTGAGCGAGCCAAGCGAGGGCCGGGGCTCCTGCGGCCTAGCGGGGAAGGCACAGGGAGCCCTGTGGGGAGGGACGGGGCCGCAGGGGAGCCTTATGCGCGTCGGGGTTTCGGGCAGAGACGGGAAAATGGCTGACGACGGGCGCCTCCTCGTCCTCCCTCCCTCCCCGCCCGTAGCCGCAGAGCCGGCGAGGCCTGGGCCGCTTCCCGAGCCTTCTCACGCCCAGCGCCATTTCTGAGGCGAGGCTGTAGGCCCGGGCGAGGCCAGGAAGCGAGGCCCCGCTCGGGCTTGCCTCCCCCCAGCCCGCCCGGCCCCCGTTCGTTGTCAACAGGGCATTGTCATGGCCTCGCCTTTCCAGCTAGGCCGCTTTCTTCTCGGTGAAGCCGGCCTAGGCCCCGTTAGTTCGCTATTTGGGCCCTCTGTGGTGCTTTCTGGCCCCCTTCGCCAGTGGAGGTCCAAAATGTGCACTATATACGCACTTAACATTATGCAAAAGCCTCCCGCTTTCTGTCTCCATTGATTGCACGGTTGGACTACTTTGCCTTTTAAAGAGCGTTTTCTGTCATTGCGGAAATTATAGAGGCATTTCTAATTCGTCGACACACTGCCTCATTAACACTCAGGGGCTCTTGGTAAAATACTTAAATGTCTTTATAATACTTTTAAAAATCTTTATAAAGCTACCACTGAACTCCAGTTGGTTATGATGAAATGTGCACATACACATAACAACAACAACAACATAAAACTTTATTTCTATTCTGCCCTATCTCCCCGAAGGGACTCAGGGCAGATTCCAGCATACCACGGCAAATATTCAATGCCTTCATAAAAACAGACAAATACTGACCTAAAATCCTAGAAAAACCCCACCTATGAAAACAGCATTAAAACCTAACATCAAATTAAACCTAACGTCAATAAATTGAACCAACAAGGCCAGACAAAAATTATATAATGCCATAAAATCTGAACAAATGTCCACGTTAATTTACAGAAGCCAAATTGAGTTCAAAAGTTGTGTGGGTTGATTGTGTGGCCTATGGTGGTAAATTGGGCTGACGGAGCCCAGATACAGAATAGTTTTCAACCAGGACCCGATAATAGTCACATATATAATTGATTGTCAATACAGTCATGGCCTTATTAACACTCAGGATTTTCTTTGTAAAATATTTATCTTTTAGAATGCTTTTTATCATCATAAAGCTACCACTGAACTACAGTTGGTTATGATGAAGCAGGTTTGCCAATATGTCAGCATTGTGGAAGTGTTTTCTATTTTAATGTTAATAATATTAAAATGGAAAACACGTAAATAATGCTGACATACTGGCAAACCTGCTTCATAATACATAATATCAGGGCCTGAACATCACCCCATCTGTGATATTGGAAGCCAAACAGGGCCAGCCCTGGTTAGTACTTTGGTGGGAGACCAGTAACAAATACCCAGTGCTATATTTCAGAAGAAGGAACCTGCAAAACCACCTCTGAGTATTCCTTGCCTTAGAAAATTCTATGAAATTCTTGGGGTTGCCCTAAGTCGACAGGTGACTTGAAGGCACATACGCAGAGTATATAATAATGTTTATTAGCTGTCAGTGAAAAGGGAAATGTAAGGCTACAGTTTTTATACACTTCTATAACCCCCTTGAACTGTATGGGATTTATGAATAAAATCCTGATTATATTTTACTCAGATTGGATTGTACGAATAGCAAAAGTATTTTGTGAATATTTGGATTGTAAAGTAATTTAAAAATTGATTTTAATGATCATCTTTGACTTAGCTGTTTTGTCTGTATCCCACTTTTGTACAGCGTGTTGTGAGCTGTGCTTCAAATATAAGTTCTGTTTGGATGGGCCTCTGTACTGACGTAGACTTAAAATGTGGGGGTGTGGTTCTGTATAGTTGGCAAACTAATATAGAGACAGGGAAGGCTGTGTGTCATTTAAGTCTATCTAGCATAGCTGGTGTCAACTTAAACTTTAAAATGTCTGTTAATCAGTTCTTGTTTTAATTCAAGTGCATCACACAGTTTTTTATCTGGAAAGGATTTTTGGAATTATTGGTTTCATTAGTAAAATTCATCAGCTCCATACGATTCTGTAAGATTTAACTCATGGGTAAATTATCAACTTGTAAGTCTGGTATAGATTGCTTTAATAATTTCTTAAACTGTTGGTGGGGTAGATGCTTGAGGTTTTTCTTAAAATCTTTCATCCTGCCCCCTTAAAGAGGGCAAGGACTTCACTTTAAAAATTAGATTTGTGTGCTTAGTTACCAAGTGGAATATTTCTGGCCATATCTGAAGCTACAGAAGGCATTCAACTGAAGAATTGGGAATAGCTTTGACAGAGTCATTAGTACGATATATGAATATAACTTGTTATAAGGTGTCATTCACTTTCCTAATGTACTTGGTGATTGGAAGCTCCTAATGTATAATCTTATTCTAAACATGGAAGTGGGCACTATAGAGTCAAAATATGGTTCTCATTTAAGTAAAGGAGTATGCACACTTGCTTTGATGTTGAAATCACTGGCGCATGTGTTCAACTAGTATGTATAATGAACTGGTAGATAATTCTTAAAACAAGATAACTTTTTCAGTCTTTGAATTTACTTTATTTCCCCTCCCTGTATTTCTCATAATTATAGATCAGTGATGTGGGAATGTGCTTTGCCCCATATGTCTTTAGATTGCAATTCACATTATCCTTCACTAGTGGTTATGCTGAATAGGTATTGTGGTTATTACAATGCAGTGACATCTAAAGCATATAGCTTTTCCCATCCTCCACACCAATAATCACAGAAATGTTATCTCTGTCTATTTGTTATTAGATAGCTTCCAGCCTTTTCGGTCTATTACTAAATGTATCCTAATAAATATTTCCTCTTAACTTTACAGCAATATGGATCTTCAAAGAACCAATCAAGGAAAAAGAACAGAGTGCTTTGTTCTGTAGAACATCAACTTTACAAGAATTATAATATATGCCCAGCACAGTATTTATTTATTCTCTTCACCAGGGAAGGCAGTATACAGATCGCAGAAAAACAAGACAGTAATATATACATATTTGTTTTCAAAATTCCAATAAAGTTGAAAAGCCAGTACTATAAACACCTGTGCTAGGGGAAAGAAATAGCTAGCTATCTTGTCAAGATCATATTCTGTAATTGAAATGTTACACGGGGCTTTGTGTAAGGATGACTAGGTAACATTTACATTTTTTAAAATGGAGCACTTTTTGGAATTCCTTGGAGGAGTAACCAGTCAAAAAATTTCTTGAAGCAATTGAGAAATAGTTACATGCACAGTGGTTCTCAACCTGTGGGTCCCCAGGTCTTTTGGCCTACAACTCCCAGAAATCCCAGCCAGTTTGCCAGCTGTTAGGATTTCCGGGAGTTGAAGGCCAAAAACATCGGGACCCCAGGTTGAGAACCACTATGCGAATACAAAAATATTCTTGGTTGTGATGCTTTAAAATCTAGTGTTGAAAAAAATACTGTTTTGAAATGGGCACAATAACATAGTTTCTTGTAGATTTCTTCTGTCTTGCATTGGTTTTTGAGATATCTTATTAAAATTGCTTGGTATTTTGTCATACTCAAATGTACAGCTTTCTAGGGAAGGGTGACATCTTTTGGTATTTTTGGAATGCTGTTCAAACTTAGATTATTAATTCACATGTACTACATCAAATTGTCAATCTCTTACAATTTCCTGTTATGACGGGAAATATGTGTCTGTGGAGTCCCAGTGTATTTTTAAAAGTTTCTTAGTTAAAGGAAGGGATCTCTGAGAGTATAATTGTAATAGATGTTCAGTTATGTGTCTTCTGACATTTATGTGTATGCATACAATTGCATTCTATGTTCAGTAGATGTCTGTGGAATTAGGCTTGCCTGGTTTCAGTGTGGGTACCAATTATTTCTACTGATACTAAATCTGGAATGCAGCATGATAAAGGCATGAGTTAAACAGTTGTTGGAGCAAGGGAGAAACAAAATAGAAAACTGATCTGTACCCCCCCTCTCACCCTGTCTTGTTTTTGAGTGTTTGGTTGCCTTGTCATGAGACTAAGACAGAACATTTCATATTTGTTTAGAAATAGGTTTACTTTAACTTAATGTAAATTGCAAGGAGTAGAACTGATTTTTAAACAATTTCCAAGTTTTAACTTTATTAATAGTGTCCTATTGTACTCCTCAGGAGATGATCTTGTGTTAAAGTTAGTCTTGCCATTAACAAATAATACATAAAAAGAAAACCATATAGCAAAATATAAAAGATTGATACCGCTTTCCTACATAAAATATATATTTTAAAGTTAAATCCTATTGCTTTTCTGGGAAGGACTGCTGATTCACTAATACGTATGTGTAAATGATAACTGGTTGTTACTTTGTTTCTGGTTGTCATATGATCTCTAGGTCTTTTTGTTGTTTGGTGCTATCAGCTTGTATTTCTTTATCAATTTTGCCTTGTGATCCATAGCTATTTGAGTACATTCTCGTATTTTGTCTGGAGCTGTTTCTTTTATAGGCCTTGCAATGGTGTTTTGATAATTGCACTTTTAAGCCTATATAACAGACATGGGCAAACTTCGGCTTCCAGATGTTTTGGACTCCAACTGGCTGGTAGGACTTGTGAGGGTTGGAGTCCAAAACACCTGGAGGACTGAAGTTTGCCCATGCCTGATATATAATCTCGTCAGTCATATTATTGTCTTTTGTATTGTGCCAGTTATTACTCTTCTGTTCTTCTGTCTGGTTTTTAGTTTTGTGAATTTAACTTCTGCGATTCTTACAACCAAGCTACAGTATACAGTATTTGCCCATTCAGATGTTACTATATGTATACATTGCCTTCTAACACCTTGATTTGCTGTTCACAATTCAGGAAAAGTTGATGTAAATTTTTCTGCACTTTCTATATTTTGATGTTTAGATACTTTGATGTATAATGTCTGCAGTAATATTTTTAGCCTTGCTCAGAGGATTTCTTTTGAAATATTTAAATTATGTCTAAAATATATTCATTTATATGAACTGAACAATGCTTTACTTGAGCAATAACTATATGCTTCCAAGAACTAGATTTTTCACCTTCCAAAATTTTGGTATGATGGATTTTTTTTTCCTCAGCGTTTTCTGTTGCAAGAGGGCATGATTTGATTTTGACATGTAGCCTAAATCATCAGGCAGACATACTGGGGAGGGATCTGGTGTAGAACACTATTTTTTCTTGTTGTTTGTAGATGATAAAAAGGTCTTGTTTCATGCATGACTGTGGATGATTGAATATCTTGGCGGTTTGGGTCTTTTTACAATTTCATGCAGCAGAACTTGCCTATTTCAGTAATACTAATTTAATAACAGTGCCAATGTTTGGCTCAGCTAATGTACTTAGAATGTTTTATATGTGGATGTTTCTTTTTCTGCTTAATAGTGTTGAAATGGAGCCTCCGGTGGCTCAGTGTTTTAAAGCGCTGAGCTGCTGAACTTGCAGACCAAAAGGTCCCAGGTTCAAACCCAGGGAGCGGAGTGAGCGCCCGCTGTTAGCTCCAGCTTCTGCCAACCTAGCAGTTCAAAAACAGGCCAATGTGAGTAGATCAATAGGTACCGCTCCGGCAGGAAGGTAACAGTGCTCCATGCAGTCATGCCGGCCACATGACCTTGGAGGTGTCTACGGACAACGCCGGCTCTTCGGCTAAGAAATTGAGATGAGCACCAACCCCCAGAGTCAGACATGACTGGACTTAATGTCAGGGAAAACCTTTACCTTTAGTGTTGTAATATCTTCAGAAGTCTTTTGTCTCCATTTTATTGGGGTTTTTTTTTTGGTTAAAACTTCATATCTTGTATTAACAGCAGTGGTTTCAATTTAAGCACTGCTACAGATACTGAAAATACTTTGCTCACATGATGGGGAATATCACTAGAAGCATGTGTCTTGCCCACTGTTTTGTTATTGTTAGATGCCTTCTAGTCAGCTCCGACTTACTTTGATTTGTTTGTTTATTGAATTTATAATATGCTTTTCTCTCAAAGTGAGCTCTTGTCTATCCATTCATCTTCTGAGGAATGCTGTCTTCCTCTTTCTAGTGCCCTCCATCTTACCAAGTGTCGTCATCTTTTCTAATGAGTCATATATTCTCATGATTTGACCAAAATTCAATAGCCTCTGTTTAGTCTTCTTGACTTCCAGATAGAGTTCAGTTCTAATTTGTTCTAGGACCTTCTTAATTGTCTTCTTAGCAGTCTACAATATCCTGAGAACCCTTATCAGATGAATGGATTTTCTTCCTATCAGGTTTCCTTGCTGTCCAGTTTTCACAATTATACATAGAAACACAATGACACAGACCATCCTAATTTTAGTATTTGGTTGACTATCTTTATACTTCAGGATGTTATCTAGTTCCTTCATAGCAGCCTTTTCAAGTGCTAGTTTTCTTCTGATTTCTTGATAGCAGTTAGCACTCTGTTTAATGATTGATCCAAGATATGGAAAATTTTGAACTATTTCTGTGTTTTAAAATTATTTAAATATTCTGTGATTATTATTTTTGTTTTCTTAATATTTAACTGTAAACCCATCTTTGCACTTTTGGCCTTGACTTTCCTCAGTAATTGTTCCAAGTCTTTGCTATTTTCTGCTAGTAGTATGGAGTTGCCAGCATATCTTAGATTGTTGGAGAATTTTCATATCTCTTTTCTCTAAATCCTGCATTATGTGTGATATTTTTGACATATAGGTAGGGTGATAAAATGTAGCTTTGACTGACCCCCTCGCCAGTTAAAAACATTTCCTCATGTTCTGTCCTAAGTACAATCTCTTGTCATAAGTAGAGGTTACGTATCATGACAGTCTGGTATTGTGGCAACTTCACTTCTTTAAAATTGATCCAGAGCTTTTTATTATCTATTGACTTTCTTGTAGTCTATAAAACACAGACTGTTTTTCTGTTGAAATTCTTTGCTATGCTCAGTTATCCAGTGTTTATTTGCATTATGATCCCTACTGCCTCTTCTTTTCCTGAACACAACTTGGATATCTGGCATTTTTCACTCCATATACAGTAGAGTCTCACTAATCCAAGCCTCGCTTATCCAAGCCTCTGGATAATCCAAGCCATTTTTGTAGTCAGTGTTTCCAATATATCGTGATATTTTGGTGCTAAATTCATAAATACAGTAATTACAACATAACATTACTGCGTATTGAACTACTTTTTCTGTCAAATTTGTTGTATAACATGAAGTTTTGGTGCTTAATTTGTAAAATCATAATCTAATTTGATGTTTTAATAGGCTTTTCCTTGATCAGTCCTTATAATCCAAGATATTCGCTTATCCAAGCTTCTGCCGGCCCGTTTAGCTTGGATTAGTGAGACTCTACTGTATGTTGAAAATTTTTGTTATGGAGTTTTCATAGAATCATAGAGTTGGAAGAGACCTCATGGGCCATTCAGTCCAACCCCCTGCCAAGAGGCAGGAAATCGCATTCAAAACACCCCCAATAGATGGCCATCCAGTCTCTGCTTAAAAGTCTCCAAAGAAGGAGCCTCCACCACAGTCCGGGGCAGAGAGTTCCACTGCCGAACAGCTCTCACAGTGAGGAAGTTCTTCCTGATGTTCAGGTGGAATTTCCTTTCCTGTAGTTTAAAGCCTAGTCTCCAGGGCAGCAGAAAACAAGCTTCCTCTCACATATTTATACATGGTTATCATGTCTCCTCTCAGCCTTCTCTTCTGCAGGCTAAACATGCCCAGTTCTTTAAGCCTCTCCTCATAGGGCTTGTTCTCCAGGCCCTTTTTCATTTTAGTCGCCCTCCTCTAGACACATTCCAGCTTGTCAACATTTCCCTTCAATTGCGTTGCCCAGAATTGGACACAGTATTTCAGGTATGGTCTGACCAAGGCAGAATAGAGGGGTAGCATGACTTCCCTGGATTTAGACACTATAGTCCTGTTTATGCTGGCCAAAATCCCATTGGTTTTTTTAGCTGCTACTTCACATTGTAGGCTCATGTTTAACATGTCCATGAGGACTCCCAAGGTTGTTTTCACATGTACTGCTGTCGAGCATCACAGTGCAAGCATCACTTTGCTTGCACTGAAGATAAATGCAGTAATCTTGTGATTACTGCGATCCCTGATGTCCCTTTTCAGGTGATTGAGATGTTTTATGGACTTCATTAGGTTCTCTGCTAGTGTCCTCCACAGAGTTTTGGACTTGCCTAACAACTGAGGGAAGATTTGCTGACTACTGATGGAACTCAGTGTGACTTTCTTTTTCAGAGACCTCAGGATGTGTACAGAACCTGTGAAAATGAAAAACCACTATTACACGAAAGAATAAATTATTTAGGAATTTCTAGGTTTTCAGCAGGTCTCTGGTTGACTTCCATTGGAAACTGACCAAATCACACCGAACGACTTTGAGATTCCTAGAGGACTGCTCTCTCTAGAAATCTCTAGGTCCTCCAGTATGACAAGAGGAATTGACCATAAAGATTCATACAGAGAAAACATTTTATCAAATCCATGAATAATAGAATCTATAAAAGTCAAAACCACAAATGTGGGAGGACAATTATACTTTTCTTTTGTGTTAATAGTATCAGTTAAATACTTTTGAGTACTATTGTTCTGGACAACTGAAACAAATATACAACCGTGGAATTGTAAGAAGCAGATTCTGGTGTCCATAGCTCAATAATCCTGGTCATAAGGAAGAAAGAGAAGGGAAATAAAATGGTCTTTGACTGATCAGATCCTTAAGACAGTTTGGCTGCCATCTGAGGAATTAGTAATAGTGAGAATTTTGTAGATGTTTGTCACAAGGAAAGAAGTACTGCCAGAAAAACTGCACTGTCCAGAGTAAAATTGCATTTGAACCTTCAGTGTTAGAGCTTTGCTTCTCTGATGTCTTACTTAATGACCATTCTTTTCGTAATAGATGCCTATTTGAAGGCAGCTACAAATAGAAGTAGATATGCTCAGGAAATCGTTTAAGACTCCCAAGACTTCCATAATTTAGCAAATAATATTTGGAAGTAAGAATTCTTTTACTGGAAAAGTGATACTATCCCTGATGTGTTAGTTCCTCGGCTAATTTCCGAAAACCATATTAAAAGATGAGCAGTCAATGTTTATTGCAGGAAAGCTAATCTCTCTTTTCTAGTTGAAGTTGACCTAGTGGTAAATATTTGCTTTATATTCTAAAGACACATGAAATACTGTGTTGTGGGCGCTTTTCTTGAGGATATTCTTAAAGGCTGAAGAAGAAACAGAATGAAGTAGACTTTCTTGTGACTTATTGAAACTTAGGCTGTTATTTGGCATAAACGTGTTATTCTTTTCATTGTGATATGAAACTTCAGACCTCACTATATATCTGACAGTATGGATTTCTATTGTGTTCGTTAAAGGAGATTTAGCTCTATATGTCAGAGGAAGGTCTTAAAATAACTCGTTTTATCCATTCATTTAATTTACAACGTATATGCCTTTTAAATATAACACTTTTTATAGTTAAAAGGCTCTGGTTCTGGCCCAGCTTACCTGTCGCCCACCTCCTTCACAGGCACGACTGGTGGGGACGAGAGACAGGGCCTTCTCGGTGGCTCCTTGACTATGGAACTCCCTTCCCAACGGAATTAGATCAGCGCCCTCCATTCTGGCCTTCAGAAAAAAGTAAAAATTTGGCTATGGAACCAAGCCTTCGGGCAATAGGCAATAAAAGGAATGATCAGCGATTATGTGCAGTAGAGATTGATATTGGAACAGCCCTGGACTATGATTTTCGGATTATGTGATTTTAATGTTTATATTAGTATGTTTGTAACTCCATGATTTAATGTCATTGTGTTTTATGATTTAATTGATAGTTGTATGTCATTATTGTTTTATATAGGCATTGAATTTTGCCATAATATGTTTGGGAACCGCTTTGAGTCCTCCACTTGGCGTGAGAAAAGCGGTATATAAGTGAAGTTAATAAAAAAAAAATTAAAGCAGTTCATAAAGATGAAATCAGATTTCATACTGCTGGAACCTATGAAGGATCCAGATACTGAAGAAGTTTTTTCTGAGATTAACAGTGTACTGTTCAGAAGGCCTTCCCTTAATTCTCAGAAAACTTGAAAGAGGAGAATCTGTATTAGGGTTGTGCATTTGTATGAAATCGTTTATTGTTCGTTTCATTCGTATGACACCATTCCGTCTGCCGTTTACGAAACTGTTCATACGAATGAGCTCTTTCGTTTTACCATCCAATTACACAAATGCATTTGTCCTATTGGTGGTAATGGACGAGCTGCCCACACTCTCCTCCCACTCAGTTTTAAGGCTAGAGGGGTCAAGATTTGCCACACATGGAGGGCATATCAACCAGTTTTAGCCCACTAACTCTTGCAAGGTTTGGGTCATCCCCCAAATTTTAGAGATTTGTTTTCTTTCTATAAATCTCCTTAAAAACATTCCATTTTTCCCCGCTGGTCCCGCCCTCTAACCTAAGGGCTTAAGATACCAATGATTCTGAGACCTCTCGATCTGTGAGGAGATCTGGGCTTAAAGGCAGGAGCTTAAGGCACCACTGATTCTGAGATGTCTCCCTCTCGATCTGCGAGGAGACCTGGGCTTAAAGAATAAGCAGGCTGCAAGCACTGAGACAGGCAAGAGGCAACAAGCGGCAAGCAGGCAGAGGAACGAAGGGCAGCAATGCAAATAGTTTTGTGTTGCTTTCACTCTTGTTTAACTACTTCATCCATGTGGTGGCAGCTCTGCTGTATCATTCAATATGAATGAACGGTACAGTACAGATACATGCATGAAACATATGAGACAAATACCGAGCCCAACCCTAATCTGTATTCACTTCAACATTGTAGGTGGATTTGTAAAAGAAAGCTCTGGGGTATCATTCATTTCTATACTTGGAGGGGTACTACTGTCTCTGAATGAAGCTGAAGAGCTTGCCAATTTCAGATGGTAGAGAAAATAAGTGGGGTAGGGGATTCTGTATGGTTTGCTAGTTCTTAGATATTCATGTTTGCTTTGAAGAAATACTTTTTAGAATTCTATCCCATCTGATTTCAGATGAATTCTGGGCAGCTTGCTGAATTTAGTCAGAAATAAGTTAAACAAAAACAGCCCCTTTATTTTACTAATACATTAGTAATAACACAGCCCCAAAGTCCAGCAATAAGTTGAGGTAAAACATATGAAAATCATGTTCTGATTTTAAAAGCAGAGACGAGTAAAATGTAGCTTAGATTGGTTTCCTTGGGTATAGAACTCAGACACACTTTTGGCTAAAACAGAGAAAGCTGAGTTGTGCAGAATATGCATGTAGGAATGAGTAAATTTAAAACAAGGCCTTCTCTGCTATCTTGAGGGAAAGATACTCTCAGATATCCAAGCAATATGCAGCCTTGGCCACCATAATGCCCTTTACATATAGCTATTGGACACTAAGAAGTATTGGTTATAATTTCATTCTAGGAATTCTGCTATCATGCTAAATAGACTTCGCTTATGATTCAGTATTGTTGGGTGCCTTCAAGTTGTTTCTGACTAAATGGTAAACCTATCATGAGACTTCTTTGGCAAGATTTGTTTAGAAGGGGATTATCTCTCTCTGAGGCAGAGAGAGAATGGTGTGCCAGAGGTCTCCCAATGGGTTTCTATGGACGAGCAGGGATTCAAATCCTCATCTCCAGAGTTGTAGTCCAACACTCCACTGTATGATGTAGTACAGAAGATATTTTAAAATAAATGTTTAATCTCATGTTATGTTCAAAAATCATAGAGCAGCATCTTCATCTTAAAGCAACTTTATGAAGTAACTTACATTGTTTCGATGGCATTTCCTGACTTCATGGTGCTTGAAGTGGCAAACTGAATTAAAAATTTTCACATTGGAAAAAGAAGAAATTTTCTAATGTAACAAGGTACTTGTTCTTAACTTTCAATTGATCCACATTTCTCTGACATTGACTTATGATGACCCAGTCCTTGGTCTTTCTTTGCAAGATTTCTTCAGAGAAGCTTTGCCGTTGCCTTCCCCTTGCAGACAGTTAAAACAACACTGAGAGCCACTGACCTGAACGAGTCTTTAATACATACCCATTTACTCAAATCTAATGCTTACCTTTTTTGGCTAAATTATCTTGCCAAAATTGTGTGCGTTGCATTCACAATAATATTTGGTAATCTTAATCCTGAGCAAAGGGGAAAGCTGTTCAGAAGCGCCTGGAACTCCTATTTGGGGGACCTGTAATTGAATTTCCATGGCCCAATGTCATACTCTCCTGGGATTTATAGTTTGGTTTGAGGCATCAACATTCTTTGGCAGAGAAGGCTCAAGGCCTTGCAAAACTACAGTCCCTATGATTCCATAGCATTGAGCCAAGGAAATTCAAGTTTTTAGAGAAGGAATCGTAAACAGGCAGCAACAGTAATATGCATCTTTTTTGGCCAAATTCTAAGGAGTGCACTTTTTGCCACTGCACGTTACATTGAGCAGCAAATACTTTTTTCGGTTTCACTGTTTTGAAAATTGAGGTGCAAGTTAGATTAAATGGCGCATTAGACTTGAGTAAAGATGGATATATTTGCAGTCATGCCTAGGCTCGGCCACTGAGGAAAGGCCCTCATTCTATCATAACTACTACTGGTGAGGCCTCGGAGGTAGAAAAACAGCCTACATCTGCTGGACATAACACACTCCCTCACTGCCATCCTCTTTTGGATTGTAAAGCTGGGGACAGGGAAGTGACAATTGTAGCCCGCTCATGAAAATCTCCATGCACACTGAAGACACTATATGAAAACCATTATCATCATCTACACAGAATTCAAAAGTTCACATATTACAAATTCTGAGTTCACAAACTTGTTCTCTCATTTATCAGAAGATGTCAGATGAGCATCTACTGCAAAATTCTCTGGGAAAGAAATTCTAAACTGTTACTGGGTTGGGGATTTTCGTACTTTGATTTCAGAGAATAAAGAGTTTAACAAATAAAAGTTGTTTATATTGATGGAAAGCAAATAGAACATGAAATGTCATATGTTTTTACAGGAAAATGTGTGCAGAACTTGTGGACATATTTTGTTGCTTTAGCCTTTTCCTCTCATTCACATTTTCAGATCTAAGTTTAATTTGAACATTTAAAGATTGATCAAACTCTTTCTCTACTACTGTTAAGACGTTGGTAATTGAAATGATTAGTGACGTTTTTCATATGTGCAATAATAATGATCCATATGAACAGATCAATGACTTGTGGGACTCCACACAATATTATATTTGTTGCCCATGGATGCATTTACTCAAATGAAAGCATTTACTTGTATGACTGTGGAGGACTGTATTATTAATAAGTAAAAAGCTTTTTAGGTTTTATCTTTTTGTTAGTTTTGTTTTTGTATACCTCCTAACTTGTTGATTTCAGTTATAGGAGCAGGAGTTGGTTCCAGTGTGGTGTAGTGGATTGATCACTCTGGGAGACTAGGGTTTGAATCCCCACTCAGCGATGAAATCCCTCTGGGTGAATTTTGGGCAAGCCACACTCTCTGCCTGAGTAGAAATCAGTGGCAAACCTCTTCTATAGAAATCCTGCAAAGAAAACCATTAGGATAGAATGATTGTATGTTGACGTTGGCTTGAATGCATAATACAATAACAGTGCAAAAATCTTCTCAAATACAAAAGTCATGAAACAGTCATTTTAATAACTGGGAAAAAGTATTAAAATGAACACTGTGGTTGTTAATGGAAGCAGCTGATTCACAGTTGCAACTGCTTTGAAAATTAAAGCTTCCTGCACAATAGAGCAGAACAGGTGGCCTGCAGTAAAAGGTTGCATGCCCTTTTCTAATGTTCCATTTCTCAGTCCCATTTCTCTGTCTCTCCCCTCCCCCAATGTCTTAGTATTCAGTACTCTCTTAACATGCTAATTCTTTGTAATATTGTTTTGCAGATTTCCTTCTCAGTTTCCCCCTCTCAAGATTTGTGAACCTCCTCAATCTTTCAAGTTTCCCTGTAGAGAGGGGGAGGGGGACAAGGTAAACCTATTAAATGAAAATGGCACAATAGTATGTCCGTATTTGTTTGCATGTATGTCTTTGCCTTCAAGTCACCTGATGATACATGGGAACCCCATGAATTTCATACTGTTTTCTTAGGCAAGAATCATCAGAGATGGTTTTGCCAGTTCCTTTGTCTGAAATATAGTTCATGTCTCCTAATATTCATTGGTTGTCTCCCATTCAGGTACTTACTAGGGCTGGCTCCACATAGCTTCCTTTAGCAAATGGGATATGATTTCTTTAGGGTATTTAAATCATTTTAATGGAGTGGATTGTTATGTGCTTCAGGTTGTTTCTAAGCTACGGTGACTCTTAAGTTGACCTTATCATAGATTTTCCTGTTAAGAGTTGTTCAGAGGGCTTTTGCTTTTCTCTAAGGCTGAGAGTGTCTGACTTGTTCAAGGTCACCTAGTGGTTTCATGACTGAGTGGGGACTTGAACTGTGGTCTCGAGAATTGTAATCAAAGCTAAATTAATGAAAATAAAGCTAGCAAAGATTATTATTTATGAAACCCTATTTTAGTAGGGTGCCATTATTAAAGTAAATTGAAATTTGGGAATGCTAGCACTTACTTCTACAACATCTTAATATTTCTGCTTGTTTAGTTCAGGAACTGCTTATTCTATTTCTCACATGTACCAGCTAAAAGAAAAAAATTGCACCAATAATTTTTTTTGCCTCGCTTGGTAAAGTGCAGTAATAAGTTGTTCATGTATACCAAGTAATTTCCAAAAGGGTTCAGGAAGAATAGTGTTGAAGTGCTTTGAGTTGTGACCTGCTCAGCCGTATTCTAAATTGACACACTCAATTGTAAGTAATGGATAGAATTTGAAGGGTTCTTTTCCATTATATTTGTCTTCTATGAAAGAAGTTTGCCGCTTATGGTTTCTTCCAACTCTGATTCTAAGTAAACTGTCTACATCTTAGTAAAATATTCAGCAGTATTTAGTCATCAGAAACTACTGTTCATTAGTTTGGGGTGGGAATGAAGACAAGATCACATTAGCGTTATAGACTGGAGGCTTCCATATCTCTATTGCTCATGCAGAATTTTGGGAAATGTAATTTAGGGATGCTGTGGGCTTTTCTAGCTGAAAAGGAAGGCCCTAAACTATATTTCCCAGGAGCAAACTGGGAGATAAGGAGACAAAAGCCTTCATTTTAACGCTAATGTGATCTTGTCCTGAATCTGTAATGTGTCAGTCTCACTTCTAAAATGGTTGTTTTACGAAAACTTCGCTTTTTCTAAATTTCAATGTACATTTTATAGTTCTGGGATGATTTCCCAGAAGACACGGGACAGATAAGAATTTCCTTTCCAAGATTTGAGATAGTGCTTCATTATCAGAGATCTGACATCAGAGAGGGGAACTCTTGTTTGAAACAGACAGAGCTCCGCAGTGCAGTGTCTAAAGCCCTCTTCACCCTCTGCCATGCCGCCAACACCAGGGTAGGCTTAAGTCAGCCAAGGTTATTTAAATCTTTCCCACCATTGTTTGTAGTGGGTGTAATTTTTTAATACTGGACAAATAAAAATAATAAAAATATAATCTAGCAGGAAGGGAACAGCGAAAGAATATTCTTTTCTGCCTTTCTAGCAAAAGTTGAGTGGGGTTTTGGAAATATCAGTACAGAGGACCTTTTCATTGGCTATCCCAAGACTGGAACGACTTGCCGAAAGAGCTCCAACAGCTAAATGAGCTGTCAAAATTTTAAAACCATCTAAATACCTATCTCTTCCAGCAAACCCACCAAGCCAGTTTTTAAGCATAAATGTTAAACTTGTGTCCTTTGTTTAATCTCTGTTTTGTGTATTTTAATATGTACTTCATAGAAATGCATTTTAATATGTATCTTTTATAGAAATACATTTTAATATATGTATTTGTGATATTTTTACAATGTTGATGTGTTCCAATTATTCGGTAACCTGCCTCGAGCCACGAGGAGAGATGGATAAGAAATAAAATGATAATAATAATGATAATAATTATTATTGTTACTCTGACCAAGCTGTTAAAGTAATTGCTCTGCTGATCGTTATAAAAAACGTGAAAGCTATGTGACGAGTCTGAGTAACAAGCCTGCCTAATTAGACTTTTTCTTCTAAAATATTGATAACTTAGGTTAACTGTAACACTGCATTTCTTATCAAAACATAAATATATTGCCTGTTTTGGGGTTTTAGATACATATACTTCCATTATAGGTTTGTGGCTTACACTAAAATACTGGAAATCCAACTATTTCACGAAATATTTCACAAAATATTAAAGTATAAATGGCCAGCCAGTAACTTAACTTGTAAAAGTCTCTGTTACCTTCTCTTGTGAAACTTTTGGTAAAGTAACTCCCTCATAGTGGCCTTCCTTTAAACAGTTGTTTACCCTAATAGTTGGCTTACTCATAGATACTGAAACAAAGTGTGCAAGAATTAGGTTAAAAAAACCAGAACGTTTAGACAGTTGTTCTTTGAACACGTTCAACTCTTTCCATTATGTTAACTGTAGACTGTCCGGTTTTAGAAAAGAATTTCATTCAGAAATACATGTCCTTAAACACAAAGTCTATTACCCCCCCCCCCCCAATTATTTCACACAGATGTGCTAGTTTTCTTTCTGACCATTGATATTTTGGATGTCTTACTTCCAGTGCAGATACTGCTATACTTACATTATTTGTTTTTAGAAGTATATATGGTGATTTAGTGCTGATTGTTTTCACCTCTAAATAAGAGAAGGTTTTACAATTATCCTTTTCTGTAAAGTAAGAGTTAAGACGTTTGTTTAAATAGTTGCAGTGGGAGCTCAGTTGTAGAACACATACTTTATGCAGAGGTCCTTGGTGTGGTCACTAGAATAGAGGTTTCCAAATATAGGTTTCCACATGTTGGTAGACTTTGACTCCCCAACTCCCTGGTTGGAGACCAACAACTTCTCAGACCCATATTTGGAAAGCACTAGCATCTCCTTTTAAAAGGAACAAATAATACATCTGACAGGAAGTACTGCTAGGCAAGGACAACTTTTATCTAGAAGATGTATAGCCTACCTTTCAAAGAGACACATGCATAGTTGATATAAGGCACTTTCTGTATATGCTCATATGCTTTATGTATGAAGCACACTAAGGAGAAAATTGATGAAGTAAATGAAGAAAGAACTAAGATGGATTTTCTTTTGTATCTTACTTTATATGTCTTTGATATAAATTCCAGCATTTTTTTATCAGTTAAATTATTGGATTGATTTCACTTCTTCAATGACTGCCACTAGAGGGAGTTCTCTGAATCTTAGTGTGCTTGCTACTCTGATTAGTAAGAAACAACTGCTGAAAGATAAGATAACTTGGTAATATTCCCTTATTCTAGTCGCTAGAATAAATATTCACTAAGATTTGTTGTAGAAATACACGGAATATTTGTATTTTTTTCTTTCTTGCACAGCATATTTTGTAATAATTACATTGAGAAATATTAAAAGAATAGATAATTTTATACAGTAAATGACCCCTAATATTAACCTAGAAATGTATAATCCCAACATAGACCATATTTGAGAAATTTTGTTTTACTAATACATTTTCCTGTAGGTGGATAGAAATGCATCTATAAACATCATCCTATAATGCCGGTTATTAATTTGTGAATCAGACCTTTTCCAAATATAAATTCCAAAATGTATATGTATTTGTTTTGCCTTATAACACTTGCTAGAGAATTTTTATACTGTTCTGTTTGTTTCT
Source organism: Anolis carolinensis (assembly GCF_035594765.1). Lineage (NCBI taxonomy): Eukaryota > Metazoa > Chordata > Lepidosauria > Squamata > Anolidae > Anolis > Anolis carolinensis. Next base: position 85,239,104 of record NC_085843.1, on the reverse strand, counting down.
TAATATTGTTGTCACTCCTCTAATTCTTCTCTTACAAAAATATATTCATATCTGTGGTTGTGAACTTGTAATTGTATTTCAAGAGTGAAAGCTTTAAAAAATTGGAAGTATGGCAGGAGTAGGGGAAATACAAGTAGCAGTAGATATAACCTATGAAATATTTGGAAGTGACATAGAAGTTATTGGGCAATTGTAAACTGTGGTTATAAATTGGTTATAGTTTAACATACACAAATAATTTCCATTAGGATGTATGAAAGACGTTAAATGATGTATTTTCCCACTCTTTAAATCAGGGTTGGCGAATTGCATCTCTACAGAAGTTGTTGGACTGCGGTTCTCATCACCTGAGACAACTTTACCAATGGTGAGGAACACATTTAGTTAGCAGATATAATGTGGGTTACTGGTAGGTTTTCAGTACTCCAGCTGTAGCTGTTTATTTGCCCACACAGAGTGCAGAAACAGTTAATGAGTGGATCTGTCACTGAATTAAATAAATCTTATTCTTGAGTTCATAAGCACGTGGAAAAAAGATGGTAAGGGGCATCTCCATTAGTGTATTCCTTCTGATTCCCACAACTTCTGCCATAATCAATTATCACTCCTACAGCACTGTCTACATTTTGAAAGCCCGTGGAGCAAGCAGGAAGGGGAGTACCCGTATTTCATCACAATAGTAATCGCTATCACGTAGTAGTCTCAAACCCCTTCCCCCCAAGGTGGGTTGGCAACTATTACCACCATAATAGTCGTACTCTTTGTTCTCTTGCTTGGGTGAGTGCATCTGCGTGCGGTTTGGTAATGGCACAGTGGAAGACAGGAAGGGACTTCAAAAGGTCACCACTTCTTCACAGAGAATCATTGGTTGCCTTCTCCCCTCTTTGGAAGAGCTTTATAGGTCCTCAGCCTTAAGAAAACTCAGAAAATTCTTCGGGATACATCTCATCCAGCATATTCTTTTTTATTTTTTAAATTATTGCCATCTGGCAAACAGTACAGAGTGACAAAGACAGAGAGACAGAGAGATAGCTTTTATCCTAGAGCTATGGCTATGTTGAACTCAGTGGTTTCGCATTGATGTGGCATTGGGGGCTGTATGGTGGTGGTTGGGGTGTGGAGGAATGGATGTGTTGTTTTGTGGTGTGTGCTGGGGAAGGCGTTTCATTTAGCACAATCACAATAAAGCTATTCCTTTCTATTCTAAGTGTGAGATTCCCCATAGAGCTGGGAGTTTAGTCAAGTCCTGCAATTCCAAGGAAAGGGAGCAGGCGGGCAGGGGAGTGAGTTCTCTTGCCCGATTGTGAATCTTGGTTAAAGAGAGAAGCATTTAACTATTGTAAAATTAACACAGATTATTGTGCAAAAGCATACCTATCTGTTTTCAAATAAGTGAAGATTTCAGTGCTGCAAATGTTCCCAGCTGTATAAGAAGTACAGTATATATAAATATTTCAAAGTGGACAGGGGCTGCTTAGATCATCTGGCCAAATGATGCACACCAGAAGTAGAACAAGAAGATTTTGTTGAGGAAAACCTTTCTGTGACTTTTTATAGCATTGGTCACAATCTTCTTTTGAAGTATCTTTCTGGGTTGGGACTTTGAAGCATTACTGAGGGGTGATTTCAGAAATTCATGTGAGGGTGTCATGCTGCCATGTGTCCCATGCTACTTACTATACACATGGGACAGATAATTTTGTGGTCTTCTGGGCTTCAGTGTTCACAGTATGTTAATGATGCTGAACTTTTAAGTCTCCTTTCCATTTACTCATCCTTTGCTTTGTCCTAAATTAGTGTCTGATGTCCCTAATGGTTTTATCAAAGGCAAATAATTCAGCCTTAATCCAAATAACAGGTGTTTTTGGTGAGTTGAAAGGAAGAGCAGGATTTAGGGATTCAAACTGTTGTGGATAGAATGAGACTGTCCTTGAAGAAAAAAATGCTGTTAGTGTGCACACCTGGGTTATATTTGTACAGTTAACTCTAGTGTACTAACTCTGCTTGTTACTAGAGATGTCTTAGCTACCGCTGGTGACATATGCCTCACTTACATTGTATCTGGACTGCTATAATGGTCTTTATGTAAGGATCCAAAATAAATCTGCATATACAAATGTTAACAGATTTTATCCAATTCATGGTTTGTTAAACTATTCACGAACAAATATTTCTGTCTATTGGTTTGAGGCGCAAATATCCACTATCCACCATCACCACTATTGCTTGTTGTTGTTGTTTATATCTTTTCTTGTTCCCAAGTCTGGGCCTCAGGACAAAGGGTAAAACAGTAGCAGCTTTAAAACTTGTGTCATACAGATACGAAAAATATACCATATTATCCGAATCTAACACTCACCTTTTTATGGCTAAATCACCTTGCCAAATTAGGTTGCGCATTAGATCCGCGTAATATGGTATACTTAGTACTGAGCAAAAGCAATAGGAGAAGCTGTTCCAGGAGCACCTGGAGCTCCTATTTGAGGGATGTCATCTGTAATTTAATTGCCATGGCTCAATACTATGTAATTCTGGGATTAGTTTAGTGAGGCATCCACACTTTTTGGCAAAGAAGACTCAATGCCTTCTAAAACTACTGCCCCCATGACTCCATAGCATTGAACCAAGGCAGTTAAAGTGGTTTCATTCTACAGCGGAGAGATGCATCCCAAGGTTTGCCTTTCCATTGCTGGAAGATTTGGTTCTAAGCAAGCAGCAACTGTAATGGCCATATTACAAAAAGTACATATTTTACTGCCACACATTATATCCGTAAATACTTTTTTTTTGGTTGCAGGGTTTTTAAATTTGAGGTTTGCATTAGATTTGATGGTGCGTTAGACTCGAGTAAATACAGGTAATAAAACTAAAAATTGAACTAAAATCCCATTAAAAAGAAAACGTCAGAAAAAGAAATAACCACTTAAACATTAGGAAGAATGTTTGACAGTTGAATATGCTGCTTTAGGGTGTGGTGAAATCTCTGTCTCAAGGTTTTTAAACAGAAGCGGAATGCCCATCTGTTGGGAGTGCTTTGATTGTGTATTCCTGCATGGCAGATTGATATTGGACTGGATGGCCCTTGTGATCTTTTCCAGCTCTGCGATTCTAGTACAGTACATTTTGAAAAGCCCCTTTCCCCCTTGAGCAATCAGCCATCAAAGGCATGCTAAAACAAAATGTCTACGCCTGCCTACAAAAGCATAGCAAAGTGAATTCCAGTCTGACCTCTGCAGCAGGGCAGTTCCAGATCCTGAGAACAAACATAGAAAATACCTCCTCTCATATTCCCACTGTTAAACTTTTGGGCGACTCTCTCCAGGCTACACTCCTTCTCACTAAGTCATTAAAAGCATAACCTCCTTGCCTGAATCTGGAACTTCGTCTTATTTTCAGGAGTCCCTTTAAGGCATTCTCTTGGTGTTGGCATACTGACTCTTGGGATCATGGAGCTCTTACAGGAGAATGGTTCATCCAACTGCTGTGAGGCAGAGTCAGCCCTATAAATGCAAGATTGTTATAGGCACGAGGACCTCAAATTCTAGGAGTGTTCGGCCTCACTGGCTCTAGAATGTTGTCCGTTGTGGGCTCAGAGGAGGGTCTTACAATGAGTAACTTTACTGTTGGCTTCTCGGTCTCTTAATCTTTGTTCAGACCATTACAGGGCTACTGCACAACCTCTATGCTCCATATAGGATCCTTCTGATAACAAACAAGACTATTTAGAGATGTCTGGTATGTGAGGTGATTGCTGCAAGAAATGTTGACTTAAAAAAAAACAAAATAGAAAAAAATCAGTTGTACCTATTTTTGTTTGATCGTGCTACAGTAAGGTGGTATTTGTTGGCATTCCTTTATTAGATTTATTTATATATATAAATGTAATGTGGCACTTTATTATGGAGTAAACAGCAAAACCACTGAACCCAATCACACCAAATTTGGCCACAAAAGACATAGTCATCCAATCTATGTCTTTCAATAAAAAATCCCTAGAAAAATAGTCCAAATTACAGAGGACGAGGAAGAGCCTTTCTTCCCCTTAACTCCCAGTCAGAAAGGTAGACCCTGCTGCCTTTAGCCCCTCCCCCCGGCTGTGTATATGGCAGTGTAGACTCAGTGCCCTTCCACACAGCTATATTACCAGAATGCCAAGGCAGGATAATCTACAGTATCTGCTTTGAACTGGATTATCTTGAGTCCACACTGCCATATAATCCAGTTCAGTGTGGATTTTATATAGCTGTGTAGAAAGGGCCTCATATAATCCAGTTCTAAGCAGATAACATAAGATTATAAATATAACATGTAATAATTACTGTGGTATAATAATACAGAACAATATAATCTCTAAAACCAGGACAGTAAATAAAGAGCAACACTCTGAAAGCAGGGAAATTGGGAATTTCAGAAAGGAAACAATCAGGGCTAGCTAACACCTCCCAACAAAGAATTCCCCCAGGCAGGAAGCATGCAGGCTTTGAAGCTGCAAGGCCATTAAATGCTAATCAAGGTGACTAATTGTAGCATTCATACTTGCCACACCGAGACTATTAATTGCTATTCAAACTGGCCAACCAAGGATTCCGCAAGGTGGAAAGCGGCCAGGCTTGCAAGCAGCAAGGTTATTCAGTGCTATTCAACCTGGCCAACCAAGATTTCCCCTAGATGGAAAAACCCCCAGGCTTTGAAGCCACGAGGCTACTCCGTCCCATTCAACTGGCCTAGCAAGGATGCCCAATGTAGAAAGTGGCCAGGCTTTTAAGCTGCAAGACTATTCAGTGCAATTCAAGCTGGCCAAATAATTATTCCCCTACAAAGGAAGTAGGCAGGCTTCACAGCGGCTCTTTGATTGAGGTTGCTACTCCAGCTATTTCAGAAAACGGCTAGGCTTTGAGGCTGCAAGGCTATTCACTGCTATTCCACCTGGCCAACAAATGATTACCATATGCCACAGCAAAGCGTGGCCGGGCACAGCTAGTACATTATAAGTAAAGAAAGTTAAGATGCAGTTGAATTTGAAATTTGCCTCTGACGAAAACAAATGATTTTGGTCCTGGTTGTGAGTCACTGATCAGGGGAATTAACTTAACTATTAAATTACTTGATAGTCAGAGAGTATATTTCAGTCCTACAAACTATGGTAGGATATTAGAAACATACAATGTTTCCCTCTTTCATAGTTTGCTGTAACATTTATATTAGGTAAACTATGGTTAACAGTTCCTTCTAAATGTTTGCTTTGAAACCTACTAGTTTAGAGGCAACCTTAGTTAACATTAATTATAATCTTCTTTTGAACAAACTAGTAAAATGTGGACTAGACAAGATGACTGTTAGGTGAATTTGTAATTGGTTAAGTGACCGAACCAAAAGGGTGCTCACCAATGGTTCCTTTTCAACCGGGAAAGAAGTGACTAGTACAGTACTGCAAGGTTCGTTCCTGGGCCCAGTTCTGTTCAACATCTTTATTAATTACTTGGATGAAGGTTTAAAGAGCATACTTATCAAGTTTGCAGATGACACCAAATTAGGAGGGATAGCTAATACTCCAGAGGACGACAGGATCAGAATTCAAAACGACTTTAACAGATTAGAGAAGGGGTTCTCAAACTTTTAGGTGCAGAGTCCTTTTTGAAGCAAAGATTTCTTGTTGAGCCCCAAGAAATGTTTATAAATTATATTATATATTATATGTAATGTATATATATATATCTGACATGGGCAAACGTTTTGACATATTGTGTATTAAAATTTGACAGATAGTCTGTGTCAGTGACAGATGGATGAAGAGTGTGTGAACTAATTTTAAAAAGCATGTAATGCAAAAAAGGAGAGAAAGAACAATACAATATTTAAAATGAAAAACAATTTTAACCAACATAAATGTAACAGTATTTCAGTGGAAGACCCCAGGGACCATCCACGCCAACCCCCTTCTATCCATGCAGGAAAAGCACAATCAAAACACCCTCTGCTTCAGAGTCTGGTGGAAACTCCTTTTTTTGGAGGCTTTCAGACAGGCTGGATTGCCATCTGTCAGTAGTACTTTGATTGTGCTTTTCCTGCATGGCAGGGGGTAAGACTAGATGACCCATGTGGTATCTTCCAACTATGATTCTATGCTTCTAATTTGAGCGTTTTTTCCCCTAATATTATTAAATGTATGCTACAGGAAACCCAGAAATAAATTAGGGAAGTGGCAGATGTGAAGTTACAGGCTATACAAACTCACTACACACTTTTGCTATTCTAGACCATTATTTGAAGATCTTTGAACTTAGCTTTTCTGATTTGAGTAACAACTCTTTGTTTAGGATGAATGTCTGATATTGGAACATCCTTATGTTAATATTTAATTTCAAAGGAAAATTGGAAAAAAATAGCTGAATTGGGACATATGCACACATTCCAGACTATCAGTAAAATGCATAAATAAGAATACTGGTTTCTTGGGATGCTACATATATTTAGATCTTCATAATTGCACAAGCAACACAACTCTTTAAGGATTTACGGTCACAATTTATACCTTTCTGTATCCTATTACATTCTGATCATGTCCCCACAACAGTGTGACTGCTAATATACTTATGGCTTTAATGTTGACTCAATGGATCTCTCTGAAGAAGTGGACTAAAATCCATGCTAATTCATCCTTAAAGCTCATGCCAAAATAAATCAGTCTGGAAAGGTGCTGCTACCTTTCTTCCAACCATTTTCTTTTTTGTGTCACTTAAGTAACAGTGTTTTCACATTTTAACTGTCTCATACATTCACTATTGGACTGTTGAAAATTAAGATCTAGTCATCCTGAAATAAAAAGTTTTCAATTAAAATGTGGCATGTCAAATTGGGAATAAAATTTATTGGACCTAACACTCCAGAAATTGTTGAACACCCACTTTCAGCATTTCTCACCATTGATACACTGACTAAGGTTGCTGGGGTTGCAGTTTAGTAGTATCTATATAGGCACACTGTTTACTCTCTGAGGTAAATACATTTTCTTCCAACTAGAGTAGATCTGTTGTATCAGTGGGACTTATATAAGTGTTGATTTTACAAGTGCCATTGATCCATTATGGCCTGTGATTGCGTTTTGCCCCTAACAATAAATAGCTGTAAATATTCCCTTGTCAAGAATTCCTAGTAATCAAACGAACAGAGTCCTCAGATTAGTGGATATATATATCATAAAATCAAATCAAACAACCAACATTCAATGTTGACAGGCATTCCATTGCTTATTCCACCATGAGTAGATCTGTGAATTGAGATGGAGGCAGATTCTTTTGATTGAACAGGTCTGCTCTGGTTAGGACTAAACAAGTACAGTAGAGTCTCACTTATCCAAGCTAAACGGGCCGGCAGAAGCTTGGATAAGCGAATATCTTGGATAATAGGGAGGGATTAAGGAAAAGCCTATTAATCATCAAATTAGGTTATGATTTTACAAATTAAGCACCAAAACATCATGTTATACAACAAATTTGACAGAAAAAGTAGTTCAATACGCAGTAATGTTATGTTGTAATTACTGTATTTACGAATTTAGCACCAAAATATTACGATATATTGAAAACATTGACACAAAAATGGCTTAGATAATCCAGAACATTGGATAAGCGAGGCTTGGATAAGTGAGACTCTACTGTATAGATACCATTATTTTCTTTTTAATCTTAACTACATTAGTTTGGATAAATTAACCTAATATGTGGATCCAATTCTGTTAGCCACATATTCCAAAAGCAATAAATCTCTAATCTTAGAAGTTCGGCAGATTGCTGAGGAATACCAGGTGTTGTAGGCGATATTTCATAAATCTGCAGTGACAAACCACCTTTGAGTATTCCTTTGCCCAAGAAAAAAACTAAAATACATCAGATCACCTTAAATTAGCAGTTAATTTGAAGGTCTGCACATGTGTGTGAATGCACCTGCATTCTAATTTGGTTAGGTTTTATGGCTGTTATTCATCTATATGCTTTTAAGTGAGATTGCCAGTCTTGTCTGGAGGGGATATTGGGATGAGTGCATAATCTTAGGTGTCCCAAACTTAGCAAGGGTTAATTTTTTGAAGTATAGTATTGTAAGCAGTAGAGTATGTTCATCATTGGTATGGAATCCTCCTATTACCAGTTTCACAATTTTTAAAGCCTGAAGAAGGCTTCCTATCTTGATAAAAGAGACATTTAATTAGGTCACAAGATTTGTGTCCATCAAATGTTAGTCTCTGTAGAAGTAAAGTTGTTTAGATCATATCTGATATGAGGAACTGGGTTTATGCGTGTAATGTTCAAGATTGGGTTCAAAGCAAAATTAATCATTTATATCGAATGTATCTTTTTCAGGTTATGCAATGGTCTCTGCAAGATGGCTTGTTCTTGAGTTGGAGCTTTTTAAAACAGACATATGCTGGTACTTCAACTTTATTAAGCGGACTATAAGTTTTTCTCTCTCAACAACTACATAAGCAGACAAAATTGCAAAAATCTGCCCAGTTTCGAGTATGACAGCCACGACCCGTGGCTCTCCAGTTGGAGGGAATGACAGTCAGGGTCAGGCTCCTGATGGACAGTCCCAACCTCCTCTCCAGCAGAATCAGGTATGCTATATACTCATCCCAGTAATCAAATTACAAATATTTTGACTGAATTATATTGATAAAAATCATGGTACATTGTAATTCGTTGATAAAAATAAATTCCAGTAGACATATATTGCTAGAGATGACACTTACTGCTGGGGTGGGCAGCTGACAGGTGTTAGAAGGCTGTATTTGCTCCCCCAAGGGACCTCAATTTTTAAAAAAAGATCTTAAGTTTTTTGTTAAAATATTTATTTATTGATTCCAGAAAAAACTTCTCCTGGGTCTAAAATTGTAGATGGTTGGAGAGGATGCAATCTCTCCAATGCCCTTAGGGTGTAAGGCAGGGAGTTTCCTTGTCACTGACTTACTGCATGAAATATTCTCTTTAAATATTTATTGTCATAAACTACAGTCCTCTGAGATTATCAACTTTTGGTCGGCTTTCCTAAACAGACATTTGTGCTTGCTAGGACTTTGACCTTCCTTTTGTACTATTGTTTAAAAGCAGCTATCTTACAGTCAGTAGTGTTCTTGAAGAAAAGATCTTTAGAGACAGTGTGAAAGAAGCTGAAAATCAAGAGGTTCATCTCTTGTAGGAATTTGGAGGAAAAACTTTTATCACATTACTTTACTATTTAGCTCAGCTCTATATAGGCCTGTTTATCGATGGCATTATTATTAATGCTAATTATCACTGTTTCAGTGGCCATCAGTTCCCTCTAATCTCCAAAATTTTCTTATTCATATAGATTTGCCAAACTATTTATATCTCAGCATGCACCCAGTGAACTCAGGGTAGCATGTAAGAAAATAAATTTAAACAATTTAAAATGTGGAGCAGTAAAAATATAACATGTATTAAAATATGTCAGTTGAAACCACTTCTTGCATCGAATGGCGTAGGCTGTTATTCCCGAAAGCCTATGTGTTTCCATAGTACTGTTATTTGTGCAGAAATCCAGTCACTTATGAAGGAGATTTTTTTTAAAAACGGTTATACTTATTAAATGGGTACCCCAGAATACTGGTGCTTTGATAAATTTTTTATTATGCAACAAAAATACTTGTATTTCTGCCTGACTCAGAAAAAATAATTGTAAATTGTTCAAAAGCAGAATGAAAATATTAAGTTAGACTGAAGTCTCAGAAGCAAAAATAAATACTTTCACAGCAATGTGTGACAGGATTTGGGGTTGTTATAACACAGAAGATATAACTTGATTTGTGGTGTATATTGACTCAACTACAAATAACTGTACATACTTTCTCTGTGTACACTGAAAAGGTAGTAATTTTGCACTGTTGTTCAGTAGGTTGATTTCTTAGCAATTTTGTCTTTGGATTGTTGAAGGAAGCAAACTTTCTCAATATCCCGTTTTCTGTTGGTCCTTGCCTTCACACTGCTTTCTGGTTTTTTAATTTTTCTATTTGCATAATTTTTATCCCCTTGTGACAGGTTTGAAGATATACATCAGAGAAAGCTTACTCCGTAAAATAGTGCAGTATTTAAAGTTTGGCTTTTACACCTTTTGGAGAACGTTCTGTCGCCTAAGCTCGGAAGATTGATATTGTGTTATTTTTCTTTCATCTTATTTATTCCTTTTTAAAACAATTGCATGAATCTAAGATTGAAATTATAGAAAATACAGAAACAATTGACTTTTGTTTAAATAATATAGATCTTGAAAGGAAACACTTAAAAAGAAGTCCTTTTTCTTGTTGCTGCTTTTCAACAGTAGTGTAAGAAAAACCGGATGGTGAAAAGTAGTTTTTCCCTCAGCAAGTAGCATGCTTGGAATGCAAAGTGATTGCCCAGTTGAATGCGTCAGACTACTTTGGATTGATCCTGAATTTTTAAAAAAGGTTCCCAGATTATGCTAGATGGCAACTGTATGCTTCCATATGTTAGAATTTGGGATCTAGTTTTGCAGGGACCATATTAAAGATTTTGATTATTTTTGAGATAACTTGTATGTTTAAAACACAGAATTAAATTTAATATGTTCTCGGGAAGAGGGAATGTGAAACTGCTATATTAAATTATATACTATAAACAAAATGTAGTCTAAATGTAGTAAAATAAAAAGCATAAGAAATGTCTTTTGTGCCAAAGAAAGTAAAGGAAGAAGTGAAAAGTAGGGCAGAAAGGAAGTAGGTCTATCTTATTACAAAGGCACGTAAAAAGTTTTTTAAAAGTATACATAATATGAATCAATAATTCCAAAAAAAAGAAAGAAAAAACTGAGTAAGGAAGAAAACACAAAACTACCAGAACTGGAAATCTTGTACAGAAAAATAGGATATATTAATATACACTACTTTTGCATTTGGCTTAAGTACACATGTGTCTGTCTTCATCTGTTTAAAAAATGGATTTGATTGATTTACTGAACTGCATCAATTTGAATTCAGACGTCTTCACCTGATTCTTCAAATGAGAATTCCCCAGCTACTCCCCCTGATGAACAGGGTCAAGGTGATGCCCCACCTCAACTTGAAGATGAAGAGCCTGCATTTCCACACACTGACCTGGCCAAGTTGGATGACATGATTAACAGGTTAGTTCTTCAAAGGCCATGATTCATTTTTTTCTGTTTATAGTAAATTATAAATATTTGCTATCCATTTCATCCCTTGTGGTATTCAAAATGTCTCTCTTGTACAATTTTTGGAAATATAAAATATTTCACCTTTAAGGATTTCTAAGAAGTATAGTTTTTTTCCTGAAGCAGTGCTGTAATTTGTGGTTCAAACTTATTCCATCTTTTCTAGATAGAAACACTGAAAATTGACAGTTTTTGGATTTCATGTAACATTGAAATATTATGTCCTACTGTTTTCTTAGACCTCGGTGGGTTGTTCCTGTATTGCCTAAAGGGGAATTAGAAGTGCTTCTAGAAGCTGCTATTGAACTTAGTAAAAAAGGTAAGATGAAAACACTTTAGAATAACAATTCTTAAGAACAGTATCTAACACCTGTTCATATCGACTAACTTTACCAACTACTATATGTAGGATAATTTTCTAAAAAAGATAAGTGTTTATAGAAGAGAAACTAAACATCTCCTCCCCCCCCCCCCCCCCCCAGTATGTTTTCTCTTGATTGTATTTAATTGGTATATCCAAGGTTCAGGAATTCTAGTACTATATTGGATGAGATTCCACATGCCATGAGTTCGCTAAGTGGCCTTGAAACACTCCACCTGAGCATCCAAATGCTATAGGTGGGCACTAATAATGACCTAAGAAAATGTGTTGTAAGATTTGCATCCAGATGGACCCCTGTTGTCTAGAATGGATTGAAGGTTCTAGCCAGGTTTTATTTATATTTGTCTGCAGAGACTGGATTGGATGGGTACATTAGCACCCGGTCCCAGCTATATTAGAGTCCTTTGTTTTTCTATTGATTTTGGTAGGCAGTTCTCATATTTCTTACCAAGAAAAAAACCTGTCTAGACAGTGATAGTATTTTGTCTACCTTTATCTTTTATCACATCCTTCATTCTCCTTTTCCAGCCACTTAATCCTTTCTCAACAAATCTGGTTATAATCTTTTTCTCCCATTTTTCTATTCCATTAACCTTCCCATCCAACTGTCAAGACTTTCCACCCATCCAGCAACATTACTATTATTCAGTTATCATTGGGCTATGCAAGGGGTTCCCCTTTAAGATTATTTCCCTACAATGTTTCCATCCCATCAAACCTCAGATAGATGTATTGTCGAAGGCTTTCATAACCGGAATCACAGAGTTGTTGTGTGTTTTCTGGGCTGTAGGGCCATGGTCCAGAAGCATTCTCTCCTGACGTTTCGCCCACATCTATGGCAGGCATCCTCAGATCTCTTTTTTGTGTTGGGATGACAGAGATTTAGCTACATCCACATAAACATGGGAAAACATGTTAGCATTAAGAGTGATAATGTGTGAAAGAAAACTGTTTTAAATCTTGCATATGTATGTATGTATATCTGTAGACATCCATGCAGTTGATAATTCTTCAATTTAAACATCGTGGGCTTCTGAGGCAACTATTGACTAGATTCAGTTAGTAAGCAGCAACTCAGATGAAACTGAAGCAAAAGGAGACGTGCAAGTAATAAGGTAGAGAGAAGATCTAAAGAACTGAATATAGGTCAAGACAATTCAGACAATTTTAAACAATAACTCAGAGAAACCCTTGGCCCCCGGTCCATTGTCTTGTGGTTTCCACTACAAGGGGGATTATTCTGTGGACATTTTTTTTCTAGTAGAAGCAAGCTGTCAGGCAATTTGATGGTCCAGTGGGTGCCTGATTTTTCTGAGAAACAGGACTACTTGCCCTGTGGTACCAGCCAGTTTTGCTTCCTTGTGACTTCCTTGTGTCCGGTGTGGACCAAATTAGCATATTGTTTGGTGGGCTGATAGGAGCCCAGATCTGCCAGGTAGCAGGGCACACTTGGGTCACCAGCCCTCAAGCAGTGTTTCCCAAAAGAACTAAAAGTAGCTATGGCCAATTACAATATCTGACTGACCAGGATTTGTGAATGTCTGTTAAGTGAAAGCCTTTTTAAAACTTGTAATCTCACTTCTGAGATGGGGTGTTTTCTCAACCATTAGCAGGAACAAGGAGTCCTGGTGGAGAAAGTTGGGAAGGAGAAGGGCTGCCATGTTCACCAAACCTTAGGTCTCAGTGGAAGTGGAGGAGGACACAAAGGTCAGAGGTGGTCCTCCTAATGTTTCTGACATACAGTTTCCAGCAGTGCTGTCCGACATAAGTGATAAGAGATTATGGGTATTTCAATTTAGAAATATTTGGAGGATTACAATTGTCTACACCAACTGTACATTAACACAGAATGTCCTTGAACTCTGAACATTATCCACCTCTGTCATAAGAAACGCAATGAAGCCAATATGCTGCTCTCTTTTATCACAAGTACACAGCCAGGATGTAGCTAGCAGATCTAGCCTAATTTATAACCACAAACCTCTCAGGATTTATTAAGACCTGACCTTGCTGTGCTTTACTGTGTATAAAAGCCTTTGGTCACGACAAAGCATAGCAAGATCAGAACTTAGAAAGTCTGAAGAAGTTTATGATTGTAGGTTAGGCTGAATGTGATAGCTAGATTATTGCTATGTACCTGTGATGTAACAAAATATTCAAATGACAAACCCCTTGGCTAATTTAGAAGAAAAACAAAATCTGGGTGGTGTTTTTGAGATAAGGGAATATGCAAAAAATTCACCCGTATAGACTTTTTTTTCAAATAATTTTTATTAAAGTGATTTTATTTTGAGGATTTTTTTGTCATAAGAAAATCATAAATGGAGAATTGAATGAGTAAATTACTTCTAAGAGGACTGGAATATATTGAGCTATAGAGCCATCATTGCAATCTTGCAAACATTTTAATTTCTAAGACCATATTTAAGAATTTTACCAGTGGCAACTTTCCCCAAATTTCCCAGCTCTATGGTAAACCTCAAAGGATTTTAACTCTCAAAATTCTTAACAACAAATCATCTTCTGTCTTTTCATAATGTAATATGATGTCTGGTTTGAATATTTGATGGTACTCATAAATAATGACCACAACAAGAAAGAGAATAGTAGTTAAGTCCGCTTCTAAAGAGAGTGACGTTCCCTCAGAGGAAGGGGAATAAGTAAATTAGAGTTTTAGTTCAGAGAAGTAAATCTTAGGGTTTGAAAAAAGATGGGAAATTGTATATTGTCTCCTGATAAGACAGAGGTCCCCCAGGTCAGTCGCAAGTCTGATCGGGGTATTGGGTGGCAACCTGTGCTTGGCGGGGTCGCACTCCCCCTGAAGGCGCAGGTCCGTAGCTTGGGGGTCCTCCTGGATTCGGGGCTGACGCTTGAAGCTCAAGTGTCGGCTGTGGCCGGGAGGGCCTTTGCACAATTAAAACTTGTGCACCAGCTGCGACCATACCTCGAGAAGTCTGATCTGACCATGGTGGTCCATGCCTTAGTTACCTCTAGACTGGTCTATTGCAATGCGCTCTACGTGGGGCTGCCTTTGAAGACTGCTTGGAAATTGCAACTAGTACAACGCTCGGCAGCCAGGTTTCTAACTGGAGCAAATTACAGGGCACGATCAACGCCTCTGTTTAAGGAGCTCCACTGGCTGCCATTTACCTTCCGAACCCAATTCAAGGTGCAGGTTCTTACCTACAAAGCCCTAAACGGTTTAGGACCCGCCTACCTTAGAGACCGCATTTCCCCCTACGAACCCGCACAATCTCTTCGCTCGTCGGGGGAGGCCCTTCTCTCGCTTCCACCACCCTCGCAGGCGCGGTTGGTGGGGACGAGAGAGAGGGCCTTCTCTGTCGTGGCCCCCCAGCTTTGGAACTTGCTCCCTAGGGAGATTAGGCTGGCCCCCACCCTCCTCTCCTTCCGGAAGAACCTGAAAACCTGGCTTTTCCGGAAAGCCTTTGATGAGTGAATTCTGTTGGTTCAAGTTGTCTGCCTACATAATAATAGACCCACTGATTCGCCTTCTTATTGTCATTTCTAGTACTTTAATGACTATGTCAATTACGTAACTACCTTCCCCCGATTTGACACATTCGCCCTTTGGCCTAGACTTGTGTTTTATATCTGTTTTTAACGCTTTTTCCTGTAATATTGTTTTTATGATGGTTTTACTGATATTGTTGATTTATTGTTGTAAATTTATGTGTTTTGATTTGTTTTATATTGTGATGTTGGGCTAGGCCCCATGTGAGCCGCCCCGAGTCCCTACGGGGAGATGGGGCGGGATACAAGAATAAAATTATTATTATTATGTGCAAGTTTTATCTACTGTCATTTAGGAACTTCCTCATTTAAAAAATGTAATGGATGTAAGGCCAAAACATAGTGTTGCAGCTCCCCTCTGTCCTAGCTATTATTTTTATGTATTTATGTATTTATTTTTATCCTACTTTTCTCCCACAAGTGGGATTCAGTATTGAACACTGGAAATTATGAGGTTGGAAATATCTAGAAGGCTACATTTGTCCTTCCCCTGGTTACATCAGTTGTATTGTTGCTAACCTAAAGTTAAGTAATGTACTAAAAATAGTCTTCTTTTAGAACTGTGGATGTATGCATATAGAATCTTTATTGATATTAAGGAACTTAACTAGCATTTATGCAACCTAACAAGAATATAATTGATATTCAAGGTTTGTATTCATAATAATTTAAAACTGCTTTCTTCTGAAGCAAAATTTGAATGGTTAGTGGCACATGGTGACTATTGAATTTACAGAAACAAACTAAGGGTTTTTATTGATCTTTTTTTTACACAGGCCTTGATGTCAAAAGTGAAGCATGTCAACGATTTTTTCGAGATGGCCTAACAATCTCTTTCACAAAAATCCTTACGGATGAAGCAGTGAGTGGTTGGAAGTTTGAAATCCATGTGAGTTTGTTTTAGCTACCAACTTTTGTGAGCATGATATGAACAATTTCAGTCTTTGCAAAATTGATTTGAATAGCCAGATCTGTTGAGAAGGCTATCTTCTCACTCCCTTACTATACAACTCCTGTGGTTTAATAGCATTTTGAAATAACTTCATACAACTGGAGTCTAAATAATTTTCTTTGTTGTGATAAGAATTAAAATACCAGTATCAGGATTTCAGTCTCAGACAAAACTAATAAATGATTTTGCCCCTTAACAGAGATGTATAATTAACAACACTCACCGTCTAGTTGAACTCTGTGTGGCAAAGCTGGCCCAAGATTGGTTTCCTCTTCTTGAACTTCTTGCTATGGCCTTAAATCCTCATTGCAAATTCCATCTTTACAATGGTACACGCCCCTCTGAAACTGTTCCTGCTGGAGTTCAGTTGGCTGAAGATGAACTTTATGCTCGTCCTCCAGACCCACGGTCACCGAAGGTGTGTTGATTGAATTGTTGAACCAACAGTGAACATTTGATGCGCCTGTCTAGACACCTGTGGACAGCTGCTTCCTGGGGTGTCAGTTTACCTTTTCAGTTTTGGCTAAATCAAATGTATAGGAATCTTGTGAAGCAGAAAGTGGTTTTGTTTTTGTTTGTTTTGCTGGTCATTCTAAATAATTTATAAGGACAGCATAGCTTATTAAACATTTGCTACTGCTAGCATTTTGCTTAGTCTGCACAGGATGGCATTAAAATACAGTTTGTCTCTAATGTCATTGGCAGTTTGAAACTGTTTTCATAGCACATCTTCATGTGTATTCTAAGTAGTATGTTTCCTGGATATTATTAAATGTTCAGCATTGAATAATGATGACTGTGGATACTTGAATGTAGGCAAAAATTGTGAATACAGCCACTTTTAAGTTGGCTATTCTTAGTGAAATTCAGTACTCTTGATTGTAAAGTAGTAATATACAGCTTTGAAACTTGGTGATTTCATTTGTGAACATTAATTGAATATACCTGTTGCCTGAATTTAAACATGGCCTCAAGGAGCCAGAAGCAAGGAAGTCCGTGAAATATCCATTGCCTGTGCACATGGATCACTGCCTAAACCTCACTCTATGGTTGAGGAAGCAGGCCACGTAACTGTGCAGCCATTTCCCCAACCTATCTTGATTAGCATAAATTATGTTCCCTCTTCTCATCTTTAATCATGGTTATTTGTTAGGTTGGTGCCAAAGTTAAACTTGGTCAGTGCTAACAATATGGAGTTGATTTTTTAAAAAAATCCTGTGGCTGAGTCAGGCCTGAGAAGCATGAACTATGATAAAGTTGCTACAGATTCATAATCCTCCCCAGTGTAAATTAAAACTAATGAAAATTTTATAGCCTCTTTGTAACATATGTATTGGTATATCTGTAGCACTTGCTTGTATGGAGTCTCAAATATGGAGTGTCTTAGTTCATAGGTTCATATACTTGAGTTCAGTATAGCTGAGTTTATAGAAGCCCGTTATGTTCTTTTTTCAATGACTGGACACATGGAAGTCTTGTGCCTAATTGAGCAATATTCAGAACATGCTAGAGTAGAAAATTCCAGTTTTGAGTTGTAGCCCTGTCCCTTACTCTACCTTAGCGTCTTCACATCTGGTACAAAAGAAACCTTTTGCTTTCTTCTCTCACAGGGTAACCAACTATTTTAATTTAATGTATATAATGTTACTTTTCTAAAATTTTGTCAAATTCCGATTGCATTATATTTTTTTCAAATGAGAAAGGATTTAAAATTAAAGGTAAAAGCACAAAAAGAACAGTCAATGTTTAAAGTGCAGTGAGTTCTGAGCAAAAAAGATGAACAGAGCTTATTCTTTACAACATAAATCTTTGTTTGGTGGTAGAAATTACTTGTAAAGCAGGACAAATTGTTTTTCAGGGTTGGCTAGTAGATCTCATCAACAAGTTTGGCACATTAAATGGGTTTCAGATCCTACATGATCGTTTTATGAGTGGATCAGCACTGAATGTTCAGATTATTGCAGCTCTCATCAAGTAAGTTCTTTTTCTAAGTAAGTATTAGGGATGTATCAGCTGAATAACAGCAGAATCCTTCAGGTTGATTGAAGTCTCCTCTCATTATGGATCTTGGCACAGTTATTACTATTTGTAGTTTACATGTATGTACTTTTACTTCTTTCAAAATGTGAAATAGTTTTCAGTTTTCTACTAAGTTTTGAAACTTTATTTCTCATATCTGTAAGAAAATTTAAAAAGATGAAATAATGGTTTATATCAGATGGTGGCTTTGATTTAGGGCAAAGGTGGATGATATATCATTTTAGATATTTTTCCATAAATCCATAGAAGATGGTGGGACTTATAGTCCAAAAGTATCTGAAAAAACTAAAAAAAATTCTCTCTCGACCTAGCAGATAGTGCTTCTACTTACACTTACTTTTTCCCATTCTGTCATGGCAAGATCCCCAACTTTCAAAGGCACTTTTTCATGGCGGGAGGAGAGATAGAGGTCTTAAGTGGATAAAATTGGAACCCTTAGTCACATAAGCTGAAATGTTTTCTTCTCAACATGGGTAGGGAATGTTGAATCCACAAGCTGCAAATATTCCCCATAATTTGTGTTGTCATAGGCTTTCATGGCCGGGATCACAGGGTTGTTGTATGTTTCTGGGCTGTATGGCCATGTTCCAGAAGTATTCTCTCCTGACGTTTCGCCCACATCCATGGCAGACATCCTCAGAGGTGGTGAGGTATGGAGAAACTAAGCAAGGAAGGTTTATATATATCTGGAAAGTCCAGGGTGAGAGAAGAACTCATGTCAGTTGGAGGCCAGTGTGAATGTTATACTTGATCACCTTAATTAGCATTTATTTATTTATTTACAGTATTTATATTCCGCCCTACTCACCCCGAAGGGGACTCAGGGCGGATCACATTACACATATAAGGCAAACATTCAATGCCTTTAACATAGAACAAAGACAAGACAAACATAGGCTCCGAGCTGGCCTCGAACTCATGACCTCTTGGTCAGAGTGATTTGTTGCAGCTGGCTGCAGCTGGCTGGCTGCTCACCAGCCTGCGCCACAGCTTGGGCCCGGGCATTGAATAGCTTCATCTCCTGGCTTCTTCTTGCCTGGGGGCATCCTTTGTTCAGAGTCATTAGTTGCCCCTGATTGATTCATGAGTTCCAGAGGAGTTCATGGAACAGAGGAGTTGCAGACATGAATCAACCAGGGGCAACTAACGACTCTGAACAAAGGATGCCCCCAGGCAGGAAGAAGCCAGGAGACAAAGCTATTCAATGCTAATTAAGATGATTAACTACAATATTCACACTGGCCTCTAACTGACAAGAGTTCTTCTCTCACCCTGGACTTTCCACAGATATATATAAACCTTCCTTGCATAATGTGTTGTCGAAGGCTTTCATGGCCGGGATCACAGGGTTGTTGTATGTCTTTCGGGCTGTGTGGCCATGTTCCAGAAGCATTCTCTCCTGACGTCAGGAGAGAATGCTTCTGGAACATGGCCACACAGCCCGAAAGACATGCAACAACCCTTCCTTGCATAGTTTCTCCATACCTCACAACCTCTGAGGATGCCTGCCATGGATGTGGGCGAAACGTAAGGAGAGAATACTTCTGGAACATGGCCATACAGCCCAGAAAACATACAACAACCCAGTCCCCAGAATTGTTTTGGAGATCTTCAAGAGCACACTTACCCCCTTCTTTAATTTTTTAAATAATCAAAATGTCACATTATGCTTTCTAGGGCCGTTTGTTTTTCATTTCCTTCTTCTAGTCCACTTTCAGCACAGGTGATTTTGTAAAAGCAGTAGGTAAACCTGGAAATATGAAGACCTTTTATAAGGAAGTAAACAACATCCTTCTGTTTTTAGAGCAACTCAGTTCCTTAAAAAGCCCAGTGAGAGAAACAAAAGATATGTTCAATTTGCTCCCATGTCCCCAGAAAGCAGATGGATCATTTTGCGTAAAAATATTTTTAGTTTTAAGTTTTAAAATTCAGATGTGAGACCTGATGAGAGGGGGATTATAACCACTGGACCTCAAGACTGTTGTCTATCCCACTCTTTAACACAAAAGTCACTATTGTGTGCAGATAAATATTCTCAGAAGTGTGTAAAGAAAAGAAAAGAAAAGAAAAGAAAAGAAAAATGCAATCCAAAAATAACACAATTGAGAATAGATATCTTCTTTTAAAAACTAAATTCTATTGTATGTCCTATTTAACCTGTATGCAAAAAGAATTATTAGATTTTTTAGATCTAAAACGGTCAGATCTTGAGCATTTTAGTACTCAGAAAACTGAAGGCAAAGTTTGAAAGCTAACATTTGGGATTTTTCTCAGTAGAAATTTATCATTGGGATAGGAATGCAAAAACAGCTCCCCAAGGCTATGCTTTTGCAGAAACAGCATTCTTTCTGAGTCATGTACTTCCAGTAGTGTTTTTTCTGGCATAGAAAAAAATAGTACATCTGGATTATATAATCTGAGTTGGGCAAAAGATTATATTATAATGCAGTATAATGTTTGTGACACAGTGATATGTAGATGTGAGAAACTTCACATGAGAGCTCTTACCTCTTGTAAATAAATTTAAATAAGATATGTATACACGACCCAACAAATACTATTTTATTAACCATTCAGAGGTTTTCTTGCTGCAATGCCTTATCTGTATTGATAGATAACAGCAATAATATATTGACTAGCCATCCTGAAATATATGTATTCTGCACCATTTGTGGTTGTTCCCAATTTTAGGGTAAAATTTATGGTAATTAAACTGAATGGAAAGGGGTCCCTGGTGGCACAGTGTGTTAAAGCGCTGAGCTACTGAACTTGTGGACCTAAAGGATCCAGGTTCAAATTCCAGGAGCGGATTGAGCGCCCGCTGTTAGCCCCAGCTCCTGCCAACCTAGCAGTTTGAAAACATGCAAATGTGAGTACATCAATAGGTACCATTCCGGTGGGAAGGTAACAGCGCTCCATGTAGTTATGCCGGCCACATGACCTTGGAGGTGTCTATGGACAACGTCGGCTCTTCAGCTTAGAAATGGAGATGAGCACCAACCCCCAGAGTCTGTCACGACTGGACTTAATGTCAAGGAGAAATTTAAAAAAACTGAATGGAAGAGCTTGAGCAGCTCACAGCAGCATCCATATTTTTACTCCCTCAAAAGCTGCCATGGAGCAATGCTATGTAAAGCTGCATGGTTGCCTGAGAAGGGCTTCTGTGTTGAATTGCAACTTTCATTAACCACTCCTATCTAAAGAACAATGTGTTAGCATATAACATTGCTATATTGGGTGGAAAGAAATGAATTGCGAGAAGCTGAAGTGATGGTTGTGAATCTTGGCTCTCAATTTCTGAATTGGTTTTCTAAGTAGTAATAGCAGCAGGTGTGCCAACCTCCCTTTTGTTTCATTACTGGTGAGCTGGCCAAATGGAAACATTTCAGTTTTAGCTTGATTTTGATATCTTGCTTTTGATATCTTGTTTTCCTCAATTTTCCTAATACATAATGGAACTGTTCTATTCAGTATTGCCTAAAATATAACTAAGTCTTTTCACTGATCTTTTTCCTCCCATAGACCATTTGGACAGTGCTATGAGTTTCTGACACTGCATACAGTGAAGAAATACTTCCTCCCCATTATAGAAATGGTTCCACAGTTTTTAGAAAACTTAACTGATGATGAACTCAAAAAAGAAGCCAAGAATGAAGCCAAAAATGACGCATTGTCAATGATAATTAAATCATTAAAGAACTTAGCCTCGCGAGTACCAGGACAAGAGGAAACTGTAAAAAATTTAGAAATATTTAGATTAAAAATGATTCTTAGGTAAGATTCTCTTCTACAGTTTGGAGGGTGTGGATTTGGGGGAAAGTATCTTGTACAGTACTCCTTTTCTGATGCGTTATTTTCCTCACAGGTTGTTGCAAATTTCATCTTTCAATGGAAAAATGAATGCACTAAATGAAGTTAACAAGGTAATATCTAGTGTGTCATATTATACTCATCGACATGGCAATCCTGAAGAAGAGGAGTGGCTTACTGCAGAAAGAATGGCAGTAAGTGTATTTACACACATCTGCATGCAATAATTTATACCTTCATTTATTTATTATAAATATTGGAAAATCTCAAATAACATTGAAGCATGTTAAACAGCTTAAAACATTATAAATAATTTAAGATAAACATCATAATGAATTAAAAACAGATTTTAAAGTGTTTAAAAGCTTTAAAACTGAGTACAGGCGGTCCTCGATTTACGAACAAGATAGGTTTTTTGCATAAGTTGAATTCATAAGTCAGAATAGGTACATTTTTTCAGTGTAACTCCAGCCAAATACATATATTAGCTTTAGATAGCATAGGGAAGGGTGAACACCCTTGTGATGTTTCCTTTGCTGTCTGTGCCCCAGTTCAGAAGATTTCACCTCACTTTTTGGCCCTGTGATAATTAGATTTTGAAAAATTTGGCTTGTTGTGGAAACAAAGATTGGTCAGAAAGCTTCAGTGGAGACACCTTTTCCCCATGATAACTCTTTCAGGAGTTGATTTCCCTTCCGAGGGGTAGATTTCTCTCCCTGTTGTCTCATCCCTGTTTGTAAGTTAGATATTTGTAACTTGGGGAGTGCCTGTACAGAAGTATTTGGGAAGAATTAACAACTTCGTTGAACAACCAAGTTTACACTGGGAACTAGAATGGAAAGGAATATTGGTCACAATATGTCCTTTCCAGTATGCCAGATGAGTGTCATTCTACAATTGGCTGAGAAAGCCCTTTCCCATGTCCTAGTTTACGTATTGACTTCACTGGTGGGACACATAGGATGCCCACCACCACCAAAGCTCCCTCATCAGGCAGGCACATACTGGGAGAGTTGATCCTTCAAGTTTCAAGTATCCAAACCATTTGGGACTTTAAATGTCATTATAACTACAGTACCATCAATTAAGACCAGAAACGTATTAGCAATCATTGGGATTTGTATGACATATGCTACCAGTGTGGAGTGTTTTGAATATTGTACTACAGTTCTGGAGACCAAAATTTAAATCCCTGCTTAGCCATGGAAACCCACCGGGTGATCTTGCTAACAACACATTTTCTCAATACCAGAGAACAAATCTTGTCAAGAAAACCTCATAATAGGTTTCCCTTTGACTTGCCATAAGGCGGAAATGAAATGAAGATAACACAATGACAGTTAAACTTTTGCAGTATTGTCAGTTTCCAAGTCTTTCTCAGGGACAGTCCCACATAGTGCGCAATACAGTAATCTAATAGAAGGTTTAACAGTGCATGGACTAATACTAAATTATCTCTGTCCAGGAAAGAGTGTAGCAAAATTATGTGAGATACAGAGTATCCAGTGTCAGCCAATATTAGGGGTACAGTTTTGGTGTTATTCCTGTAATATGCATTTAAAGATAAATAAACCAAAGGTTGTTTTTTTTAAAAAAGAAAGAAAACCTAATACTTTTCATCTTTAAATTTAGGAGTGGATTCAGCAAAATAATATATTATCGATTGTGTTAAGGGATAGTCTACATCAACCTCAGTATGTAGAAAAATTAGAAAAAATTCTTCGTTTTGTCATCAAAGAAAAGGCCCTCACTTTGCAAGATCTTGACAACATTTGGGCTGCACAGGTAAAAACTAGACAACTTGAATAATGAGAGGAAGTTGGCCTTACATTAACTGTAACATATCTGTTGGGATTTAAGTTGTTTATGTTTTGCAGCACTAATATTAAGCTAAAATTTGAATTTTCCGATTAACTCTTGGATTTTGAAATATGTTGCTGTTACGTTTTGCTTGATGATGGTTGGGGTTGCATGTTGGTTCAATGTTTCTTCTTCTCCTCTTTCCTCCTCTTTCTGCCAAGTTGATCCTTGTTCCTCCTCAGCTCCCCAATCTTTGGTAGGAAATACTTTTCCTTTTGGAATGGAGAGGGAGCCATTCTAACTTGACTTATGATTTTCCTCTCAGGTACTTCAGTGAGAAATCAGAGAACTGAGGGTTAGAAGGTGGGGTTCTTTTGTTCTAGTTTCTGTATGCCATAGTTTCACTCTCTGGATTTTTACTGCTAGAGAGCCAGGAAGTACAATGGGCAAAGGACAGCTTAATCTTGCCTTCCATTTTCTGTGGCTTGCCTCTAAATAAAAAGATAAACCACAGCAAATTATGGGCTAAACCAACCATTCTAATCTGCTGTCTTATCAGGACAAGCAAAGAAAGCCATCTCAGAAATGTCCAATATATTTTGAGTAAGTCCTTGTCTGAAGAAAACATTTTTCTTGTTCCCAAATAGTGTGTTATTTTATATGTGTTATTTCCTGATATTATTTTCTTTAAAACATTTCTAATGATCACCACACAATCTTCTCTGTTCTTCCGTTCTATCGTTTTCGTATGCTTATGTTTATCGAACTCTCTTCTGCCAAAATTATTTATCTTGCTTATCATTCTGACAATGTGACACTGCTATTTTAATGTGACTGTCAGCTTTTTTGCTGCACTGGTAGCACATGCTTCTTAACCTTACCTTGAAAATCTGTGGATTCCTTCTCTCTACATTTCTTTCTGTTCTTTTATCCTAACATATTGCCTCTTTAAGTCCTTCCTCAATCTCACCTTTTCCAGCAAGTCTTTGGATTATATCCTAGACTTTTATACTTTATTGTAACTTAGCTAAAGCACATGTAATTTAAACAAGCACATATTATTCATGGTCTCTGTGAATCATATAACTGGGTAATCTGCGCCTGCGCAGAGCACTGTTCAGAACCTTCTAGAATCACTAGGCAGAAATCATTTGGCCATAACCCCGCCCACCATCCTGAGGCTATATAATTGAAATAAGCACATATTGTAATTGAAACAAGCCCATATTCTTTCCTATTCATTTGTGACTCCATTCTCTCATTCCTCTGCTTATTTTAGATTGTAATCCCCATTAAAAGGGGAATATAATAGTCTTAAAAACCTCTGATTTTGACCTACTACACCCCCCCCCCCCCAATGAACCCGCACGATCTCTTCGCTCGTCGGGAGAGGCCCTCCTCTCGCTTCCACCACCCTCGCAGTCGCGGTTGGTGGGGACGAGAAAGAGGGCCTTCTCCGTCATGGCCCCCCGGCTTTGGAACTCGCTCTCCAGGGAGGTTAGGCAGGCCCCCACCCTCCTTTCTTTTCGGAAGAGCCTGAAAACCTGGCTCTTCCAGAAGGCCTTTGATTATTGATCCTTGTAGGATCGACTTACTTGCCTACTAAGCAATAGACCCTCAGGTATGCTGTCTCAGGATTACACTTAGCACTTTAATTAATACACTTACTACCCCACCCTGATGACTTGCCATTTTTTCTGCACCTTGGCCCAGATCTTTTGATCCAACTCATGATTTTAACATTATTTTGTATATTGACCTTTTATGACTGTTTTATCCATGTTGATGTTTTACTGTTGGCTGATTTGTTTATTGTTTTTGTTTTGATTTTGTGCTGTTGCGTCCGGGCATAGCCCCATGTAAGCCGCCCCGAGTCCCTTCGGGGAGATGGGGCGGGGTATAAGAATAAAGTTATTATTATTATTATTATTATTATTATTATTATTATTATTATTATTATCAGTGCTAGTCAGCATAGCCAGATATAAGAAATCATGGGCACAGCAATCTAAAAACATCTGGAGTAAGACCTACCTTCCTGTGTTTTGTAATGTGCTATGCATATAGATAACAAATGAGAACGAAGAGTTATATCAATATTTAACAAATATTAACTTATTAATACTCATATATTAAAATAGCAAATAATTACATGAACTCATTGGTCATTAAAGTATGCCTCAGTTCCTCTCTGTAGGATACTTTGTGAATAAATTGTAAGAGAAATTGAAATTGTTTATAACACGTATCTTGTTACAAGGATAACAATGTTAACATTATTTATAATCAAGGCAGGGAAACATGAAGCCATTGTGAAGAATGTACATGACCTCCTTGCAAAATTGGCCTGGGATTTCTCTCCTGAACAACTTGACCATCTCTTTGATTGTTTTAAGGTAATTGTTTACATGTTATTCTTCTTCTGGTCATTAGTGCCCTATGGACAAAGTAGAATATAAATTTAATCCTTTAATTGCTGTAATATTTAAATTGGACAAAGATAATGTGAAAGTTTATTGTGATGTGAACATTTCTTGTGCCCAAAGATCAAAGTTCCACCTTGTAATGGAATATTTTTGCAGGAATAGTTCTTTAAAAATCCAAATCGCTGAAACGGGTGTAGAAAATAAAGACGTTACATTTCATTGAGGATTATAGCTTGTTTAGCTGAAACATTTGTAGGCCTTTAAAAACATATTTTTACATAATCAAATAATTCATTATTCACCCCTAACTTATATAGAATTTTCCTGATTTCAATTTAGAGGTTGCTTTATGTATATTCTAATTCCTCATTATTTCCACTGAAATAATGAGGAATTAAATATAGTAGAGTCTCACTTATCCAACATAAATGAGCTGGCAGAACGTTGGATAAGTGAAAATGTTGAATAATAATAAGGAATTAAGGAAAAGACTATTAAACGTCCAATCATGTTATGATTTTACGGATTAAGCACCAAAACATCATGTTTTACAACAAATTGACAGAAAAAGCAATTCGATACACGGTAACGTTATGTAGTAATTACGGTGTTTACAAATTTAGCACAAAAACATTGCAATGTATTGAAAACATACTAAAAATTGACTACAAATAAAGATAGAATTGCATAAAATGAACTTACAGTAACAACATTGTTGGAAGTAAAATCCGTTATAAGTTCAGTCCTGTGAAGATTTTAAAAAATCTGTGATCCTTGCCTGCCTAGAGAAACAGCTGTGAATCCGGGCAAGAGGCAGACTGCATTGGATAATATAGAACGTTGGATGAGCCAAGGTTGGATAAGCGAGACTCTACTGCAGGGGTCCCCAAACTTTTGAAGCAGAGGGCCGGTCCACAATCCTTCAGACTGTTGAGGGGCCGAATTATCATTTGAAAAAAACAAAACAAATTCCTATGCATACTGCACATGTCTTATTTGTAGTGCAACAACAACAACGAAAAAACAATTCAATATTTAAAAATGAAAACAATTTTAACCAACATCAACCTATCAGGATTTCAATGGAAAGTGTGGGCCTGCTACTGGCCAATGAGATAGTCAAGTTAATTAGGATTGTTGTTGTTGTGTGCCTTCAAGTCATATCAGACTTTGGCCGAGCCTAAGTCTAAAATTAATTATTTATTTACTGCATTTATTTACTACATTTACTACACCCTTCTCACCCCGAAGGGGACTCAGAGCAGCTGTATGTACATACAATATATTATATTATTAGCATAACACAATATTAGCATTATATATTACTATATTGAACTATACCACTATACTACTATATAATATGTAATATATAACATATACTTAATATTATTATAAGGTATTACTATTAGTATTATATTGTATAACATAATATTATTATCAATATTATATGTATATACAATATATTATATTATTAAAACAGATATAAAAATATATTATAAAACTGAGGGCGGGGGCCAGGTAAATGACCTTGGAGGGCCGCATCCGGCCCCCGGGCCTTAGTTTGGGGACCCCTGCTCTACTGTATACATAAAGCAACCCCTGAAAATGATCTAAAGTGATCTTCCCATTTCATTGTTCAGTATCTGTATGTTAATCAGTGCTGGTGAAGTTTACACTTACATCTGTATACATGATTTAAATAGTTGAATGTATTATTTTTATGGTAATTGTAATAATGTTGTTTCTGTTATACTCGCTTTTACATACCATTGATTTTGGGTGGCATTTTTGGATGGACTGGTGATTTCCCCTTGGTTTTTAGGCAAGTTGGACAAATGCAAGCAAAAAGCAGCGTGAAAAGCTACTTGAACTAATTCGTCGCCTTGCAGAAGATGATAAAGATGGAGTGATGGCACACAAAGTACTAAACCTTTTATGGAATTTAGCACATAGTGATGATGTTCCAGTTGATATCATGGACCAGGCTCTCAGTGCCCACATTAAAATCTTAGATTATAGTTGCTCTCAGGTAAATAAATATATTTTACTGTCTGGCTGTTGATATTGTATTAATTACACTTTGTGTAAATCTGCTTTCTCTTTCTGCTGTCTCCTTTTTCTCTTGCTCTGTTTATATATTTCTACAGCAGGAATCATTTGCTGTTACATCTGTATCAGCAAACTGTGATTTTTATTTCATTCCCTTTCCCCAACCATTTATTTGTCTTTTCTCTTCCGCATTGGGTAAGGTTAGTCATCTTGTAAAAAAACGAGTAATTCATCTTAGCAAGCACCCACAAATTCCAAAAAGAATCTCAACCAGATTTTCTGATTTCACTTTAAAGGGCAAGCTTTTACTATATGGTTGGGCGAGTAGGTGCAAGTCTTTTGGATTGTAGCTTCCGACCACACTCCCAAAAATTGTAGACCTAAACATCTGGAGAGCCATTGTTGACTTCCCCTCTTTAAAATAATAGTTCAAGTTGAACCAGTTCAATGTTCTGTTTGTTGACTATTTCTTCCTACCTGTCTTAACTCCACCCCTCCATTGAATATTGTGTTCAGCAAAGATGGACTCAGTTTTCCAGTCTTTTAATCAGATGTTTTTAAACATGTCTTAGCTGATAACTCAGATTTTAAATGAAGTCATTGATTAAATAGACATATGAGTAATTTTTATAATAGATTTGTCTTGGAATCCCTTCTGATGGTTCTTGTTCGCAGGATCGTTTTTGAAGAAAATTGATTACAACGTTGTATACATTTGCCTTCAGGTCGCCTGTTGATCTATGGCAACTACATGAATTTTTTAGGACTTTCTTAGGCAATGCACTCAGAGGTGGCTTACCATTTCCTTCTTTTGAAATATAGCCTACAACATGTTGTTGTTTTTGACTGTCGCTTATCAAAGTACTATGACTTTTGTTGCAATCCCCTTCAAATATGAAGGCAGGGTCGATCACTCCCTTGAATAGACGCTTAATTAATATGCATTGCTCCTAAATGCCTGGGTTTCTTTTAGCTATTGGAGAATACACATGATTGTACTTGGTAGAAGACACTCCCATTTATCTTGCTGTGAAAATATCAATACAGCCAAGTGAATATAGATGAGTTGACAAATAGGCTCCAATGAGAATGCCTTGAAAAATTCCTGGGGAAAGGTTTGTCTGCATTTTTAAAGCCTCCCCCCCCCCCCACTTCTTAGAAAAAAATGGGAAAACAATTTATAGAATATTTTCTTTTAGAATGAAGAATAAAATATTCAGGGCAAGACGTTCATGTATTTATTTCCCCACATTCTTTCAAAAATATCCTAAAAGCACCAGATCTTATCTGATCATGTAAGCTAAGCAGAATCTGCCTTGGTTAATGTGTGAAGGAAGTCTACTAACAAATGCCAGATGCTGTAAGCTATATTTGAGACTAAAGAACTGGCAAAACCACCTCCAAATATTCCATGTCTTAGTAAACTACATTAATTTTTCCCCTAAAAACACTATATGAAATTCATACGTTTGCCATTAGTTGAAAGGCAAACTTGAAGATACATATATGTGCAGTATTTCACATCCTTCTTAAGCCTAGTGTTTGCTTCCTTTTTCAGTCCTTTTTATGGGGATGAGTGTTTTCTATTTCGCTTTGAAGGAGTTGGTGGATGATAGAATAATTTTCTTTGTTTTACTAATGTTTTCTTCTGTTATTATTAGGGTTTTTACCAGTTCCTCATAAACTGTCAAAAGCAAGTAGATTTCTTATAGCGCATATAGTTTCTGGGGTGGTGCTTGGTTTTTTTTCTTTTTTTTATGGTTTTTCGATTCTTAGCCCATTCACCCAATTGATAGAGCAATTACACTGTAATGAAAACTGGGAGCCAGCAATGGGCTAAACTTAACTTATGCTAAAACTTATTAATTTGTTTGGCACTATTTTTTTTAAGGATCGAGACACACAAAAAATACAATGGATAGATCGTTTTATAGAAGAGCTTCGCACAAATGACAAATGGGTCATTCCTGCACTGAAACAAATTAGAGAAATTTGTAGTTTATTTGGTGAAGCTCCACAGAATTTGAGGTGAGCAATTAAATGTGTAACTTCTTTAATATTTTGAGTTAGACAGACTATATTTGAAAGCCAGCATGGTGTGGTGTTTTGAATGTTGGGCTATGGCTCTGGAGAACAGGTTTTGAATTCTTGTTTAGCCATAGAAATTCACTGGGTGACCTCAAATGTCAAGGTCCCAAGCCATTGGGAGCTTTATATGTCATCATAACAGCCATCCCCAAAACCTGACAAGGATATGTAATATTTAAGAACTTAATAGGATGTTAATAGCATTCATGTAGTTGAAGTTTTTAAAGATAAGAATGCAGAGTAATTCACCTGATTCACTGGACCGGTTATTAGGAATTGTGGTGTCCAAAACACCTGGAGGGCTGAAGTTTGCCCATGCCTGTTCTAGAGGCACCTTCTGCCTTGGGGGAAAAAAGTATTAAAAGAACCAT
The DNA here is from genome assembly GCF_035594765.1 of Anolis carolinensis. Lineage (NCBI taxonomy): Eukaryota > Metazoa > Chordata > Lepidosauria > Squamata > Anolidae > Anolis > Anolis carolinensis. The sequence continues at coordinate 85,208,453 of NC_085843.1, read as the reverse complement.
ACATTAGGCCCAGTGCCTTAGTGTTTTAAGTTAGCTTATTTTTGAGATCCTTGAAAAAGTGGAATGTTATTGAATTCTAATCTGAATTGACTAGCTCAATGAATAGCAATGCAAAGAAAATAATAGTTGTGAACAATGCTGATTTTTTTGAAGAATATAAAGATGTTTGTTTCTTTATGTATTATAAACATTATTCTATGTTATAATTTTAATTTTAAATAGGTTTGTTCTATATATGCTCAATTTTGAATGGATTTCCAGTTTTATATATGGCTTCCACTCTGCTCATATTGTTTTCCTTAAAGGAACTGGAGCAAGAAAGTAATCTAGCAGCATCTTCAAGACAGATTTATATTTTAGCATGAACCCTTTATGGAAACATTCTACTTCCTTAGGGGCAATGATAGAGTGAAATGAAAGGCAAAGGTTTCAAAGAAACTGTTGTGGGAAGAATTGGATTAATATATTTGAAGGCTCATCTAAAATATAAATGCCTTATTCAGCTCATGCTAAAATATACATTGGTTATTCTTAAAAGTATTGCAAGGTTCCCTTTTTCTACCTCTTTTCCCCCTTTCATGTTGTAACAGATTAACACAGCTTTTTCTTTGAAAAGATTGTACAATTAGGACAGGACTTCTTTACCTATTCTGGGTTTTTTTTAACTACAGTCAAACTCAGCGAAGCCCCCATGTGTTTTATCGCCATGACTTAATCAATCAACTTCAGCACAATCATGCTTTAGTAACTTTAGTTGCAGAAAATCTTTCAGCATATATGGAAAGCATGAGACAGTATGCTAAAGGTGAGTTCCATTTAAATTTGTTTTGAATTATTTTAAGAAACCCATCTATTCCACTCTTAAATGTTAATAAATACTGGAGGCTGAGAATAAAACCATGATGATCATGGTGGTCAGAATTAGTTTTACAAAGGCAGTGAAGAAGTAGCATCCTTCAGTTTGTGTTTTGTAAAATTAAAACTTACACTTTTCTATTCAGTGTTACAAAAGTCTTTTAAGTGTGTAGGTGTGTTTACACACATTAATTTATATTTGAGTACATGATCATTTAGAATAGTGTCAGGAGACAGCATCAATTCAGTCTGTTATTACTATTGAATTTTATAACAACGTGTATTTGAATTTATATCATTCATATATTATTAATAATTATTAGACATATTTATGAACAAAAATTTTAGTGTTGTAAAAACTGAACACTTGTGAACTTTTTTGTATTAGGTTTAGTATTCAGCTAATAATTTTTTTAAAGAAATCAAAATGGTTACTGTAATATAAACCTTTACAAACATATTTTTACAGAAATAAGAAATATTTGTAAATACAGAGAAATGTATCATTTTTTGCAGCTGATAAGTCGCTAATATGGTATTCATTGCCCTTCTAATAAATAAGGCACTTGTGAGATTTTAAGCCCACTTTCCTGACAGTGAGCTTCATTAAACACTGTAGAATTTCATTCTGACAAAAGGTGGATAAGGGGCCCTTTTGTTTCCATATTTAACACAGTAATTTTTATTAAATTTTCAGAACATGGAGAATATGATCCACAAACTGTAAGACCAGGGAGTAGATATAGTCATGTGCAAGAAGTTCAAGAGCGGCTAAACTTCCTACGGTTGGTTTAAATATATATATGTTTACTTTGAATAAAGATATTAAATAAATGTTCTTTGAAACTTAAATATAAATACATTTTACTGTTGTCTGCAAAATAGTATTTGTCTTCTATGCTGATTTTATTTCTAGGTAATGTTGCAACAAGAATTTCAGCTAGAAACAAGTCCCCTCATATATCTTACACATAGATATTCCTTTTGTATGTAGTATGTTACCTGTTCCCATAGGACCAGTACCTGCAGTTTCACCTGCTTGCATCTGACAAAATATGTCCTCTTTAGGAATTTTCTAAGTCCTTCAAGGCAACTCTGTGATTATTTCTGGAGGAAGTCATGCATTTGTTTGTTTGTTTTTATCCATGGCTTCCTGTTTCCAGTGTAAGTTTAGGACTGTATTCTCTATGTATGCAGTGGTTGTACTGTATTTGTATATCAGCAGCCAACTAAATTCATTTAATCCAATACCAGTTTTCTGATTTCACCTAAATGAAGTACTGAAGCCCTTCCTAAGTAATGTAAATGTTACTGGTTCATAGCTGTACTGCACACAGAAGACTTGAAGGCATATTCTTGTGTTTTGTTTTGTTGTGAATATAGTCTCATAATAAGTATGTTTCCTGTTTTACCAGTTAACTGTTTTTAGAATGTTTTATTGTGTTAAGAATTGAAGCAAAACATGCAGTATAGGGGACAAGGGAAAGGGATCATGTATAAATCCTGATTTTCTTTATCTTATCTGATAACAAGCAGTCTGAAAAGATGTCGATCAGCATTCCTAAAGAGATGTCTATTTGGTGGATATTATGTTCATCACAAGTGTTTCCTTACAATTCTTCCTGTGTTTCTTTTATATTAGTACATTACAAATTCATTAGAATAGAATATTTAATAATTATAAAAAGCACATAAAGGATTAAAAATAGCTGTGAAAGCCAAAAAAGAAAGAAAGAAGAGCTAGGTCAAAGTACCTTTTCCAGTGCATTTCAATTATATCTTCATTTCGATTTTTTTTGCTTGCTTCAAAATTACCTGCATTAATAAAGTAATGCACCTGTTAACTTCTAAACTCCCACACTGTTTTTAGTAATGTTGCTGGATAAAGATTATAATATAAGATGAAATAAGCTCATCCAGTAAAATAAAAACACACATTTCTAAAGTTGGATATATTATTTTAACACGAAATATAAATTTGGAATGAAACATAAAAAGCAAACAGTTGCCTCTGAGTAGTGTTAACTGACATGGGTAGATAACTGACATGGTGCTGGTTTTGACCTTTAAAGCCCTAAAAGGTTCAGGTCCAACTTACTTATCTGATCGCATCTCCTCATACTAACCTGCCCGCTCTTTAAGATCTTCTTGTGAGGCTGTACTCACACTTCCACCACCGTCGCAACAGTGAGGGAGAGGGCATTTTTGGTGGCCACCCCGACCCTGTTGAACACCCCCTCAAAAGAAATTAAAACAGCCTCTCCCTTTCTTCTTTCAAGAACCAATTAAAAACTTTCCTGTTTAGACAGGCCTTTAGTGAAGGCAACTAAGCTGGAATTATAAGAAATATCATAATGTTTATGGACTGGGACAAAATGCAATATAATCTGACATGTTTCACAAGAATGTGAATGTATATTATTGTTGTTTTAAACTGTTTATTTTATGATGCTTTATATTTATTAATGTATTTGGATTGTTGTTTACATGATTTTAATACGTTGTAGGCGTATTCCTCCCCTGTGAGGAGGAAAGCAGGGTATAAATGAATTATTATTATTATTATTATTATTATTATTATTATTATTATTATTATTATTATATGCATATCTTGGCTACAGGATGTCCATACCAAAGAACTGCTAAAATATCATTGGATAACTTAAGGGTAATATTCTTGACAGTGTTTCCACACATGTGGCTTTGAAATAGGCTGCACTTGGAGAAGAACAGTGTTTATTTAGGCCGCTTGGCATTAGACCAAGATAGTTTTCTTGAATTTTATAGCAATGTTTCTGATACCTTCTGACTGGTTACTGTTTTTCTTATAGAATCAATATGTTGCAGATTTCTGTGAGTTAAAAAAGTCAGAGTAAAGAAAGATCAAGTACACAAAGTACATATTATGAAAAATACTATCTTCTCTCTCCTGGTGCGCTAGAAGAGATCCCAGACTATTTGAATGCCTTTTCTGAATGTAGAATTATGTATTATTCCTAACTCTAATGTGTTGTTTCTCTTTGTTTTGTAAAAGATTTTTACTGAAGGATGGTCAGCTATGGCTCTGTGCTCCTCAGGCAAAACAAATATGGAAATGTTTAGCTGAAAATGCAGTCTACCTGTGTGATCGTGAAGCCTGTTTTAAATGGTATTCTAAACTCATGGGAGATGAGCCAGATTTAGACCCAGACATAAATAAAGACTTCTTTGAAAACAATGTTCTTCAGCTGGACCCTTCACTCTTAACAGAAAATGGAATGAAATGTTTTGAACGTTTCTTCAAAGCTGTAAACTGTCGAGAAGGGAAGCTTGTTGCGAAAAGACGGGCCTATATGATGGATGACTTGGAACTAATTGGATTGGATTATCTTTGGAGGGTATGTGGCTTGATGAGTGGAAATGCATCTAACTTCTAACCACTCATAATTTTTAAAAGACTATTTTAAGAGAAATGGGGGAAGCTAGTCTTTAAGCTAGGCCAATTAAAATAAATTATATGTACTTAGAAATTGTATTATATATCATACTTTAGCTCTTCATAATGAAGATTTGTCGTGTATCATCAAGAGGGAGAGAAAGAATACATGTGAGACAGAATATTTTGAAGAGGGCTTGTTCAGAGTTTAAACCAATACTTGCTTGTAAAAGACCTCAAATATCAACAAATAAAAATACAATCCCTAAATATTATTGTCAGTAATAACCGAAGTGGGGAATGAGTCAAGATGAAATCTTGTTTCATTTTAATGTATTGACCTTCAGAAATAATCCTAATAATGAAACAATTCCTCTCCATGCATGAAAGGCCAGGGTCAGTTCTGAACACAAATAATGGCCAAATACTCAGGACCCCCTAAACTTGTAAATATGAACAGTATCATACCCTTTTTGCTGAAATGCTCACCTTTTTTGGCTAAATGACCTGGCCAAAATTATGGTACGCATTAGATTTGCATAATATGGTAACCTTAGTGCTGAGCCAAAGCAAAAGGATCTGTATCTGGAGCCCCTATTTGAAGGACGCCATCTCTAATTTAATGGCCAGGGCTCAATGTTATGCAGTCCTGGAATTTATAGCTTGGTGAGGCATCAGCATTCCTTGCCAGAGAAAACTACAGTTCCCAGGATTCCATGGCATTGAATCAAGGCAATTAAAGTGGATTCATTCTACAACATAGATGCACCCCAAGGCTTTCTTTTCAATTGCTGGAAGTTTTGATGTTCTAACACTTTGGTTTTTAAAGAATGAATTCTAAGCAGACAGCAACTGTAATGCCAAATTACAAAGAGTGCACATTTTGCCACTGCACATTACATTCAGCAGAAAATTGGTTTTGGGATTTTGAAAACGGAGGTGTACATTAGATTTGATGGTGCGTTAGACTTGAGTAAATATGAGTAATCTAAATTAGTTGACTAACCATTCTGTGCTTTCATGTCTAGCTTCTAATATGGGTTTTGCTAGAATGTACTCAGAATGCACTGGGGGAGCTGACATTTTTCACTATACCGTAGATTAACAGTAATGATTTTAATCTTAAATATTTGGCAAAAATATTCCCAATAGGTAATATTTAAATGGTCATTGACATAGAATGTGTCTTCTAAGCAATGTATTTGGACTTCCAAATGTTTCTTCATAGATTATGAAGGATAAGGTTAATGGATTGGCTGCACTGCAATTAAGTGCAATAAAGACATCTTGTGCTGGTCTACTGAAGTTAAAATTGCACAGTTGAATTGGGTAATACGTTGTTGCCAAATAGTTTTCTAATATTTATCTTAGGTCTTCCTGTTTACTTCTCATGCTTCTATGTTATGTGTTTATCTTTTCCCACATAAATCCTATGGTGTATCATTTGGATCCTGAAAGTAAACTTAGGGAATGTTGGTAGACAATATGTGTGTTTTATGTCAGATTATCTTTTGTGAAAAGATTGTTCGGGGGAAGGGGAGTTTACACATTTACTAATTTGACTAGCACTTAGCCAAGAGTCTGACTGGGGCCATTTCTAGTGTTCAAATGTATCTGAAATTAAATAAGGTTTTGTTTAGAAATATTTGCTTATCATTAGACCTGGCAGCTTTACTGAAAATAGTGGATGCCATCCAAACCACCTCTTCTGGACAGGCACCAGAAAACTCTTGTGGTCAGTATTGGGAAAAAACCCTCTATGCACTCTTTTTCTTCATGTTTCTTCTGTATAGCTAGTGAGGGGAACTTTTATCCAAGGTTTTTTGTTCTAGGCAGCATCTTGGATATTTATATTAGAGAGGCTGCTACAGAAGCTACAATAAGTGAAAGATGTAGCATTAAACCAATATATAATCTCTCTCAAAGGGACCTTTTCTCAAACCGTAGTAGTTTCACTTTAAAGTTTAATATGTGACATGATGAAATCTAAGAATGTACTATGGACTATTTTAAGTAGAACACAAAAATATATCCTTTTCTGCTGTAGGTTGTCATTCAAGGAAGTGATGATATTGCTAGTCGAGCAATAGATCTACTAAAGGAAATCTATACCAATCTTGGCCCAAGGTTACAAGTTAATCAGGTAAAAATATTTAAAATTCTCAAAAATAGATGACACCTGTCATGTCTATACATGAAATCCTGCTTTCATGGCAATCATATTAAATGTTAATTGTTCTTGAGGTGGAAGTTTGCTCAAATGTATTTCTTCTAAAATGATTAGCATTAAAGTTGTTAGCTGCCATGTTTTTCCAACTGTCAAACAATCACTGTGTGTGTTGTGATAAAATAGAAATATGTGTTAGAAATACTAGGATTGCTTGTATATTTTCCAGAATTCTGCTAGATGCTAGAAGAATTAACTGATTTCCCCATTTAACCTGTGTGATCTTACATAAAGAAAACTGTACTCTGATTCTAAGTATTTCTACTTGCTCTGATTTTAGTGAGACTTTATTTTAACACATATGTAGGGTTTGCAGATACAGTAGTTGCAGACAAGATCCAGAATATTTAGGCTATTTACTCTTCATATCAACTGTAGTTCCTCAAATATGTCTATTGTAGTGTTGATCAAAACTAAATATTTTAATGGTCTTTGGAAATGGGCCAGTTATTTTATTTTTGCAAGTGTCTGTTTGATTTGCCAAAGTAATCACACAAGACTTGACACTCTTTCATATGGTTCTTCACAGATAGAAGAGGAAGCAGAATTGCTCTGCTGACTCTGTTCCAACATTGAGTACTCGAGGAATTGTGATGAAATGAAGGGCCTCTTTGTGAAACCTGTTCATACATCATTTTTTAAAAAGCTATGCGCATGGAGTTGTAGGGCTGGGTGCATGGCATGTGTCCTGGTCACCTTTCCTCCCATAGGTATCCTTCATGGGAAGAACATGTGCAGAGGGCTCCAGTTGTCTCCCATTTACTACTTAATGATCTGATGATCAAGTCCAGCTGCCCATACTTTCTTTCCATTTTTGTAGGTAGTTATCCATGAAGACTTCATTCAGTCCTGCTTTGATCGTTTGAAGGCATCTTATGATACTCTATGTGTTCTGGATGGAGATAAAGACAGTATTAATTGTGCAAGACAAGAAGCGATACGAATGGTGCGAGTGTTGACTGTTTTAAGAGAGTATATAAATGAATGTGACAGTGATTACCATGAAGAGCGAACAATTCTACCAATGTCAAGGTTTGTGGCAATCTTAAAACTACTGTGATTTAGAATTTAGTCTTAAGTGTAATTCCTAATAAGATTAGTCTAAATTGGTGCACACAGTCTTCCAAATAGGGCATGGTCTAAATAGCCTAAAGACACTAGATCTTTAAGTAAGCAGCATCAGTTTTGGATGAAATATGGTCAATGAATACTAGGTGCTGCAGGCTATATTTCAGGGGAAGGAATTGGTAAAACTACCTCTATGTATTCCTTGATTATGAAAATCGTATTGAAATTGAGAAAAATCACACACTTTCCAAAAATTCATATGTGTATCATGTTTTAGAACCACAAATGTTGTGCTTCTTTTTTTTCTTTTTTTCTGCTGCATGCATATGAGCAAATGTGTGGAGGAGAAGCCAATATATAGGCAATATGCTATAAATAACTTTTACAAATGTAGTTCTTTTCGTCTTCTCAGAGAGATATCAGCACATTTTCTGATCTGTCATCTGCTTTGGAATGTTCATAAGCCTTTTAAATGACTACACTTTATTCTGGTGGTATTAAGTTATTTAAACATAGAAAGTTGTTACAATTATGTTTTCCTTTCCTGTATTGTCAGGGCTTTTCGTGGAAAACACATCTCTCTTGTAGTTCGATTTCCAAACCAAGGTCGGCAAGTGGAAGATTTGGATGTTTGGTCCCACACAAATGACACCATTGGATCTGTGAGGCGTTGCATTCTCAATCGCATTAAAGCAAACAGTGCGCATACAAAAGTAGAATTGTTCATTGGAGGCGAGCTAGTAGATCCTGTAGATGACAGAAAATTAATTGGACAGCTAAATCTCAAAGATAAAACGGTAAATACAGTTGAACACCCAGTATTGATAGACTTTTACTGTTTTCCGTGCTCTTGCTTGAAAGACAAATGATAACATAAATCTGATTGGGAAAAGTGGATAAGCTTTCAGTTTTTGGTTTAATACATTCAGATAACCTTGAAGCTCACAAATTGACAGTGCGTTACAGTTCTATATGGCATACACATTGACAAATGTTTCCTGATTCCCTCCTCAGCTAATTACAGCCAAGCTTACACAAATAAGTTCCAATATGCCTTCAAGTCCTGATAGTTCTTCTGATTCCTCTACTGGTTCTCCTGGCAACCATGGCAATCATTATAGTGATGGTCCAAATCCAGAAGTTGAAGGTTGTTTGCCTGGAGTTGTAAGTAAAAGAATGCACACAAGTTAAACTATAACACTGAACAAAAGTAGAAATTTGGTGTCAGGTGTTAATTGCTAGTAACTCACAGTAAGTTTTTACTTTTTTTTTTAGATCATGTCATTGCATCCTAGATACATCTCTTTCCTTTGGCAAGTTGCAGACCTAGGCAGTAGCCTAAATATGCCACCTCTTAGAGATGGTGCACGTATCCTAATGAAATTAATGCCACCAGGTAAATTTTAATTTTATTAGTTTATATAGACATGTGGTTTAATCTGTTGTACATCCTGTTTAAACTGGATCCACTGAAATGAACAGAATATATTACTTGATATTAGTGGATTAGAAATAAATTTCCTTTTATTTACATGGGTCTGCTTTAGGCAGAATAAGTGTTGGTTAATCTGTTGGTTTCAAAGTAGACTTGCAAAGTAATACCCCATGTTTGTTCCCATAAGTAACCCCACAGAACAAACCACTTCTTAAAGTATGACAGAAAGTTAATGTGGGATTTTAACACAAGTTTTTATTTGCTGCTGTATCTGTTGTATTCAGCTCATGTTAAAATTCCCAAACCACTCCTTTATTTGGTTTGTTTTGTAAAACAAGCTTGTTCTGGAAAACTTTCTGGTGTGTACCATGACTTGATACTGCAGATTCCTTGGAACAAAAGCACGATTTGATCTTTTAAGAAAGAAGATATACACATCTAACAGTATTTTGTCTGTGTTAAATGAAAATTAACTGTACTTAACTCTTTTGATGTATTTCAGTCTCTAAAATGGTGTACTTCAGAAATCTACATTGTGCTGTTTATGGGAAGAAACATCTTTAAATTGTGCTTTTTTTTCAGATAACACAACTGTAGAGAAGTTAAGAGCTATATGTTTAGACCACGCAAAACTTGGTGATAGCAGCCTTAGTCCATCCCTTGATTCTCTTTTCTTTGGTCCTTCTGCCTCACAAGTGCTATATCTGACAGAGGTTTGTAATACCTTCCTCTTTTTATTTTGAGATTGGATTCACTGAATTCAGGGATCACAGTACTCAGAGCACTGAATTTGGGGGATATTGTTCTGTGTAAATGTACACCTGTTCTATATACCTTCTGTGCAGCATAAAAATAATAATTACGTGGAACCATCTTCATCTGCAATAGTCCAGTAAAATTAGTTTAAAGGTATAGTGACTATATATCCTTGTCTCCTTTTTTCTTTCTAGGTAGTTTATGCCTTGTTAATGCCTGCCAATTTACCTCTGGGAGAAGATGCTACTGACTTTCAGTTTAACTTCTTAAAAAGTGGTGGTTTGCCTCTTGTGCTGAGTATGCTGACCAGGAATAACTTTCTGCCAAATGCAGATATGGAGACAAGAAGAGGCGCCTACTTAAATGCTCTAAAAATAGCAAAACTGTTGCTAACTGCAATCGGCTATGGCCATGTGAGAGCTGTGGCAGAAGCATGTCAGCCAGCTGTAGAAGGCACAAGTCCAATGTCACCGGTAATGTCAATTTGTGTTTTAGCAGCAACTTTGTACACGTTTTGGTTGGCTGTCAGCAGTTTGCAATCTAATGACAACTAGTACACTCTCACACAGAATAAGCAGTGCTTAGTTTTTTGAGAACCTATGCTCATCATGTTTTCACTAATTTTGTAGGAGACAGATTAAGATACTCTTTCCACTTTAATTTTCATGTGTGCAATTGAACTGAGTTCCCTCATCTTGCAGCTTGAGCTCCTAAAATTGAAGCTGGAAGTGGTTTCTAGACAATTTTTAGGAGGCACTACTAGGATGACACAGGTGAAAGTTGGCCCCCGATAGTTGCCTGCCCCTGATATCACTAATGAAGTTCATTATGGACTGATAGAAGGAAATATAAATTACAAAGCAGTGCTAACAACAAACACAGAATACATGCAAAATGAAAACCCTGTGGAAGACATTACAAAGAAAAATGAAGGCGGTAGAGTAAGAAGATCTTTAAACCTTAGCCTGTTTGGGAGATTCTCTTCTGTAAATGATGTCCTAGCATTTTTTTAATAGATGCAAGAATATTATATTATACTTGAAGTTCAGAGGTTGCATAAACTTTCCTGTTTGGAGTGGAATGTTATTCTGGATGATAAAACAGAGAACTATATCGACAAACCTTGTTTAGTTATTTTATTTTTCTATAAACCTTCACCTGTTAAAATAATAGAGGATGCTAACTTTAATCATAGCATTTTAATTTGTGTTTTTCTACAGTAAAGTATAGTGGAATTTCATCTCTCTAGCTTATTGACCTTTAGTATTGAATAGAGGTTTCTTTCTTTTAAAATATTCAAAATGAATTATTCCAGATCAATCAAGCAACTCATGACCAAGCAGTGGTATTGCAGACTGCTCTCCAGAACATTCCCAATCCAACATCAGAGTGCATGCTAAGGAATGTTGCAATACGTCTTGCACAGCAAATATCTGATGAGGTTAGTGCCATCTTCTGTTTCTGTGACCATGTTGAAAAACGTTAAGCAGATAGCATTCTCTTCTGACGTTTCGCCCACATCAGGAGAGAATGCTTCTGGAACATGGCCATAGAGCCCAGAAAACTCACAGCAGCCCAGTGATTTTAGCCATGAAAGCCTTTGATGACAGGTTAAGCAGATTTCTTCTGGTTTGGTCCTGTAGATGCTTTTTTCTTTATATAAAACAAAACAACAGAGTATGATGTGTCTAGTTTGAGTCTTTTGATGATTGCACATGGTCATTCCCTTTGTACTTTATAGTCTTGTGGTTGCTATTTGTAATAATTGAACTTGCAACGAGGGAAGGTGTGTCTATAAAATGAACCATATCTCAATCAAGACCTTGTATTTAGAAGTTCTCAGGGTCTTGGTCTGCTATATGCAATTAGACAATCACAGAAAAGACCTCCGAACTTGAAATATTTGACTTGGTTAAAAAAAAAAACATTTTAACCAGGTATAAGAGAGTTTCTTATTTCCTATTTGTTTAAGGTTCCTGTGAACCTTAAGGAACATAAACATAAACTGCTAAAGAACATAAACAGTTACAGGATGGGCTTAGAGTTGTATTTATTAAAAAATACTAATTTCTTCATTTTTATTTCATGCTCACATTAATGCCGAAAGTATAATTTGTAGACTAATAATAATACCATGTATCTGTTTGTAGGCTTCCAAATATATTCCTGATATTTGTGTTATTAGAGCAGTGCAAAAAATAGTTTGGGCTTCAGGATGTGGATCAGTACAGCTGGTATTCAGCTCAAATGAGGATATTAGTAAAATCTATGAGAAGGTAAGAAATGTTAAGCATCTTTTTCTTTCATACTAGTGATCAATAAAAGTATTAAGACATTTGACTTCAAATTGTTTGTTTTCAAATTGTAAATGCTTTAAGTGATATCAGACATTGCAGCAAAGTATCACTGGTCTAACTACTCTTAAAAGCTGGCACAAACTCAATGATAAATATAGCCATTTAGAACAAAGTCAAAGGATCAGACAAAAAAGGATTATTGAAAGAAATAGATTAAAGGTGTCACTCTAAACCAGTTTGGCTAAAAGTAGCCACTGCCTACAAGACATTCATCCAGCTGCAGATAACCTGAAAAACACATGGCTGAGGTTCTTCAAGTGGTCATCTGTGCCCTCACCCAAATGGATGTTTGTGCCTGTGCCAAGGAGCCATTCGGAATGTTCTATATCTGAGTAGTTCAGTGGGAAGACTGCCCCTTCTTTACCTACTGCATATGTTCAATACTGCCAAGTTACAGAGACCGGAATCCAAGGATACACAGTATTCGAAAACATAGCTGTATTAGTTTGGAATATCAGTATGTAAAGGAACTTTGTAGCAATTTGGAGGCTGAGAGAATGAAGTTGATAGCATTTGTACCCTTTCTGCTTTCTCAGTTGAACTGTGTGAAGACTCTAGAAACAGACCTTTATAGGCAAACTGTTTATGTCAATAGTATACCCATAGAAATGCAAAATTTGTTGACAGTGAGGCAAGGAGTTCCGTTTTAAAGCTGGTCCTAGAGGAACAAAGACCGAAGGTAATATATTGCCTAAAGGATAACCATATGAATGGTTTGAATGTAGTGTGACACTAGCTGGAAATAAATGGGAATGTGACAAGGTGGCCAAGGGGATCCTCATGAGGCTGGGGTACTAACTAATGTTATAGTTTATGCAATATACCAGGACCATTGCCTCTGTTCAACCCACTATCAATGGACTGGAGTTTGTGGATATATTTGAATTCTGTTATTGCTCTTTCTAGTCTTTCTTTGTGCTGCTGTTGTTCTTGTCTAAGGAAGTTGTTATAAGGTTAGCAAGAGGATACCCAGCAAGACTGAAGTGTTCTGCAATTGTTTTTTGTGTATTTCCTAATGTCTGCTAGCTGTCTAGTTTATCCCCTGGCTCAGAGATTGGCCTGTTTGCCCAATGTATAGTGTGATAGGGCATTGCTGGCGGGGGATAAACTATATCATATTAGAGGACTAGCTGTGCCCGGCCACACGTTGCTGTGACGAAGTCTGGTGGTATGGGAAATAAAGTATTGAGGAATTAGTGGTAGTTAAGGTACAGGGTAAAGGTTTTCCCCTGACATTAAGTCCAGTCGTGTCTGACTCTGGGGGTTGGCGCTCATCTCCATTTCTAAGCTGAAGAGCTGGTGTTGTCCGTAGATTCCTCCAAGGTCATGTGGTATGACTGTATGGAGCGCCGTTACATTCCCGCCGGAGCAGTACTTATTCATCTACTTTCATTTGCATGTTTTTGAACTTTAGGGTTGGGAGAAGCCGGGGCTAACAGTGGGGGCTCTCTCCGTTCCCTCAATTCAAACCTGCGACCTTTCGGTCCAGAAGTTTAGTAGCTCAGCGGTTTAACATGCTGTGCCATCAGGGGATATTATTTGTTAAAGGTTGTGAATATACAATATTTCTGGGTTTTTTGTCTGTTGGAGGCAAGTATGAACGCTGCAATTAGGCAAAATGATTAGCATGTAATGGCCTTGCAGCTTTAAAGCTTGGCTGATTCCTCCCTGAGTGCATTTTTTGTTGGGAGGTGTTAGCTGGCCCTGATTGTTTCCTGTGTGGAATTCCCTTGTTTTCAGAGTGGTGTTCTTTGCGATGTTTTATGTGCTCCTATTGTCTGTGGCCCTCAGAAAACAGAGGATTTGCCAGAGTTTGGTGATGGGAATACTTTGTTGGGAGGTGTTAGCTGGCCTGGATTGTTTCCTGTGTGGAATTCCCCTGTTTTCAGAGTGGTGTTCTTTATTTAGTGTTCTGATTTTAGAGATTGTATTGTTCCGTTTTATTATACCACAGTAATTTTTATATATTCTGATTTTAATGTTTTTGAATACTGTATTCATTTTCACGGTTCACAGCAACACAATAATAATAATCATAATAACAGTAATGATAGTAATAATAATGACTTTGGTAATACACACTGCTTTATTCCCTTCTCAGCTTCCTTTCTGGAATATCCTTTCTTGGGAGGTGTTAGCTGGCCCTGATTGTTTCCTTTGTGGAATTCTCAATTTCCCTGCTTTCAGAGTGTTGCTCTTTATTTACTGTCCTGGTTTTAGAGATTATATTGTTCTGTATTATTGTATCACAGTAATTATTTCACATTAGAGTAGATTCTCAGTTATCCAATATTCGCTTATCCAGTGTTCTGGATTATCCAATGCAGTCTGCCTTTTAGTAGTCAGTGTTTTTGTAGTCAGTGTTTTAAATTCATTGTGATATTTTGTGGTAAATTTGTAAATACAGTAATTACTACATAGCATTAGTGCGCATGGAACTACTTTTTCTGTCTAATTTGTTGTATAACATGATGTTTTGGTGGTTAATTTGTATAATGATTACCTAATTTGATGTTTAATCAGCTTTTCATGAATCCCTTCTTATTATCCAACATATTCACTTATCCAGCGTTCTGCCTTCCTGTTTATGTTGGATAAGTGAGAGTGTACTGTATATTTATAATCTTATATTATCTGCTTAGAACTGGATTTTATGAGGCCCCTTCTACACAGCTGGATAAAAAGCACACTGAAGTGGATTATATGGCAGTGTGGAGTCAAGATAATCCAGTTCAAAGCAGATACTATAAGATTATCAATGGGTTATATAGCTGTGTGGAAGGGCCTTGAGTCTGCACTACCATATAATCCAGTTAAAATCTGATAATCTGTATTTTCTAGGCCTAAGTGAGGTCTAACTCTACCTGTCCCCTGGACTGAGTGGGTTGCTAGGAGACCAAGTGGGCGGAGCTTAGCCTTCTAACTGGCAACAATTGGATAAAAACAATTATTCCTCTCCCTCTAATTAGGACTTGATTTTTCTTTTTGTTGTATCAACCTAGAGGCATGGATGATGGGTTGTGTTGTCAAATTTCAAGGTTGGGGGGCCTTTAGTTATGTTGTTTTGTTGGTCGCCAGGATTCCATCACTCTTTTATATATATAGATGAGTAAGTGCAGATACCTCTAATACTGTGGGTGATTTAATTAGGTCCTTTGGTGACATTTCCTAAGAAGATATATGGACAGAGTTGGCATTTGGTTTGCTGCAAGAACTTGTATCCATTTTGGCATCCATGTTGTGTGTTCCTCCTGGAACTAAGTGTTTTAAGTTGGGAGGCTGTTTGTAGGCAAGTAAAGGTCTGCCACCAAGAGTGTTTGAGAGGGCAGCATTATTGTCCAAAATAGGTTGTAGTTCCATTCATTTGCATGGGTCTGCTTTAGGCAGGATCAGTGTTGCAAAGTAGACTTGCAAAGTAATAACCCATGATACATCTGAGTAGTTTCATTGGGGAGCTGTATGTGAGTACTAGTGGGATTCTGTGATTTCTTGTCCTCAGTCTGTTCTGTAATAGATTTGTCTCAGTACAACTCTTGCCCTTGTTGGTTTGTTTCTTTTCTTACATATGATGGGTTTGCCTAGTGAAGAGGTAAAGGATTCCCAATACAGTGGTAGTTGATGGGGCTGACACCAGTGAATATTGAGAAGTAGAAGAAATAGCCAATGCCAAGAGCACTGTTGATCCCGTAGAAGGCTTTGTCTAGATCAATGTCATTATCAGTATAATTTTTGGTATAAAACTATTGATTTCTTGTGGACAGTGGGGACCATACAAGATTTTTGTGGTTTGGATGCAGTTGTAGAAACAAAAAGAGGCTTGTTGATAGTAGCCTAACTTCAGTTTGAAGTGACTATTCCCAAGAGTAAAGTTTCCGCTGCAAAGCTCATTTTTTTAAAGCTTGAGAAGTGAAGCTTCTACAAACAGAGTATTGTTGAACCAAGTGTCCTTCACCAGGACACTCAGAATGTCCAACAGACCAAGAAACTATGTGGATTCATGCGGAACAAAATTTAAACAAAGAGATTGAGGCCATAAAAAGAGGAATGAGGATATGGGGTGAAGTGATAGAATCATAAAGAAAATAAAGAATTAGAAAGTAAATAGATGAAGCGTAAGGTAGGAATCTACTTGTCCACACAGGAGAGCACTCAGAAAAAGCAATCTGTTGTCAGACAAAGAGACTGAATGAAGTAGACTAGTGATCTTGGACATATGCAATAGACACGGAGGGGGTGAGATTCCTGTCAAGATACGCAGCTCTAGAATATTTTCATTGGGTGCAAAAACTCATTTGTGTGAGGCACAGAGATGGTAAAGAAGGGCAAAACATTTCTGCTAGTGCTACACTTACTTTACATAAAAGGTTTAAAGTAAAATCATTATGAATTTCCTACACCCCCCTCTCCAGTCTATAAACAGACAATTCACAGTACCACATGTGGGAACTGTACTTGTGAAGGGAATGCTGGACAATCTATGAAGGTCTTGCTTCCTCGAATTGCCCAAACCAAGTGGAAGATATTCAGCACCTAGAAAATGCTAAAAATAAACCAAGAAAAGAAACCCAGGTAGAAGAAGAAACAATTGATCAGAAATCTAGGTAGTTGCAGAACAGAAAAGAAAGCTATAGAAATGAGAGTTGTTTTCTAGTTTTTGATGTTATTATGGTATTACTTGCAATTTCAGAACTGTTTCATAATATGGCTTTAGTTCAGGCATGGGCAAACTAAGGCCCGAGGGCCAGATGCAGCCCCCTGGGTACTTACCTCAGGCCCTCCTCATTTTCCCTGTCTTCTTGGCAGAAGTACACAGCAGCCCACTGTGTCCTTATGGCAAAAAGATGGGGTAGGAAGGCACATAGCAGCTGAGAGCCCCCCAGAGCACTCTCAGCTGCTGCTTGTCTTGCCCTCCTCCTGGCATAATGCCAAAAGGACAGCTGAGGATTTTTGGGCGGGGGGAGGGTTGGTGCAGTCGCCGTGTGTTTTTAATAAAATTTAGTGCATTTTTATAAACTAACATACAAATATTTTTTTTATTTATCATTGTTCAGAGTAGGGGTTGGCCAATTTTACTAGATCCTGAGGAATAGGAGCTATCAGAATCACCCAAAAACACCCCCAAGCAAAACATGAAATGATAAAAGGCCAAGTTGGGGTGGTTTCAAAAAGAGGAAGTACCGTATATACTCGAGTATAAGCCAACCCTAATATAAGCTGAGGCACCTAATTTTACCACAAAAAACTGGAGAAATTTATTGACTCAAGTATAAGCTGAGGGTGGAAAATGCAGCAGCTACTGGTAAATGTCAAAATGAAAATAAACCCCAATGAAATTATATTGAGGCATCAGTAGGTTAAAGGTTTTTCAATATTTACTGTATTTCAAAGAAAAACAGTAAACTAGCTCTGTAAGTGGAAAAGTAGGCTCAACAAAAACAATATGATATTAATAATAATAATAATAATAATAATAATAATAATAATAATAATAAAAACTTCATTTGTATCTTGCCCTATCCCCCCATGACCAGCTTCCAACCATCTTCACCAGCTTCCAACATAGTATCAGGCAAATATTCAATGCCTACATAAACAATGCAGAGCTAGATATAGATCTATAATTATATATACTAATTTCACATATGCATTTTGCCCTGAAATGCTTGCTAATCCTCTCTCTATATATGCACATTTCCCTCCAGCAATATTTGCAAGCCCTTTATATTTGTTTATATCTATCTAGAAATCTCTGTATATGTGTGCATTTCCCCTGCAATATTTGTAAGCCCTACATATATATATTCATATCTATCTATCTAGACATCTCTCTATAATATAGATAATTATATCTGTATAGGATTTGCAAAGACTTGCAAACATGTGAGGCAAAAATTCATATATAAAATAATGTATACACATGGATACAGATATACAGGTACATTAAAATCTCTAAATATCTATATGTTTATAGGATTTGCAAAGACTTGCAAACATATGAGGGGGAAATTCATATATAAAATTAATGTATATAGATAAGATAGATAGAAAGATAGATAGATACAAATATAAAGGTACATATGGATTGGAAAGGCTTGCAGGGGGAAATGCCTATATATCTATAGCAGAGATTAACAAATATTTCAGGAGAAAATGCTTTTATAAGATTAGTGTGTGTGTGTGTGTGTATCTTCTTCCTGACTTGCAAGAGCTTCTTTCACTTTTCAAAATATTCCCTTGGTTAAGAGCGAGGGAGGCTTTGGAAAAGAAAACACTGATGGTCATATATTGCAAGCAGTGGCCTCCAGGCTCTGGCTTGACCTTGACCTGATTATAAGCTGGGGGAGGCTTTTTCAGCTCATAAATAAGGGCTGAAAAACTCGGCTTATCTTGAGCATATACTGTATGTTAAACAGTTCAGTCCATTTAAAAAGGTGAACTGAAGCACTTGAGAAGTTTGCAGAAGAGACAATTTACTTTTTAAAAGAAAGAAGATGGCAGAGAGGATTCTAGAAGATTACTTAAGAACAACTGCAGTTTGTCTAGTCACTATACAGAGATTGTTTTTATTGTTTCCATATTGATGTCATTTTAGTGCTGTTTCAAAATATGTTCAGTTCAACATGCTAAAAAATTCTGATTACATATTATCTAACTTCACTTAGTGCAGATATTATCTTCGCTTGATTTTTCTTATATAATTTGAGTGTTGTGTGAAAATCGAAGTATCAATTTATCATAATCTATAGTCATACCATATGACTCAACACTCCTCATAATATCAGTTTCAGTTGTATATTTTAATCAAATGTTAACTGATTGTTTTCCGTATTGTAGAAAATAGAATTTCTGATACTTGTTTCAAGATTTCGTTTCAAAGAAATAATACATGTATTTATATGTACCTTAAAGTACTAATTTTTGGTTGATATTTCAGACTAATGCTGGAAATGAACCAGATGCAGAAGATGAACAAGTTTGCTGTGAAGCACTTGAAGCGATGACTCTTTGTTTTGCCTTGATTCCAACAGCATTGGATGCACTTAGTAAAGAAAAAGCATGGCAGACATTTATCATTGACTTGCTATTGCACTGCCATAGCAAGTAAGTTGTTTAATTTGTCTTCCTCTGCAGGGGTTTGTTAGTGTGATGCAAGTGCACCAGTTCAAAATGCAGCTGCTGGATTTCGATTTCTTTTGTCTGTTTTATGCTCATATCAGAATGGCCTATCTCTGCAGATGAGATGGCGTTACATTTTATTTATTTAATACCCTTCATTTTCTTCAAGAAGCTCAACTCAACCTCTTACTTTTTTGGCAGTTTTAGATTAGAGTAAGGAGTTGATGACTGGCTCAGTTTCACCCAGAGGTTTATAGGTAACACTGTTCAGACTAGTGCTACTCTGAAATTGAACCTTTTCCACCACAATATAATTTATTCATTAGTCACTTTTCAAATGAAGATGTCAAGAATAAAATGATAGCATAAATATTAAATATGGAAATTATACTTCATGCATGTATGCATGTGAAAGTTGATGGTACATAAACATTATAATTTAAGAAATGTTAAACAAATGAGGTACTTTTGGAGGGTTTTCTTCCATAGAACAATTGTTTTTGTCAAGAAGTTCTAGAAAAGAGCTAAATATAATGTCAGCTATACACATTTTTGATTTTTGGTTGAAAATATTTAATAGAGTAGACATCAATTTACTTCAGTGAAATTTGTAACTAGCTTCCAAATGTCTTTACATTTAATTTTGAAAGAAACCATTCTTTACTTCATTCTTCTGACATGTAGGTAACGTATGTCTAGAAATGTTGCTGATACAGAATTTCATTGCTTAATAGTCACACTTGTTATCCCTTTTTTTGGTTGGGGCAAAGGGGTGTGCGACTATTATGTGATGAAATAAAATTGATTCCTTGTGTCAGCTGGTTTCTGCTTTAAAAAAAAAAGTCTTATCCCCAAGATGAAGAGGAGGAAGAGAGAGCTCACAATTTGTTTAAACTGTCTTCAAGGGGAAGAGAGAGGAGGGGGAGCTTCCTGTTTGGTTTTGTTTTATTTAAAACTTCTTGGCACGGTTATGTGAAGAAAGTGAGGAAAGCCCATTTTGGGACTCCAAAAATGGGGATGTGATTATTATGCAATGAAATACAGTATGTTCTTTTATACAGTAGGAAGTTCTGCTGAGAACAGCAGCCAGTAGAAATTAGTAACCAAAATGAAGTAATTGCCTTTTGTAAGAGTAAGCATAATGTTAAAGATCGTCTTTTATAATAATCTTAAAATAAAATTAGAAAATTTTCATTGGATTCTGCAGTCTTTTTAACCGCGAGTTATCTTTATTAATGAAACTATCTCTTATTAAACATTTCCAGAAGCGTTCGTCAGATGGCACAAGAGCAGTTCTTCTTAATGGCTACCAGATGTTGTATGGGACAAAGACCCCTTCTTTTCTTTATAACTCTGTTATTTACTGTATTAGGGGTAAGTGGAGTAAAACATGTATTTTTTTACCATGTAAGAAATTCCTGATAAAATCGGTTTATTTCACTTTCCATACACATAGATTTTCTTTCCAATAGCTCAGTGCTAATATCAAATACCTGTGTGAAATGCTTAAAATGTT
Source organism: Anolis carolinensis (assembly GCF_035594765.1). Classification (NCBI taxonomy): domain Eukaryota; kingdom Metazoa; phylum Chordata; class Lepidosauria; order Squamata; family Anolidae; genus Anolis; species Anolis carolinensis. The sequence goes on along the minus strand of NC_085843.1, from coordinate 85,187,708 downwards.
ACATGACAAAATCATTTGCATTACATAGTTCAAAAATGATTTTCATTCTGTTCATTGTACTCAGCATGTTGACTTTCCTTGGAGATAGTATCACCATACAAGTAGAATAGAGAGAAATTTAGATGGTTGCATGCGGTAGTCATGCAAGTCTAGTTTGCTGTGTTTACGTGCTTTTGGTAACTATAAATGCAACTTCACACAGTGGTGTCTTTTGATGCTTTTGTTTACATGAAAATGAAGCTCATATAAAAAACTTATAATGGTTAAAAAAAGGCCCTGAATTCAGTTATGTTCTTATGCTAGTGTGTTTTCCTCTACACAAGCAGTTGGATATTTGTGGAAAATAGTGCAAGGATTCATACTGATTGCGCCATTGCCAGGGCAAGCTTTTATGTATTTTTGAGCGTTGGGCACCAGAATATAAGAAGGCAGTCAGAGGAGTACTTACTACAGATCTGATTCCCTTCTTGGCACCCTCCTTTATGTCTTCTCCGTTTCCCCTCTCTTGTGCATGCTTGAGGCAGTGACAGTCGATCTCTTTACAGAGATTTCAGCTGCTCCAAAAGCCTCTCTTTATTTAAATTAGAATCAGTAGGACCTATAAAGATGGCAGTTCATAAGCCAGAGATGTTAACACTGAGAGTGAGCAAGAGCAGAAGGAACTGGGAGGGATGGGAGGCAAAGTAGCAGTAGCAAGCATGTGTATATAGGCAAAGATGCGGACAGTGGCAGTACTTTCCCCACAATAATTTTAGGCCACTGCTAGCTTTTTGAGTGTTTTTAATTCAACATAGTAGCACAAACAGAGCTTTATTCTCCACCAGTTTTGTATTGGTTATAGGCATAAGTTGGAGATGCTGCATGAAATAATATGTTTTTAAGTGTGTGCCTGCACTTCAGTTAGTAATAATGTGATTATCACAACAAACATTAGTCAGTATATGATAGTCAGACAAAAATTAGCTGACAGTCCTTATGAAACAAAGGTAGACTATAAAATAGATGATGGAAAGAAAAATGAAAACTGTTACAACAACATCTTTGATCAGTGATGGAGTTCAGCCTTCATGTGTAAACTTGTCTCGGGTATGCCATATTTTTTCTTATCAATTGTTGGAGGTGACATTGCTTTTCAAGTTGCAAATTTCTTAAATTTCTTAATAATTTCTAGGCTTTTTTAAAAGTTGCAATTATCTGGTGTACAATTTTGGTAACAGAACTGCGTCTGTTTACAAGTATTTACATTGTGGGGGATGATGCTTTGAATTGAAGACTTAGTAGAATCCAGTAGAAAATGGATGGTGCAACGGAACAATTCCTACCTTCTCTTCTGTGGGAAAGCGTCCTTCACCCAGATACTTTCTCATACATGCAGGGACCCTCAGGAAAAATCTTGAATGTGTCAAAGAGGTTGCATTGAGGTGGGTAGTTGCCAAAAGATTGAACCAAGATGGCTTGTGTGAAACATCTTGATTTTATACAGAAGTGTCAATTCGTGAAAATCTCCCATTATTTCACTTTTTAAAAACCCACTATATTTTTTGTAAGAAATGCTGTGTGTTATTAGCATTAATGCAAATACCTTTTCAAACTAGCTTATTATCTCTTTCTTTTATAGAGTACTGCGCGGGAGCGTGCTAAGCATTCAGGGGATTACTTTACTTTACTGAGGCATCTTCTTAATTATGCATACAATAGTAATATTAATGTACCCAATGCTGAAGTTCTGCTTAACAATGAAATTGACTGGCTTAAAAGGATTAGGGTAAGTTTTTGTTGTTAACTCTGCTGATTGTATTCCTTTTTAAAATTTTATGTGTTCACTGCTTTCATGTGTGAATTGTTAAAATGGAAAGTCCAGAAAAAATCTTTCCAATAAATGAATTACAACAATAGTAACTAATTATAAAAGTGTGTTTTAATGTGTCTGGTTGTTCTTTGTTGTTAGGATGAAGTGAAAAGAACAGGAGAAACAGGTGTAGAAGAGACTATTTTAGAAGGACACCTTGGAGTAACAAAGGAATTATTGGCATTCCAAACCCCTGAAAAAAAATACCATATAGGGTGTGAAAAAGGAGGTGCTAATCTCATTAAAGTAAGTGGTTGCTGTATAAAGAAGTTTACATTATTATGAAACCAAGTAGTACGGTTAATAGGAATTCGTAAATTTGTGTAAGTTATTTAGGTATAGGTAAAAGGTTTTCCCCTGACATTAAGTCTAGTCGTGTCCAACTCTGAACCATATGTTATATGCTTAACTTCTAGGTAATTCCTAATTTAATACTCATTTTCCCCTTCTTTTTCAGGAACTAATAGATGATTTCATCTTTCCCGCTTCTAATGTTTACTTACAGTACATGAGGAATGGGGAATTGCCTGCTGAGCAGGCCATACCAGTTTGTAGTTCCCCAGCCACCATTAATGCTGGATTTGAGTTGCTAGTAGCACTAGCAGTCGGCTGTGTCCGAAACCTCAAGCAAATAGTAGATACTTTGACGGAAATGTACTATATAGGCACTGCAATAACTAGTATGTATTATTTCATAACTTATATTTTGTATTGTATAAAGTACAAATATTATGCGGTGAAATATATTGGTAGAAATTGATGCATTCTGTGTACCTTTGTATTCTTAAATCATTTTTCCTTTGTCAGAAGTTTATACATCTGTTTGAGATGACAGCTGGATATATTAAGCCCTCTTTTTCTAAGGCAAGGAGTGAACAGAAAATAAAACCTAGGGTATTTAAATGCACAGAGAAAGTCTATATAATAGAGGAAAACTAGATATCGCTTTACTTTATATTCTCTTTCATCCCTTTCCCTCTCCTGTAACACTACAGGCAGTCCCCGAGTTACAAACACCTGAGTTACAAACGACACAGTTAAGAACGGGGCTGAGACAACAGGTAGTGAGAGAAATCTACCCCTAAGAAGGGAAAGAGCTCTCATGGGGAAAAAGAGTCTCCACTGAAGCTTTCTCACCAATCCTTTTTTCCACAAGAAGTCAAATTTTTCCAAATCCAATTCTCACTGGAACAGAAAGTGAAGTGAAATGTTCGGAACAATGGCACAGACAGGAAAACAAACGCCACAAGGGGTGTTAACCCTTCCCTATGCTATCCAAAGCACTATCTATCTATATATGGCTGGAGTTCCACTTAACAATAAACCTGTTCCAGCTTACAAACAATTGCAACTTAAGAACAAGCCTATAGAACCTATCATGTTTGTAACTTGGGGACTGCCTGTACTTCTAAACACCATTAACCTCTAAGACATAGGGTAGGCATAGGGGACTCTTCCATAGAAAGGGATTGTCAAAAGGGCTCTGAAAGCCAAAAAGCTTGGGAACCACTGCTTTAGAGTTTTTGATGTTAAAGGCTTTCAGTAATCTGTAACTTATTTCTTTATGCACATTATCCTTCCCTTACCAATTGCATGATGATTATTTATTTTTATCCCGCTTTTCTCTCAGATAATCCCACCCATGAGAGAAAAGCGGGATAAAAATAAATAATCATTATGCAGTTGGTAAGGGAAGCATCATGTGCATAAAGAAATACCACTTGCACCATTTTGGTTCTAACTCCATGTGTTTATAAGCACCATCTTAAATATTAGAACATAAATGTTTACAAATATAGGATGCATTTCAAATAAAAGTGATGGAAATTGCTTTTTAGTTTTCAGCATCTTGGCATTGTAATCATTTTCACTATGTTATGACATCTGATTTGGTTGGATTTTTAGGTGTAACTGTAAGCATATTGCCTAATAGTTCAAAATGTTCATTATTTTATTTTTTTGAATATTTTCAAAAACATTTGTTGTCTCCTAGCTTGCGAAGCACTAACAGAATGGGAATATTTGCCGCCTGTTGGACCACGACCACCAAAGGGATTTGTAGGGCTAAAAAATGCCGGTGCCACTTGTTACATGAATTCTGTCATTCAGCAACTGTATATGATTCCTGCCATCAGGAATGGGATCCTTGCAATTGAGGGCACTGGCAGTGATGTAGATGATGATATGTCTGGAGATGAGAAGCAAGACAATGAGGTATCACTTATAAACTGCTTTCACATTTTACGTCTTAATTTTTTATTTATTTTTATCGTGGTGTTAATAATGGTGGCCTATGTTTTCAGTGTGTTTTTGTGTATCATTGGCCACAACTTAAAACCTCAACTTCTGAGTATTTTATGTGTTTCTTTCACATTATAACAGTATCAGTGATTTGTTACTCTTTTGAATGGAAGTTTCCTGGCTTTCCCAAGTAATACAGTAGAGTCTCACTTATCCAACATAAACGGGCCAGGAGAACGTTGGATAAGCAAATATGTTGGATAATAAGGAGGGATTAAGGAAAAGCCTATTATGTCAGAGTAATTGCAGTGCAGCAGTAGTTGGATGGAATCAGTGGAATGCAGAACGAAGAGACATCAGAGACGTTGGTAAAACTATATACAAAGTTTTACTGTAAGCAGTAATAATCAAGACAAACAGACTTGCAGACGAACACAGGATTTGACTCTCAGCAGACAGCACTCAACACAACTCAGAACAAAAACAGAACTGATACAATCAGTAATGCACAAACACTTGTGTCTGGACACTCCCCAGTTCCAGCCACACATCAAGGACATCACAGCTTCTTAGTAATTAACTCTTTCCAGACTGTAGTACATTCTGGATGATGCAATCAGTATGCAATACAGGCAAGACACAAATTTCATTTAAACACTACCAATACACAAATCCCACATTAACATATTACACATCAAATTAAGTTATGATTTTACCAATTAAGCACTAAAACATAATGTTTAACAACAAATTTTACAGAAAAAGTAGTTCAATACGCAGTAATGCTATGTAGCAATTACTGTATTTACGAATTTAGCACCAAAATATCACGATGTATTGAAAACATTGACTACAAAAATGCGTTGGATAATCCAGAACGTTGGATAAGTGAGTGTTGGATAAGTGAGACTCTACTGTACCAGCATGTTCTCCTCATTCCTCCATTATTTTCATTTCCCCCAACATTTCAAACAGTGTTAAAGCTAAGAATGGTTAGCAAGTAGCTTGATAAAGGCAAGTCACAGAGGGAAAAACAGAAGGAAGTAATTTGTAAGAGATTAGTATGTTCCACCTAGAAGTTGAGTTTCCAGTTTCAACGCTTGTGTGAAGAAAGGGTGGGAAAGAAAGTGAGCAATTGTTTGGCAGATGTTCCCTGTTGCTTGCCTTTATGGTGACACATACATTTATCACTGTCTAAATCAAGTAGTTTGTCTGCACAAAACACTATGATACCTGTTTGCAGGTTTAAAGTAACAGAACTACATAAAGGGTAATGTCAGTAGAATGAAGCTGCCTGAGTTGTCATTAAAAGGAAAGTATTATTTGCTGTTTTCAGAAATTTTTATAATTAGGCTCTACTGTGAACAGGCTAAATAATAGATCATGATAAATTATTTTGATATACGAATTCTAAACATTTGTGGAAAGAAAATAAGAATATCCTCCTTAGGTTATTTTTTTACTGCAGTATAAGCTGCCAAATGCATATTATGTATTTCTACAGTTAAGCACTAAGAGAGAACATGCCTATCAATTACAGTTTCCTTTCAGAATATGTTAGGATTCACTGGTAGGCATGGAGTTTCACCTTTATCTCTGGAGCACCTACCTCTTTTTGAGCATTTTGTGAAACATAGTGTGTTATTTGTGCTCTTTTGTCATGCAGAACACATTTCTAGACCGTACCATATGTATATGTTTTTGCCATGTTGTGTAGCATGATGTCACAGTGAGAAACCGGAGAAAATTGTGTTATAATTTTCTTAAAAGAGTCTTGCTTCTTCATACGATTCTAAGTTGCCTTCTTGGGTTTGATGCCCTAAAATCTTTATGGGGTAAATGATATATGTATCCACACTTTGAACTACTATAATTCTACATTTTCACAGTTAATACTTTTGGGATCTGTACACATGGTGTAATGTTTCTCTTCGTTTTATTTGGTTATTTTACTGTTTTGAGCATACAGACCATGTAATGTGACTTTTTATTTTGAAGAGCAATGTTGATCCACGAGATGAAGTATTTGGCTATCCACATCAGTATGAAGATAAACCAACTTTAAGTAAAACAGAAGACAGAAAAGAATACAATATAGGTGTATTAAGACACCTTCAGGTCATCTTTGGTCACTTAGCAGCTTCTAGGTTACAATACTATGTACCAAGGGGTTTTTGGAAGCAATTCAGGTAAATGAGACGTTCTATGTTGAACTGTGATTATGTGATGTCTCAGTCTTACAGTATGCATTTAATGAAATGCCTGGGAATGTAATATACATGCTCACATAAAGCACACAAAATGTTTATTTTAAACAAAGTAGGAAGTAAGATGAAAGGACTCAAGGAATAAAATGTTGCAGTGTTTACATGAGGATTACTTGAAGATATCACCATGATCAGATAAAGCCATCTTGGTTTCTGTGTAGCTCCTTTGGGTCTGGTGTAAGAAGAAAGGCAGGATAGGAAGTAAATAAACAAATGAGCAAACTATTGGATTGGGCAACTCAGACATGGCTCATTGTATAGAAGGTGCACATAACACAGCAAAAGGGAAAGCCAGGGTTCATGTTATGTGAGAACCATGACTGAAGAATTCAACTTATGTGCAGAAATTCCTGTGTGAAGAAGAATCACTCACATGAACAGTATACTCTACAAATAAAAATAGGCATTGGGGTTATAGCATCTTTGTGAAACAGGATAGACCTCTTTTTCATGCTTATGCATTTCATCAATATTGGAGAAGCATCTCAGGTGACCCTCAAGAAGTGAGATTGAAAAAGAATTTGAACTTGGTAAGAATTTACAGTACTGGTGGAAAGAATCCTTTTGAAAAAAACTTAAAAGTTGGCAGGAGTTGTAAAGTTCTGACTTCCACCAACATTTCCCTGAATGCTTCCAGGGAACATTTCTGGCATTTGCTATGTGGACATTTTAGCATCATTTCATAAGATACTCTGGAAAGACAAGACTATGGAGAGGCAACCAGAGCTCCTATGCTGCTTCTGCCCTCCCAAAGCCATCATTTTAATAATTGAACTGTAGGAACCCATCCCATAAATGTTTTTCCATTTTGGAGGCTGAATCACACATGGCTGCCCGCCCCCCCCCCCTCCACACACACACACACAAATACTTATTCACAATTTTCCACTTGCTGTTGGAATGAGAAATTATGAGATTGATGTTTGTTTCCTCACTACCCCCAATAAATCAGACTGATTCATAATGATAATAATAACAACAACAAGGGACTCGGGGCGGCTCACATGGGGACATGCCCAACAACACAAGTTAAAACACAGAACACTCAATTAAAAACATTATATATGCCCAACAACACAAGTTAAAACACAGAACACTCAATTAAAAACATTATAGATACATAAATCAATAAAACATATCAACAGAATTAAAACCAGAACGATAATAATAACTAAACATTCAAAGAGTAAAATTGTGTAGAATTATGAATAGGACTCCTAAGAGGTATAAGGGCGATCAAAAATAGGGGTGAAGGAGCAATCTGATTAGTCACTTTTTATTGGCTATACAGCACATTGGAGGATTGCGACATAATTGTAACATACAAATTAAGTTACAGCAAATGTCTAATGTGTTTGTGTTATTTGGATTGTTTTTTGCCATTTGTTATACATTTATTCTGGTTATCTGATAATTCCTTTTTCCATTTTAGGCTCTGGGGTGAACCTGTAAATCTACGTGAGCAGCACGATGCTTTAGAATTTTTTAATTCTTTGGTGGATAGCTTAGATGAAGCTTTAAAGGCCTTAGGACACCCAGCAATGCTAAGTAAAGTTTTGGGAGGATCATTTGCTGATCAGAAGATCTGTCAAGGCTGTCCACATAGGTAAGTTTGACATGGAAGTATACATTTGTTTCTCATAGAATAAACGCCTGTTAAAGCGATAATATACATTTTTTAAGAGGCCCTTTATTCTGGCCCGTAACTGTACAGAGACCATTCCCTGGATGGTATAAAGTTCGGTCACATTGCAGTCATCATAGTAGATGTGTTGCTAGGCATTACTTGTTTAACAGAAATGTTAAATGGGCAGAAATAGTATGAAAAAAATAGAGATGGATTCCTACAAAAAAGGGCCAGTTAAATAGGTTATAGAAAACTTTTATCCCAACAGTTACTTTATGCACATGTGAAATGAAACAACCAGGTCAAGTAAATAATAACATTTCCAACCTTCTAGAGACTACATGAAACTACCTTTCAAAATGCATCCAAGGATAACGTTTTCTTTCACCACCCTCCATCTTTCTTATGACTTGTTTTGATAGCCAAACTTTAAAAAAAATGTGTTCTTTTTTAACATACTGGAGGGAGCTGATAAGGCAGGATTGTTTGTTCCCCTCTGTTGCATCTAATTCATGCTTGGTAATGGAGTCTCAAGCCAGCTGCTGTTTGCCTTCCCTATAGTCGGCAGGCACAATATTCCAGTACGAGTGGTGAAAAAAATCTCACCTTTCCCCACCATTGCACTGTTTACTGCAGACATCTAAAAGAGTGACACACAAAGAAAAGGAGATATCAGAGAGAGAAGGAGTAGGTCCAGCAGATGCTGAGCGCCCTTCACTTCCTCAGAGGCCAGAGCAGTGGCAATCGGGGTGCAGGAAGGGCCTTTCCTCAGCAGCTGGGCTTCAGCACAATGGAGTTGTGCTTGTCTGGTCTTTTCTCCTAGAAACCAGAGCAGTGGCCATTAGGAGGGAAACAGAGATTTTCTTCATTTTCAGACAATGATACATTCATATTGAAAGAGTCTGAGAGACAATTACAGGAATGCATTGATAAAACCTGTTTTCTTTCACCTCGAAATATCAACATAATTAAAATATTGAAAATAAGTATTTTGCAGGCCATATTGTATATCAGATAAAAGTTTTTTTATTTCTGCATACTCATATAATAATATATAATTAATCTTTTATTTTAACTAGTTAACATTTCTGTATAAAGGGTGATGCATCGCTTTGTATGCAGTGGTCAACTTGTACGGATCAAGACAGTGGACTCCTTGGCTGCTTTATTTTAACTCTACATGACCTGTTTCTTATACTTTCCCAGAGTTATTAATATTGCTATATAACATGCATATTTCATTAAATTTGGGGGATTATTCGTTCAGCATACCTAATCAATTCTTTCACATCTGTAGGTACGAATGTGAAGAATCTTTTACAACTCTGAATGTAGATATAAGAAATCACCAAAACCTGCTTGACTCCTTGGAACAGTATGTCAAAGGAGACTTACTAGAAGGTGCAAATGCGTATCATTGTGAAAAATGCAATAAAAAGGTAATTCAAATATAGTATTCTTCTGTTTTGAAATGCTCAAAACTTAGTAGTACTTAATGTGGTGCAAGAAGAACTATTACAGTTTTTTGTCTTTTGGAATAACTATTTGCATATACATACACAATGAGATATTTTAGAAAAGGGACTTATATTTAAATACACAATTCATTTATGTTTCTTATGCAATAGTTTAAAGGTAATTTATTCTTTTCATAATTTTGCAATAATTCATATTGTTTTCATAATTTTGCGCATGAAACAAGTTGTCACTGTTTCAGCCACCCTAATTGACAATTTCGGCTTTCTGACCTAGGGATGCTCAACCTGTATTTAGGTGGCTTCATTGCAAAGGAAAATTAAGATCTGCCTGTCTCAATTAATAGCCACAATTCAGGGTGACTACAAACCAATCATCTTTGCTTTATTATGATTTCAAGTTTGTGATATGGAGTGCATGTGATATTGTGGAATGCATATTGCCTTGATTCATTCCAACGTTATGACTTTTTCACTTCGTAATGGAGCAGTCAATTTTTTTGGTATGGATAATTCATATCTTTGTTTCTTAGGTTGATACAGTGAAGCGCTTACTGATTAAAAAGCTGCCTCCAGTTCTTGCCATCCAGCTAAAACGATTTGACTATGACTGGGAAAGGGAATGTGCAATCAAATTCAATGATTATTTTGAATTTCCACGAGAGTTGGACATGGAACCTTATACAGTGGCAGGAGTAGCTAAATTAGAAGGGGATGATGTAAATCCAGAAAATCAGCTAATACAGAATGAGCAATCTGAAAATGAACACTCTGGAAGTACAAAATACAGACTAGTGGGTGTGTTAGTGCACAGTGGACAAGCCAGTGGTGGACATTACTACTCTTACATTATTCAGAGGAACGGTGGAGACGGCGAGAAAAACAGGTGGTATAAATTTGATGATGGAGATGTAACAGAATGCAAAATGGATGATGATGAAGAAATGAAAAATCAGTGTTTTGGTGGCGAATACATGGGGGAAGTATTTGATCACATGATGAAGCGCATGTCATACAGACGTCAGAAGAGGTGGTGGAATGCTTACATCCTTTTTTATGAACGTATGGACACCTTAGACAAAGATAACGAACTAATAAAATATATTTCAGAACTTACAATGACCACTAAACCCCATCAGATTAAAATGCCATCTGCCATTGAGCGAAGCGTACGGAAACAAAATGTACAGTTCATGCATAACCGAATGCAGTACAGCCTAGAATACTTCCAATTTGTAAAAAAATTACTGACTTGTAACAGCGTCTACCTGAATCCTCCTCCAGGTCAGTGTTTGGAATTTAATAAAATGAATAGATTAGTGTTTGTGGGAGGACATAGCATTTACAGTTTTGTGCTTTTGTGCTTCTCTTTAATCTTAAGTTTATCTGTATTTTCTTGTGATTTAAAAATGCCAACAAAATTATTTTTAATATGTAAAATGAGTTAAAAAAGGATGAGGTAATCCTTTCTATCTCATTTTAAATTTTTGCAATTCTGCATTTTGCTTAGGTTTTTCCTGCATTTAAATAGTAAACATAATGTGTATTTAATGAAATGCTGTGATGCAAGTTTACATTCAGATATACTACAGAGTTAAAAATTAACATATACAGTCACTCAATATTAAAAAATAATGGAGTGTCTTTTAAATGTCAAAGTAATATGCCAATTTTCAGTAGTAATAAATATTATGAAATAATAATAATATGCTGAATCATAGCACCTTCTATTCCATTTTTTTAGGACAAGATCACCTGTTGCCTGAAGCAGAAGAAATAACAATGATTAGTGTTCAGCTTGCTGCTAGATTTCTTTTTACCACAGGATTTCACACAAAGAAAATAGTCCGTGGCCCTGCCAGTGATTGGTATTTTGAATTTAAAAATATGTTTTAATGTTTTAATATAGTGTTCATATGTTAATATTTAATTATCTGTAATTGAAAGATCAGTGCATTGGGATGAAGCTTCAAAATAGAGCACAGCTTTTATTTACTTTTAATTTCTTTTTTTGCAATTAATTTGAAAAAAATGAGTATATTAACATTGCTGAACATTTAATACTTGTAGTTTTAACTGCCATTGAGTCTCAGGAGTATGTAATGAGAAAGTGTAAATCAGGAGTAAACAACTAGTATCCTCTAGACCAGGGGTTCTCAAACTGTTCTCCGAGGAGCCCTTGAGGCTCCACAGCTGATAGTGAGGGGCTCCATGGTGCCATGCTGCTTCCCAATTTCTCCTATTTCCTCCTCCTGAGAAATATAGGGAAATCAAAGTTTTGGACTGCCGGATATAGCAGCAGCAGCAGCGTCCTCCTGAGGCACAGACCCTTTCTCCCCCGCCTTGCTGTCCAGACTCCCCCTCCCCCGCTTTCTTTGCTTCCAAAACCCTATATCCCTCCTGCTGCTCAAAGGGTGCTTTGTGTTTTTCCTTCATGGCAAAAGGGGTTTGGACTGGATGGCCTCTGTGGTTTCTATTATTATTGATGTTGTTGTTGTTATTATTATTATTATTATTATTATTATTATTATTGACACAACAACATTGTTTGACACAGCAAACAAGATAGATATGCTGGATTTCGTATCATAAAATCACAAGTTAAACACTTCCCAAGCGTCTAGGACTGTGTGATGTATTTTCGGATGATGCGCACAGATCCCAGCAGGGTGGACTTTTGCAGTTGGCAGATCGTAAATTTGTCAATGTCTATTGTTTCCAAATGCCGGCTTAGATCTTTTGGGACGGCACCCAATGTGCCGATCACCACCGGGACCACCTGCACTGGTTTCTGCCAGAGTCTTTGAAGTTCAATCTTGAGGTCCTGATAGCGGCTGAGTTTTTTCTGTTGTTTTTCATCAATGCGACTGTCACCTGGGATGGCAACATCAATTATCCAAACCTTTTTCTTTTCCACAACTGTGATGTCTGGTGTGTTGTGTTTCAGAACTTTGTCAGTTTGGATTCGGAAGTCCCACAGTATCTTTGCGTGCTCATTTTCCAATACTTTTGCAGGTTTGTGATCCCACCAGTTCTTTACTGCTGGGAGGTGGTACTTGAGGCATAAGTTCCAATGAATCATTTGGGCCACATAGTTGTGCTTCTGTTTGTAGTCTGTGTGTGCAATTTTCTTACAGCAGCTGAGGATATGATTAATGGTTTCGTCAGTTTCCTTGTACAGTCTGCATTTTGGGTCATCAGCTGATTTTTCGATCTTGGCCTTAATTGCATTTGTTCTAATGGCTTTCTCCTAGGCTGCAAGGATCAGGCCTTCTGTCTCCTTCTTCAGTGTCCTATTCGTGAGCCATAGCCAGGTCTTCTCCTTATCAGCTTTTCCTTCAATTTTGTCAAGGAACTTTCCATGCAATGTTTTGTTGTGCCAGCTGTCAGCTCTAGTTTGTAGTGCGGTTTTCTTGTACTGGTTTTTTGTCTGCTGTGTCTCTGATTTTTGACTTCAATCAAATCAGGTTCTTCACTTTGCTTTACATATTCTGCCAGGACATGTTCTTCTTTGACTGCTTGTTTTACTTGCAAGAGTCCTCTGCCACCTGATCTTCTAGGCAGATATAGCCGGTCAACATCACTGCGGGGGTGCAGAGAATGATGAATGGTCATGAGTTTTCTTGTTTTTCTGTCCAAATTGTCCAGTTCCGCCTGTGTCCAATTTATAACGCCAGCAGTAAATCTTATGACAGGTATGGCCCAGGTGTTTATGGCCTTGATGGTGTTGTCTCCATTGAGCTTGCTTTGGAGAATTTTTCTGACTCTTTGTTTTATTCTTTGCTGACCACAGTTTTCACATGTTCATGTTTGATCTTGGTCAGCTGTAATATGCCCAGATATTTATAGGCCTCTGGCTGGTGACACTTTATTGTTTGGCCATTAGGCATATTTATGCCCTCACTTTCAATGATTTTTCCCTTCTTCAATGCCACTGTCGAACATTTGTCCAAGCCAAACTCCATGCTGATATTAGTGCTAAAAATTCAGACAGTGTTAGTCAAAGACTGGATTTCAGTTTCCGTTTTCCCATACAGCTTCTATTATTATTCTATTATTATTATTATTATTATTATTATTATTATTATTATTATTATTATTATTATTATTACTACTACTACTACTACTACTACTAAAGGCTGTGTGCCCATCTGTTGGGGTGCTTTTATTGTGCTTTTCCTGCATGGCAGATAGGGGCTTTTAATCAATTACAAGAAAAATCATGTGGAACCAAGGACTCTAATTAGACATTTGGGGAGCCATGTTTTCTGGCTCCAGGAATGAAATAAGATTGAAACAGTGAGGATGTTGTGGCCCCACCTTTCTTCCAAGGAGCTCATGGCTTGGTCCCATTCCTCCACTACTAGTTTTATCCATCCATCAATCCTGTAACTTAGGTCAAGCAAAGAAAGCAGTTGCCTCTAAACATGGAGAAAGCTTCATAGCAGTTTAGAACTTCAAACTCCCTGTAGTGGTCATTTTACACACTTAACTGCTATCTTACATTGACAATCACATATGGTCCTGTGCCTTCAGAGAAGACCATTTTGTAAAACTGTTTCAAGGAATTGAATCTGTGTTGTATTTGCTGTGGGCTAGGTAGACACTTCATTCCAATACCTATCTCTGGCAGTTTAACTTTGCTAGGCTCCAGTGCTATATAAGTATATAAGGCTCACAGGAGAAAGGCAGAGTGATTTTTTTGCTGTAATTTGTCATCCCCCTGCTATATTCAGTACCCCATAAACTCTGCAGTATGTATGAACAGTTAATAATTTGTGATCCTGTTACTAACATGTAGTGCTTTAACTAATTAAAATAATTAAGTCGTCTGGAAATGTGATGTCATCAATTTTTATTCCCCCCTCCCCTCTCCAGGTATGATGCTTTATGCATTCTCCTTCGTCACAGCAAGAATGTACGTTTTTGGTTTGCACACAATGTCCTTTTCAATGTTTCAAATCGCTTTTCTGAATACCTTTTGGAATGCCCTAGTGCTGAAGTGAGGGGAGCGTTTGCAAAGCTTATAGTGTTCATTGCACATTTTTCATTACAAGATGGGCCGTGTCCTTCACCTTTCGCTTCACCAGGACCTTCTACACAGGTATGCTTAGTTTTTCAACCAGAATGCTATAAATAAAGTTTGTTAAATCTTAACTCTGCATGGATATAACATTGATCCTACTTTAACATCAAGATAATATAATTCATCTTAAAGGTTTAGGAATTTATGTTGGGCTGTGTGCTTCTGGTACTTGATTTTTCTTGAAGAATTCAGACTCATATTCAGCTACTTCAGTATTAAGAGTCAAAAATTAAGAATGTATGAATATCCTACATCTGAGTTTGAAAATAGGGGAGCTAGCAATAGCAGTAATTTAGTATAGTGGACAGATTAAGAATTTGATGTTGCCACAGTGTAATTAGTTGTTAGAATTATTTCACTTAAAGCCTAAAGTGGTATGGCTGTTTTACACTTCAGTTCCTGAATTCCTCTCTCTATGCTGGCTGGGAATGTTGAGAATTGCACTCAAAATAACTTTTCAAAGTTTTCATTCCATCATGCTCTGATTTAAGTCTGGCTGGTCCCTTGAAAGGCCTGAGTAAAGCCACATAATTTGTTTGTTTATCCATTTCATTGAATAAAACATTTTAAATTGATAATGCTATTTTTGATTTCTAGGCCTTTGACAATTTAAGTTTGAGTGACCACTTGCTGAGAGCTGTATTGAATCTTCTTAGAAGAGAGGTGTCTGAACATGGGCGTCATTTGCAGCAATATTTCAACTTGTTTGTGATGTATGCCAATTTAGGTAATGTGCTTTCTTTGTCTTAAAGACTTTCTACATTGAGTGGTAACATAAAATTCATTTTGTCATAGTTTTTGGATTTCAATCCCTCCTATTCGCTTAACATAGCCTATTCACATGAAACATACGTAATTTTTATTCTAGCCTGCTGGATGTTTAATGATGCTGTTGAAATAGTTATTGAGGGCTTAAATAGGTGATTTAAAGGATATATTTTAGCAGTCCTTTGAATTCCTCAGTGAGAAGATCAGTAGTCATGGGCATGCCTTTGTGAAATCTGTTGCTCTGAATCGTCTCCAAATCACATTACCTAAAGAAAATGTGTCCCATAGGTTGTTAGGGCATACTTTCTGTTTATATTTCAGTTTATATTCATATTTTGGAATTAGCAAATAGTGGTTATGAGTTCCAACAATGTAGAATTATATCTAGGATCTCTCTTTGGCTGACAGAAGGGCTCTCCAGCCTTCACAGATTGCACATTCCCCATATATCATAATTCACATGATTCAGCTCTAAGCAGGACAGAATGATGGATGGGAAGAAATGGTTATGGAACTTCTACTCTGCCAGACTGATTATATATACTGAAATATGAAATCAAGCTGTTTCAGTGCTCTTTATGATCATTATTAGAAAAATGACATCCAAGTACTTTGTCTGTTTTTTTCCCAAAAATTGAGAACAACAAAACTCTCTTGGGGTTGCTGAGTAAAAATTTAAACAATCTAAATAATTCAAGAGATTAAAAATAATTTTAAAGAGACAATCTGAGAATTAGTAACATAAATAATAACTATGTATTAGCAACTGTCACCATCCAAAAAAGATTAATAGGATAGGCTCAATGGAAGAAAATAAAAACATTTTGCTTTTGACTGTCTCTTGAAATGTTGCCCTTTTTGTCCAGATTCTTCCCCCTGAAATAAATGAATTAGTTTAATGCCCTCAGGGAATAGTCCCTGATTGAAAAGATACATAAAAGTTCCCATACATTAAGGCGCCTTGGAAAATTGTTATCTCAAAGCTTTCCTAACTAATGTCAGGAAGGTTTATTGGGCTATCTTTGCTAACATTTTTAAGCATATACTCTCTCTTTAAAGCTATTCCCTAATCTGAATGTTTAAAGTCCCACCTCCAACTCTACCCCAGTATAACTGAGAGCTTACAGAATATATTAAAGGCCTCTGTCTATACTTTACCTCACTTGCTCAAAAATATTTCACAACTCTCTCCTGAACTATTCTATTAAGATAGTTGCACAGTCTGTTGAGGACCTAAAAAAACTTAAGTTATAAAGTGTACAGATGTTGAATTTTCCAAGCTGTGTGCCAATTAAGAATGCTATTAAATAGGATGAGAAAAAGGAATGATGGAAAGTGGCCTCGTGTCTATTAACAAGATCTAGAAAAGTTAACAGTAGGCAAATTAAAGCTCTTTTTTCAAAACAACAAATTTCATAAAAATGTCTGCTAAATAATGTTTACTCAGTACTTACTGTGATTGGTGTTTGAGGGTACAAAGTATCATTTATGGATTTCTAAGTTTGGAAACAGATGCATAAAATCTGAGGTGTATGAAATCACATTGTATATGATTTTCCTAATAGCCTAGAATATTCTTAAGTTAGCTCTAATTATGTTTCCCCTTGTACTATTTTCTGTTTTAGGTGTGGCAGAAAAAACACAACTTTTAAAACTCAATGTGCCTGCTACATTTATGCTTGTGGCATTGGATGAAGGCCCTGGCCCTCCGATCAAATATCAATATGCTGAATTGGGTAAACTGTACACTGTGGTGTCCCAACTAATCCGTTGTTGCAATGTGTCATCACGTATGCAGTCTTCTATCAACGGTACTGTTAATTTTGAAGCTGATAAATGCTAATAAATTGTCCTCAAATAGGGGTGGCAGTTTACTATTACAGTAGTCTCACTTATCCAAGCTAAACAGGCTGGCAGAAGCTTGGATAAGCGAATATCTTGGATAATAAGGAGGGATTAAGGAAAAGCCTATTAAACATCAAATTAGGTTATGATTTTACAAATTAAGCACCAAAACATCATGTTTTACAACAAATTTGACAGAAAAATCAGTTCAATACACAGTAATGTTATGTTCTAGTTACTGTATTTACAAATTTAGCACCAAAATATCACAATATATTGAAAACATTGACTACAAAAATGGCTTGGATAATCCAGAAACTTGGATAAGCGAGGCTTGGATAAGTGAGACTCTACTGTATTACAGTTTGTTAATCATGTTTCTGTTACACTGACCTGTGTTCAAGAATTGGAAAATTTGCAAAACATTGAATATATATATTCAGTTACCAAGACATCATAGAGGTAAAACCCTGGGATGCAGTTCATTTTGAGGCATCACAAGTCACAGTCTAAAATAGCATCCACAGTATTTGGGGCTCTTGTTACTTGTAGTGATGAGATTTATATTATACCATTGGGTATCAACCATACTTTAAGTACACAATATCCAGTGGTGTGATTCTATTATGATGTTGTATTCATCAATACCTAGTTTTAGATAATAAGTAAGGGAAAATCCAGCTCAGTTTCAAGTTGTGTGACTGGATTCACAAACAATAGAATACCACTATCTCCAAAACTAAATGTGCTACACTTGCTCAACTGAAAAAAATGGACTGTATTGCATAAAATACAGAATATATTTTTAGCTTTGGTGCTTGCTAAACATCTTGAGAGGACCCAACTCCTATCAAACTAATTCTGATACACTGTATGAGATACTGTTAAAGTGCTCGGGTTAGATTTAGCTTTGCAATAAACTTGGGAGTGTTTTTTGCTGTGAAATTTTATTACTTTTTTCTTATTTATATTCTTCTGTAACAAACATGGGAGAGTCAGGGCTTACTTAGATTTCTATGCTATTCATGGAATATTCCTTGTTGTCTAAACTGTTTTTGGTTACCCTAAAAGGTTTTAAGGGAAGACAAATTAATGGTTTGACTAGCACAGACATAGCTAGCAAAAACTTTTACTTCCAAGTACTATATGTGTATAGTCAGGAATATTATCATTTGCTGTGCTGGAGGTTTGTTGTGAGTGATGGACAGTATCAACAAGTTGGAAGACACTTTTCTCGCGCTTGTCAGCATAGTTGATCCTAAGACTCTTCTCCACATCTTTGTCTTATGTAAATAGCTTTAATGGTTATATGATCTCAGTTGTGACACTAGGTGAACATGACTGTCAGACAATCTTAATTCTAAGTGAACACCTACAGAAGTTCACATCATATGGGAAATCATGTAAATGTCAAGTAATGTGCCATATACACATTCCTTGACGTAGTTCTATAACATGACAGCATCAATATGAGTATGGTACTATATAGTACAAAATAAAAATAAAATAATATGTGTTTCTGTCTAGGTAACCCTCCACTTAGCAACCCATATGGTGATCCTAATTTATCACAGCCAATAATGGCACTTCAGCAGAATGTGGCAGACATTTTGTTTGTGCGAACTAGTTATGTGAAAAAAATCATTGAGGACTGCAGTAATTCTGAAGAAACCATCAAATTGCTTCGCTTCTGCTGTTGGGAAAATCCTCAGTTTTCATCTACAGTTCTCAGTGAACTACTTTGGCAGGTAAAGGAAAAGGTGCATTTAATTTAAATAATTCGTATATACCGTAAAAGATATTTTAATGCACTGCATTATGCTATTTCACATACACATTTCAACCACAGGGAGAAGTCATCTGGAGTTCTGAGGTGTTGGGCAGATAACACCCAGCTCTGCTTAATCTTTTCCACCTAAAACCTAGTCCTAAACCAGTGTCTGTCATCAGTTAATAGACTGGATGAGAGCAGACAACTTTAACCTTTGTTCAGACAAGTCAAAGGTGCTCACGGTCAATTGCAAGGCAGATCAGGGAATAGGGATTCAGCCCCTGAAGAGACAAATGCAAAGTTTGGCAGTACTTTTAAACTCAGTGTTCAATGCCCAGGTTTCTGAAATAGCCAGGAGTGCCTTTTCACATTTAAAACTGGATTACTGCAGTGCATTCTACTTGGGGTTTCCTTTGAGAAATGTTCAGAAATTTCCTCATGGTCCAAAGACCAAAGCCAGGTTATTAACTGGTGCTGGTTATAGAGAGCACACAACTCTCCTGTTGTAGTGTGTTTCCAGCACAATTCCAAATGATCATGAACTAGAGCCCTGTATGGTTCAGGTCTGGGCTATTTGACAGATTGTATCTCCCTGTATGAAACTCTTCTCTCAGTTCCACTACCATTGCAAGCACACTCAGTGGGGATGCGAAAAGCGCCTTCTGGGTGGCTGCCCCTGGCCAAAGAGGTCAGAATGGCCCCCTTCCTATTGTCATTCCAGCAGCAGGTTAAAGCCTCTTTATTCAGCCACGCTTTTAAGGCGTGCAAACCTGCACAATCTCTTAAGATCTTCTGGGGAGGCCTTTCTCTCGCTCCCACCTCTGTTACAAGCACGGTTGGTGGGGATGAGAGGGCCTTCTTGGTGGTGGCCCCCTGGCTCTGGAACTCTCCCCCCAGGGAGATTAGACTGGGACCCAGCCTGTCCACTTTCCATAAAGAACTAAAAACGTGGATGTTCCACTGTGCTTTTGACTAGATAGTTCCCCAAATAATTTTGGCCCCCAGCTATGACCCAAAACCAGTTCTTGCACATTACCACTGTTCCCTAACTAGAAATATAAGTGCTCTCTTTATATCATTCCCCTAGCTCCTATTCTTGCCATCTGGCTTCAGCACTTTGTTTATTTATTTATTACAGTATTTCTACCCCACCCTTCTAACCCAACAGGGGACTCAGGGCTGCTTACAGTATAAAACACATATATAACAATCATACATTCACATTCAGTATAAAAATTAATTTACATTTAAAACATTCATAAAACACATATAAATATACATTTAGGCAGATTTCAAGTATGAACCGGGTCTGTCAATTATATCCTGAAGCATATGTTCCAGATGGTGCTGCCATTATTGTTCAAAAGCCTGGTCCCACAGCCAAGTCTTAACTCTTTTTTGGAAGGAAAGGAGAGAGGGACCCTGCCTGATTTCACTTGGGAGGGCATTCCATAGGCGGGGGGCCACTACTGAAAAGGCCCTGTCTCTTGTCCCTGCCAGCCGCACCTTTATTCTTTAGCCTTGCCCTTGCAAATGAATTTCCACCAGCCTGCCCACCTGAGCTCGGAATTGTGCACTACTCAGACTATTGACAGTTGTTAGATGTTGGTTTTATATTGTATTATATGTGGTTGTTTTTATATTGCTGAAATTGTTTTTATGACTTTTGTTGTGTTAAATTTTGACCATGTTGAACTCGGGCTTGTCCCCTTGTAAGCCACCCCGAGTCCCTTCGGGGAGATGGAGGCAGGGTGCAAAAATATAGTTGTTGTTGTTATTACTACTACTACTACTACTACTACTACTACGACTACTAGAGGGTTTAAGAATAAGCCAGGGGGTGGTATATGGAGTTTCAATTTTAATAATGTATGTTATATTGTACTATACGTCAAAATTACTGGAATTTATATATTAATATTCTCTAATTTTGTCTTTAAGGTTGCATATTCATACACATATGAACTTCGACCTTACTTGGATCTGCTCTTGCAAATTTTGCTAATTGAAGACTCTTGGCAAACTCACAGGTTAGTATTTTGGATTCTTGGGTTGAATTTTTTGTTTTTGTTTCTATACATATATTTTGGCAGAAAACCATGATTTACTGGAAACTAATATAAGCACATGTAGGAAGTGCAGATTGAGTTCTCTCATTGACAGCATATCATCTGAAATCTGAAATGAAACGGGAAATCAAAAAACAAAATATGTCAAATTCACAGTTTTCACTAAATATAAATATTTTTGCATTCATTACGCTCCTGGTTGTTTAACCCTGAAGAACTGTAACAAACATATTTATTTTCCTGTGCATTTAATGATTGTGTTTTTAAAAGAATGCACAGATTGTGAGTCATACTGTATCAGAACACGACTAAAATATTCAGAAAGGCTTGCTGTCATACTTGCTCAAGGAAACTTCCTGCGGCTCAGTGTTTTCTATACCATAGCACCAGCATTATGTTTATTTTGCTCAGAATAGTACTTGCCTGCCAAATCTACTCTTGTGTTATACTTAATATGATTGTTTAAATTTTATGTACTTTGCTTGTTATTGTTCATTCACTTAATTTAAATTGTCTATATCCTTTACCTTGTTGCGAACTATGTTTAATTACTTGTGATATTTTTATCTAGTTTCCGCTCCTACCACAGACCTTTTAGGCTTTTGGAAAGTTGACAAATGTTATGAAACAGTGAGAGCGTGGTGAAATTACATGATAAATTGAAAAATTGGGGAAAATAATTTATTGGTAGAAGGACACATTTGGTTCAGTGCTAAGTTTCACTAAATGTATTTAATGGCACTACTGTGCCAATGATATGTGCATGCAGATCTCCAGACTTTGAGAAATTCTGAGATTTTGGTTTATTGGTTGAGAGGAGATATGATAGCTGTTAAAATATTTCAAAGTATTTTATAAGTAAGAGGGAGCAGGCTTGTTTTCTGCTGCCCTGGAAACTAGGACTCAAAGCAATGGGTTAAAATTACAGGAAAGGAGATTCCACCTGAACATTAGGAAGAACGTCCTGACTGTGAACTGTTCAGCAGTGGCACACACTGCCTCGGAATGTGGTGGAAGTTCCTTCCTGGGAGTCTTTTAAATGGAGGCTGGATAGCCATCTTTCAGGGGTGCTTTGATGGTGTTCTTCCTGCATGCAAGCGATTGGACTAGATGGACCACGTGATCTCTTACAACTCTATGATTCTTTTCAGGATTCACAATGCACTTAAGGGAATTCCAGATGACAGGGATGGGCTGTTTGATACAATTCAGCGCTCCAAGAACCATTATCAAAAACGGGCTTACCAGTGTATAAAATGTATGGTGGCTCTCTTCAGCAACTGTCCAGTAGCCTACCAGATCTTGCAGGTAAAACACATTTGATTTCAACAAGCTATTATCAATGTGTTGTCGAAGGCTTTCATGGCCGGAATTACAGGGTTGTTATGTGTTTTCCAGGCTGTATGGCTATGTTCCAGAAGTATTCTCTTCTGACTTTTCACCCAAATCTATGGCAGGCATCCTCAGAGGTAGTGAGGTATATGGAGAAACTAAGCAAGGAAGGTTTATATATCTGTGGAATACAACTATTATCAGTTGCATTCTGCTTTAATTCCATTAAGAGTTTTGCATTTTCTCACATTTCAAAAAAAGGAAAACCTTGCTGTGAAAAAGATGGATAGGGTTGATGAGTGATCTGCGTATGACCTAATTCATGGCAGAATCACTAAGCTAAAGCAACTGTTTTGAATATTTTAGTAAAATAAAATGTCAATCCCTGCCATTTTATCTTGTTTTTTATGGCTACATCAGAGGAAAGGTGGGATAAAATGAGATGAATAAGAATAACAGACTGGAAATTGTATGTCTTATTAAAAAGCTGTGTTTTACAAGTGTTTATGAATATTGAATAATTTATTTTTATCCTTTCAGAGCAATGGAGATTTGAAAAGAAAATGGACTTGGGCAGTAGAGTGGCTTGGGGATGAGCTTGAGCGTAGGCCATACACTGGCAACCCACAATATACTTATAACAACTGGTCTCCACCAGTCCAGAGTAATGAAACATCAAATGGTTACTTTCTGGAGAGATCACACAGTGCAAGAATGACCCTTGCAAAGGCTTGTGAGCTGTGCCCAGAGGAAGTAAGTAGTAAATGTACACCCTGTAGTAATTCGACATACATTGCATGACAAATAGTGACTAATAAAATGCTTTAAACTGAGAATTATATACCAGTTTGATAGAAAAATATTAATTGTACTATAGACTAATATGCAGTTGTTAAAATTTCAAGTTTATTATATTTTTGACATGTTAACTTAACAAGTTTGTTTTGTCTGATTTTGTAAACTACTTTTCAAAATGAAATCCACCTTAACATTACCATTATAGTTAAGGGACACTGGCATTGTTAAAAGTTGTAGATTATATATATTCAGTTTGTTGTTTATATTAGCTGTAACTAGGATGAAATAGCTTCAATTTACTGAAAAAGGAAAAAAAATGTTTTGAGCAACAGTTCTGTCATCTCTGGCCATTAACCACGTGGGTATGGACTGATAGCAGTTATAATCCAAAACATGTGAAAAGCATATGTTTGGAGAAGGTCAGTATAGAAGGTCTTTAACTTGTTGATTGGTCCTGCATTCATAACCAAAGGTGCTTGCTTTACCATTGTTTTACTCTCCATGTTTTACTCTTCATTATTTTTTACTGTTTTTAATCCTGGTATATTACTTCTATTGAATATACTAGACTTGCTCAATATTAGGGGAAGGGTGGCCTCTATCACTGATAGACTGCATCAATGCCCAGTCATCAACTGTTAAGATCGGTCTTTTTAAAGACATTGCCATGGGTTCGCTATCTGAAAGCGGAAGGAAATGCAGATGCTTCATAAAACAAATATTTATTGAGTGCTGTTCTTCCAATTCTGTCTGTGTATGGAAAAGGCATTCTATTCTGAAGTTGGACAGAATAGAAGCCCCTTTGATTAGCTATTACAGTAGTGTTTAAAACAATACTGGTCTATAGGGACTTTTCATGGGAGAGGACCATGATGTTGTATCTAGGTTTTGTTTGCCAAGTTGTTGTTTAGAGGAGAGAATTAACAAAAAGACTGAAGTCTCAACTAACAATCTAAATGGAAATTGTAGAACTTTCTTTGTAGATATTAATATTTTAAGAAAAGTTTTAATGTGAAATAATCTGCTATGAAAAATTCAGTTTAATTTCCATTGAGGAAGAACTGGAAAAGGATATATGAAGAGCAGGAGACAATGTGAGAACAATGTGAGCACAACTCCAGGCATTCTTGGTGGACACTGATTTTCTAGATCTGGCACAGTCTGCCTTCAGGCCAGGGCATGGTACCAAGACAGCCTTGGTCTCCTTAGTCGATGATCTACGCCGGGAACTGGACAGGGGAAGTGTGTCCCTGCTGGTTCTGCTGGACCTCTCAGCAGTCTTCGATATCGTTGATCACGGTATCCTTCTGGGGTGCCTTGCCAGGATGGGTCTCGGGGGTACTGTTTTGCAGTGGCTCTGGTCCTTCCTGGAGGGTCGATCCCAGATGGTGTCATTGGGGGACACCTGCTCGACCCCACAACCATTGTCTTGTGGGGTCCCGCAGGGGTCAGTACTGTCCCCCCTGTTGTTCAACATATACATGAAGCTGCTGGGAGAGATCATCCGGAGTTTTGGGGTGAGGTGTCATCTGTACGCAGATGATGTCCAGCTCTGTCACTCCTTCCCACCTGTCACTAAGGAGGCTGTCCAGGTCCTGAACCAGTGTCTGGCCACTGTGTCAGACTGGAAGAGGGCGAACAAATTGAAATTGAATCCAGACAAGACAGAGGTCCTCCTGGTCAGTCGCAGGGCCGAACAGGGTATAGTCTGACTTGGCCATGGTGGTCCGTGCTTCTTTGTTTTCTCCTCGCGACATACCAGACATTTGTAAAGATGCAACTAACCAATAATTAATCTATCATCCCCAAATTTTTCCTTTTCCCCACTTTCCTAGTAAATGTTTAATAAAAATTATTTGGAAAAATATATAGGTAACAGAATTTAAAAAACAAAGGCTGAAGTCTGACTGAACTCCGAGAAGTGACACAGGTTTCCACAGAAGTATATTTTTCCTAATGAATTTGGTAGCTAGTAGAGTAGTGCAGTACAGCTACACACAAACAATATATGAGTTTCTGCTTATATAGAAACGTTCTGGATATTTAGGAAAATATTTATTCCAAAAATGAATAAGAGACATCACCCAAACACCCTCTCACTAAGGCCTGCATGTCAACAACCTTATCCGATGAAAAAGAGATTAAATACTGGAAAGTCTGATTTTGAAAGAAAGCGGGATTTCTGAAATCACTATCAATTCATTTGTCAAATGAGAACAAAAAGGACCCGCAACCTTGGAACTTTTCCCTTCTACAGTGTTAACCATATTCAAGTTTGGGGCTATTAATCATCAAGTGGAATGTGTTAAAAAAAGAAGCAACCTTTACATTGCGGACATTATACTCTTGTGCGCCTATCCTACTTGTGGATTTCTCCAGTGTATTTGGTTGGCTATTATGTGAAAAGAATGTTGGATTCAACAGATCTTTGATCTGATGCAACATGGCTCCTTTTATCTTCGTACTTGAACCCCAAAATACCTTTGAGGGAAGAGAAAGGTTGAGATATTGTCCCTCCCTACTCCCACTACTAGGAATCTCTCATAGTCGGATTTGGTATGCTTAATATGACTGATTAAATTTTAAGTGTTGATTAACGATAAAAATAATACAAGTATAAGGTTAATATGACCTGTATTTTATAGTTGTTTAATCAGTCATTTTCCTTTTTAGGAGCCAGATGATCCAGATGCACCTGATGAGCATGAG
The DNA here is from genome assembly GCF_035594765.1 of Anolis carolinensis. Lineage (NCBI taxonomy): Eukaryota > Metazoa > Chordata > Lepidosauria > Squamata > Anolidae > Anolis > Anolis carolinensis. The sequence continues at coordinate 85,161,871 of NC_085843.1, read as the reverse complement.
TCCTCTCCACCTGAAGATGCTCCATTGTATCCCCATTCACCTGGATCCCAGTATCAACAGGTGAGCCGAGAGGCATCTTAGACAGAAGCCTTATCAGTTCATTTTAATGTCCTGTACGTTTTGCTTCAGCTTGCTTTGAAATACTTACACTGTAAACTTCCATTCTTTAGGCACAAAGATAAGTGCCACACAAGCATAGAGTTCCGTGACTGGTGACAATCTGTCATCTGTAGTAGGTTACCGTCTTAGAAGGAACTGCCTATATGTAAGCTACTGTGTTTGTAGCTTACATCATGGCCAAGTTTGAATCGACAGCATTCCTCAATATAACATGTTCTTCTATTGAGGAGAAGTGAGCCATTTTAGTGAGCCATTTTAGAAGTCAAACCTGTCTGTAGCAAAATTCTCAAATCTTCACTTAAGTGTTTTTTAGAATGATCTACTAATTAAAAATCTGAACTACACAGAAATAATTCTGCTTTGCTTTTATTTAATTATTAAACTTAGTTTTCCCTTTGTTGATGTAATCCAACTCAAAGTAATTCCAGTGTTGGATTTTTAAAAACCAAATATGACATACAGAATAATTGAGCTGAATTCCAGGTTAAGCTTCCCTTAAATATACATATATTTATAAATAGATCACTAGCTATAGAAAATTTAAATGATAGCAAATATGCCCTTAGCCATGTTTTGGGAGTCATGGATAAGTACATTATTTGTTCCCGTATCTTTCCTGATTCATTAATTGTCTATTCTTAATCTGTTAATTTCCTTCCCTGCTCATTTGCTTTCATTTTGCTTTCTTTACTGATGTTCTCAGCAGAACACTTGGTAAGTGACACAGACCCAGTACCCTCAAAAGTTCAATCACATTTTGTCCACCAGCTCCCTTCTCTCTGTTCGTGTGGTGTCTTCACTTTTCTCACAAGAGCTGGCTTTTCACTTCCTAACATGCACAGTAGTTATATTTTCATTCTAGTTGTAGGTTCATATTACATGAAGGTGTTCAAGTATACATTAGCCCATATAATTGGTGTTTTGGGGCTTAGCATAGTTGATACAAATTGACCATTCAGTTAAGTTTGACACAAGAGTGGAAGAACATTCACAATTACCACACCCTGTTTTATGTAGTTATTGTAAGTACTTTTGCTCCACCACTTTGTTTTTGAAGACTTGCCTTAATTAAAGGTCTTCATATAGGTTGGTTAGCATTCTTGCATGAGGTTAGACTTAATTGACAGTAACTACACTTTGATTTCAGGGTAAATTCGTTTGATTTCTAGTTTTATTTAACAGGTAAGACTTCTCTCAAATTATTTAAAATGTAAAATGTTTTGCTGACCAGTTCACAGAGTTGCCCTTTTTTTAAAAGGGCGGGTGGGAACAATTGTTTTGACGGCCCCTTTGGTCTCTTGCAGAATAACCATGTGCACGGACAGCCCTATACAGGCCCAGCAGCACATCATATGAACAACCCTCAGCGACCCGGCCAACGAGCACAAGAAAATTTTGAAGGCAGCGAAGAGGTTTCACCCCCTCAGACGAAAGAATAGTGGAAATGCACATAGTAAACTTGCTCCATCAAGACTGTGCACCCAGGCCTTACAGTCCAACTTTTCTCTGTGTCTGGCTAATATTTAGAAAAAACTATTCCTAATCAACATGGAGTGAAGAGTCTATTCACTGTCTTATCTGCAGAAAAATTGCTGTCAATATATAACCTGCCTGCAGTGGAAAGTGTATAGTGTTTTGTAATAAATGGCCTGATGCTAATGTGTAAATGGCAAAGGTGTATATAGTATATTAATGTTTGACTGTTAATTCTTAAGCAAGAAACATTTTTGTCTTGATGAGACTCACAGATCTACAACAATTAATTTCTTGATATATCTGCTGCGCTCTACAACCAGTGTTGCCTGCCTCATAATGGCAGTTGGATCAACTCCTTTCCCCCGGAAAAAAATAAGCCTGTCCATGTCAACCAGAGAGAGAAAAATAGTTTCATGTAATTCTTTGCCACTGGAGTCGATTTTACTATGAGCGACGTAATGACTGGTAACCTTTTAATTATTTGGTTGATGTGGAAAATTGGTGATGTAACATTGTTTCTAGGTCTTTTTTCATTGCCTTTTTTCATTCTGGTATTAGGTTAATCACTTTGAAGCTATAGTTAAGCTGTAACATTTAGCATGGCTTCACACCCGGTTAGTGTAGCCAGTGAGGAAAGAAATTAACAGGCGTATTACTGGGACGACTGTGTTGTTCGGAGCCTTTTCCTCTGAGATCTAGATTATAAAACAGGGAGCGGGGAGGGTCGGGCAATGTGACAAACAGGTGGTTTCAGTTGCACATCTAATGTTCCTCACATCTAATGTTTGACAGTTCTTTCTCTGGGTGGGATAAAAGAACACTTAGTTTTCAGTAATAGGAAATTAAAAGATTTAAAACAAATATGCAAATTTTTGCTATGCCAGGATGCCTGGAGCATAATAGACTGTATTTGGTGTGCTTGTTTGTTTCTTTGGTAGAGCTTATTCGATAACACTTTCCTTTCTACTGCATTGCAGTGAAGTGGAAGTCAACAAAATCACACAATACTTGTGAGTGCCACTGCACCGAGTTAGACTTGCTGGTTTTCTGCTCATTCACAATTCTACTTGAAAGCAAGAATTGTATTAGCTCTTTATCCATTACAAGAGGAATCGTTAACCTTAGAAGCAGGATTTGATTATTGAGAAAACAAACTACTGGTTAGTCAAATACAAACCTGAGGTATCTCTCTATTCCAAGAGTAAACATTTGTTTAAAGACTTCAAGGAACGCATCAGTAAATACTGTATTTAAATTAAAATTGGTAACTTGAATGTGTGTAATTATTTTGGAACTTGTCAAAAAAACCAAATACCCCTGCAAAACAGATACAGCCCACCCTATACTATTTAAATATTTGCTGTTTTATTTTATAGAAATTATTTTGCTGAATTCACAAATAGAATTTGATTTAAGAAGACCATTTTTGTCCTGTGGTGTGTGTGTGGTTTTTTTAAAAGGCTGCACAGCTAGTTGGATTCTGTGCACTATCCTGAATTCTGAAACTTAAAGAGTCGGATTGAGATTTGGTGGACAGAAATTTGACCCTTGACAAAGAATAAAAAAAGGAAATCTGTAATAGTTTCTTAATGTGACTATCTTGTACTTTTTGTATGTTTTATATATACATATATATTTAATGAGCACAAGCTTGATGGTATTTTTTACAACTGAGTTAAAACAAACAACGCTGCTTATCAAAACTAGGATTTATAGTTGAAATGGACAGTTAGAAAATCACACATGTTTTCTGTTGCATTTAGTATAATGAGACAGTCTTAAACCCTTTTTAAATACTCTTATGTAGCAATGATCATTTTATAACAGGTATTCATGTTAACTGTTATGTTTTTAATAGCATTTAATTTGATTGGTTGACAACATCCGAGTGAAACGTTCCCAGTTTAGTTGGGTATGTTTAGTACTGACTTCAATCAGAATATTAGCCTGTTTTTGTATTTGAGCTGCAACAGTTCATATACCCTTGGACCAGTCATTATTGTTAAACATGACATTTCAAGGACTATCTTTGCATACAGAAACATAGAATTTGTTACTTCCACCTTGGAAAAATGATGAAGCATGATGTGATTGTGGATTTTTTTATTTTGAAAAAAACTTACTTTCATAATGCTTTAATTTGTTTTTCCCATCTGTGGGGTGAAGACATTTCTGGATGATCAGTTTGGGAGCATAGTGGCTAACCTTTCCCCTTAAAAAGAGACTTTTCTAAAATGATGACCTCATTATAAATGTGTAGCAGAAACCAGAGGAAGGAATTGCCTTTCCTCCTTCAAAAACATCAGACTTACTCATTTTTAGTTAAAGTGTTCTAAGGAATAATTAATGCATGCTTTTGTCGGAGCTCTAGCAGCAGTGCTGCAAAACTGTAATGTAATACCTCAATATTAATGGCACACATTAAAAACAAGTCCTCAAAGTGCCTAAATGTTTAATTTTACTTTCCACTAATTATTGAATCCTAACTTTATTTGTTAACAGTTAATGGGAAATCCCTGTCTTCCATAAAAGTGATCCATCCAGCAGCAAAATAGTCTTACCTTTTTCCTAATTCTCTAACGTTGAATATTAAAAAAAATTGTACACCTGTAGGAAATTTTTTTAGTGCGTTTGTAATCAGAATGTGTTTATGTGAATACTTTCCTTCATCCTAATAGTTCTATGTGCAAATGAATCCTTGCCATTGTCTTAGTGGGTGACGTTAGAGTTCTCCTTTTTTGTGTATGTGAGCGCTGCTAAGCCAACATAGTTAAGTAGCCATGCACGGCTGCCAACTTGCTGGGTTTTTTTTTTAAATGTATCACTTTGGGGGAGTTTTTGAATGCCAAAAGTCATGGGAGCTTCCGTTTTCCGTTTGAACATAGATTCTAGTTTTTAGTGATTATGGAAAAAAATTGAAAGCATGTCTGCAGTGTCCTCTCAAGATTCAAAAAACCAAAAAATAAATAAAAAGAATCCAAAATGAAATTTTAAACCTCATGATTTTTAAATTAAGTAACGTCTTGTAAAGATGACTATGAGTTTTGAAGTAGCTTTAGAAACATATGTACTGGTTTGATTGGGTTCCCAAGCAAAATTAGGATGTAATTAGTAAAATGATTTGGAAGCCATTTAGGTGTATAATTTGTTTCTGTGATTAGTAAATTACAAAGAAGGATGAACATGTATTTGAAACTTCTGTATCAGTATAAAGAGGCAGGAGTTGAGTAAGCCTTGCCCTTCTAGACACGCATTCATGTAGTAGATATAAATGCTTTCGCCACCCTGGAGGTGAGTTCAAAATGGAATTGCACTTTAAAAATTCGCTGCAAAATATTTGTGTTTGTTTCCATGTTTTTCTGGATCATATTAACTTCTTTTAGTTTCTACTTTTTCTGAGTTTCCTGGCTGGCACAATACAGAGGACAGTGACCTGCATAGCTCCCTTGTAGTGGAGCTTAAATAAAAATAACTGCTATGTTCTTGGGACAAGCCCATCTCCTGCGGTTTGTGGAAGAAAACTTCCTTCCCCATCTTCTATTACTTTGTGAACTTGCTGGCAATGTTAGCAACTATTATATGACAAAATGTCTAACTTGTTTTCCTTACTCTAAAATATTGTGTTATCGAGAAAAGTCTTTGCTGCAAGAAAAACACTTTACACAAATGGAAAAGTCGATTCTTAAATTTAAACACATCTTTCTCCTGAGTGGAGATTATGACAGTTTTTGGAAAATACAAGTGGTATGAGGATGGGTTCTCACTGATGCATGTGCACGACTTTGTAATGCCCCTGTAAGTGGTGTCTTGTGCATGAAGGGATCATCATGAATCACATGCTTTGGCTAAAACTTTATATGAGGGCTGGAAACCATCCAGAATCAAGTATCTATGGCACTGCTTCTTAAACTGTGGGTCCCAACCTATAAGGGTCTCCTTAACTCAATGTTGAGATCAGTAAAAGGTTTCTGACTGCCACCCATTTATACAAATCTGTTAGCAACAACATGCAATGTTTACAGTGGACCCTGCAAAAAATGCTTTAGTTGTACTTCACGAAAAGGAAAATCAGTTTGTTTAGCCTTGATAATGCAGATTTATTTTTAGTAAACGTTTGGTTTTTATATCTATTTTATATACTTATATTCCTGGGATCACGTAAAGATTTATTGGGCAGAAAGGTACTGCAAGTGGAAAAAGTTTTTAAAGCCCTGATCTATGGCACATGAAGCACTGGAGGAAACGGAATCTCTAAGGCAGAGCTTTCCAAACCTTTCATGTTGGTGACATGCGTTTAAACATTAATCCTTTTGCGACACGGTAATTCAGTTTTACTGGCAAACCAGAGGCTAAACCAACCCCTCATAAGAGTTTCATTTTATTTATCTATCTGTTTATCTATCTATCTATATCTTTTCTGTATAAACAAGGTTTGGAATTTTTTTCCTTTACACTTCATATGTCCTACGGTTGATTCTTGTGTAGTTTCTTCTATAGCTGCTCCATATGGTTCATCACAACATCATTGTCAAGAGAGTTTTCTTTTCGTAATTAGAAATGTATCCCTTTTAGTTGCAATTGTTGCAACTCAGTCAACAAATTGTGTAAATTATAAAAGTTATAGCAGTACTTATACTTGAACATCATCAGCCTTTGTTTCTGGCTGTCGGAGCATTTTTCACGCGACACACCAAGGGACTATAGGTGACACACTAGTATGTCCCAACACACAGTTTGGAAAGCTCTGCTCTATGGATTAGACAAATGCAGCTTCCTTGAACACAGCACACACACACTGTCCATGCTTTTGTGCTTCTCTCTTCCCATGACATAGCCCTTCCTATTCAGCAATTTGGTTATGCAGAGGCAAGAAGGAAGCAAGAAACATCCTCTGTTTGCTTCTGCAAACAATTTTTAGAATCAAATGTGCTTTTCCGTGGTGTTCAGTTTTCATTGTTGGTGAATTCAATTATTTGTAAACGACATTCGACTATTGTCACCGTTTTTGACCAAGAGGAACAGATTGCTGCTTGTCTTCATATTCATTCCCTAAAAGAACAGTAAACATTTCATCTTTTTAAACTGTGGCTAAAAGGTGAGGAAGTTTATTTGAATGCCTTGCTCACACACAATTTAAACTAGATCATCTAGTGATTATCTAGTGCATGCAATAAGTTTGCTGTTGCAGAAAGCAAAATAATTGTACCTTAATTAATAAAAATTGGTACAAATCGGTCCCTTTCATACTTTGTTCTCATTGTGATTAACTATTGTGCTTTGTGTCAGATGTTAGTGACCAACAAGTGGTATATATGTGACCACCGAAATACTAAATTCAATGGAATTTGAGCATGCTATGTTATGGAACTACAACTGGGCTTCATTCCTTTGTGTAACTTTAAAACATAACTCACTACAGCAAGAACAAGATATGTGTTACCAGAACCAAGGCATGGCTCGTTCCTGTTCACTACCTTGTGAAGATAACTGCACTATGTGAATTTCTGTTATGCCCAGATTCACAACATGACACTATCCCCAAAATTCTGTACTACTGTGGAGTTGAACCATAGTGGATTCCTAGATGTTCAAATTGCAAATACAAAAATACAGTATTTTAACTCTTAATATATTAATGTATCAACTGTAAATATCCGAAGGATAATCCATAATTAAGACCTGGTAGAGCACAGTGGTAAGAGATGTGGTAGAAATCAGTTTCAAGTTTAAACTCGAGATATCTATGAACTCAATATGTGTGGCATGCCACTCTTTACTGACAAATTGTTAAGGATGGCAGATGGGCAGTATATGCAAAGAAACATGAACACTTGAAAGTACTATTAAAAATTACATACAGCAGCACCATCTATGCCATCAAATCAGCTATCTGGTGACAAATGCTATTTTCAAGAGACACTCTTTAACAGCCCTGCTCAGGTTTTGTAAACTCATGACTGTGGCTTCATGGATTGCGTCAATTGTTTGAATAATGCAGTGTTTCCATTTGTTGTCCACAACTATATTGATCCTTTTAGTAGATGACTCTAAGTGCCTGCCCACAATTGTTCCTTTTCAAGATGTATCACTCCAATTAACATACGAAATGTTAGCAACCACTAAGAGCAAGTGCATATGTTTTCTTAGTATCATTTCTTGTGGCCATCTGGCTGAATATGGCTCTGATTCAGTTCTAGTGATGGGATGGCTATCTCTTGATTGCTTAGCTGCTCATATATAGAACAAAATATTTTCATGTGTGCATTTTCTGTTGATAGTATGTCGTCTTGAATGCTGTTTAAGAAGGGTCCTGATTATACAGAACGTATGAATCATCTTTTAAGCCTCTGTCCCCTGAAGTGGCTTCATAGAACCCTTTGCTCAGAGTTGCTTCATTTTCCAACCTTCTCTTTTCAACAGTGTTTTCATAGTTGTACCATGCTAACTATTGGGTTAGACTTACTAGCTATTGTTTATTTTTCAACTTAAACCTATCTCTGATGTTTCTTCACAAATCCTTTTTAAAAGGAGCATAATGGCTGCTCTTTGCTATATATATTTTAAGTTTCCTTTTGCATAATTCTTGCAGGATCTAGTTTGTTCAAGAAAAGTTATCCCAGATGCTTATGAGTTCTCCGAGTGCTACTCTACATTGATTTTTGACATAATTAGCGATTTGCTTCATATCGTTTCATTCGTGGACACCATTCTTATGTTCAGTGCAAAATCTTATTTCCCTTCTTTTGCTTAATCCTGTGTTTGTATCCCACAAAGAAAGCTAATTTTCAAGTTTCCTATATATTTCTTAATTATGTGAAATGGTTATTGAAGTATACAGTAATTTGTAATATTTTGGAGCCTTGCTCAATAATACTTTTAGACTACCAGTCCGAAGAAGAAATGCAGAACAGTGGTCTTCAGTGTGTGTGTATGCTTTCAAGTAATAGTGACCCTATTTTACAGGGTTCCTAGGCGGGTGTTTTGCCTGTACCAGCACCTGGTATTAATTGCAGTCTCCCTTCTGGTTGTCAGCAACTTCTTTAACCTCAGATGGCTTTTCTGCAGAAGTGTTTCCCCTGTCGGCCTCCATGGCTCCAAACTGGAAACTGCTAGTTGTCCTTCAAGGCCAGTTTTTCATTTGCCCCTAGTTGTGAATAGATTTTCATATATAGGGGAATACATATAATTTGACCCTCTCTTGAAATCTTCCAACCCTGTGTGGAAAAGTTCAGGCTTTTAGAAGATAAGGAGAATACTCATTTATAGATTGCTTTGGAAACATTTCAGACTCAGTGGGCAAAACTCAAAATGGAAATGTTTTCCTCTCCCCCTCCAGAAATCCCACCTCAGTCTTCTCTCTCTTCCCAACTTCATACAACATTTGAAAAGGGGCTACAACTGAAAATTTCACCTTCTCTCACCAAAGATGTTAATTGGACATACAGTAGTCTCACTTATCCAACATAAACGGGCTAGCAGAATGTTGGATAAGCGAATATGTTGGATAATAAGGAGGGATTAAGGAAAAGTCTATTAAACATCAAATTAGGTTATGATTTTACAAATGAAGCACCAAAACATCATGTTATACAACAAATTTGACAGAAAAAGTAGTTTAATACGCAGTAATGCTATGTAGTAATTACTGTATTTACGAATTTAGCACCAAAATATCACGATGTATTGAAAACATTGACTACAAAAATGCGTTGGATAATCCAGAACGTTGGATAAGTGAGTGTTGGATAAGTGAGACTCTACTGTAATACAATTGCTCCCCCCCCCCCCCCCCCCCACTTCAGACTGGTACTAACCGCTAACCATTTTATTTTAGGATTTTTCATTCAAATGTGCATTATGACTCAAAAACATGGAGCTGTACTGTACTTAATATTTGAACAAGATTTAAAAGAAATTGGATGTTCAATTACATTTGTCTCTGCTTCACTGAGGAAAAGCAGAGAGGAAAACGATGCATTGGCAAAATACTTAGCATGAACAGCAGGCTAAGTTTAGTTAATACACACAAGTGCAGCTCAACTATGATTTTTATATTGAAGTTGGGCCCCTTTAATGCAAATGTGAACTTTATGCCTTTCATTTCTAGCTAAGTAATCTTACAATCTTCTCATAGTCTTCCATTGTAATGCATTTCCTAAGTGGTCTTTCAACTTCCACTGTTTGCGTGCATCAATGTAAACAAAGAAACCTATGTTGCATGTACTATTTCTGTTAAACAAGTTCATTGTAAAAAAACTCCAAAAACAAATTCTTAAAAATCGGTGGCCTCCTGCTTCAACCTACCACTGGAGACCTCTAAAAATATTACCTTCAAATATAAAGGGCTACATCATTCTATTGGATTTAAGTCAAGACTGCCTTGTGTTTAGCCCACTGCTAATGAAGCTTGTCAAAGGTGCCTCCTGTAATTTTGAGAACTTGTAAAAAATACAGTTGCTGGCAACAGTAATGACTCATTTGAAAATGGGTGCCAGAGCTTGATCTGAGAAATAGCAGGAGCCTATAGGAGGATATGCCTACACATCGGCATAGAACTTGACACACAGAAAAATTAAGGTCTGCTTTTTGGATTTTTTTAATGAGTTAATTGATCTATAACCTTTGAATGTTTTGATCAACATTATGAAATTGCACTTTCCTATTATATTAGCTATCCTATTTGGCAGAACAGGGAAAATGATGTTGTGCACAAAGAATCTATGGAAGTTTCGTATTACAGCCACTCTGAACAATGTTTTTGGCAATCTCTTCAAACTAAAGTTTGTTTAAAATTACACTAAGTAACAAAATTTGAAAAATATTTCTGTTCCTGGATTGAAAGTTTTATTTCCCATTTAATCGTGTACTACTTACTTTGAAAGTACAGTAGTCTCTCACTTATCCAAGCCTCTGGATTATCCAAGGCATTTTTGTAGTCAATGTTTTCAATATATCGTGATATTTTGGTGCTAAATTCGTAAATACAGTAATTACAACATAATATTACTGCGTATTGAACTACTTTTTCTGTCAAATTTGTTGTATAACATGATGTTTTGGTGCTTAATTTGTAAAATCAACCTAATTTGATGTTTAATAGGCTTTTCCTTAATCTCTCCTTATTATCCAAGATATTCGCTTATCCAAGCTTCTGCCGGCCCATTTAGCTTGGATAAGTGACTCTACTGTAGTTATACTCCAGAAACTTCGTTTTTGTGGCTGCCACAAACTGTTGAATTGGTTGACTCTTGAAACTAACAAAATGTGCTGCAGGATGTCCCGCAAAAACAATGTTTTTGTAGTTTAATAAACCTTTTCCATGTTTTTAATGATAGAACCAATTAGGAAATGGCATTTGTAACTCGGGAGATAAAAATTGTGTTGCATAGTGTTACATAGTATTATCTATCTAGTTTCAGGACTTCTGTGTGTCTACAATGCTTTGACAAATTATTACCAAAAAAAGTTTCCACACATGTTTACCAGTCTTACATAAAAGATGACATTTATTTCTATATGAATATATTGAACTGGAGGTTTAATTCTCTTTCTCCTGGACAGTCTTGGTTCCACGCAGTCTGCCAGTACGCCGGGCCGCAATGAGACCGACCTTGCGACCAGCTGGAGCATCCCTCCTGATGGTTGAAGGCTTGCCAATATGCTGGTGGTTTCCACCACCAAAGGGGTGTTCAACAGGCTGTGAAAAGAACCACCGGGTCAGGAGCAGAGCAGGAAATGATTTCAAATACAAAGAGTAGCATTCTGCAAGGCAAAACCTGTAACCCTTCAATCAGCAATACAGTTAAGGGCATTTACTTAGAGCCATGGAATGGAAGACAGAATAATGTGAAGACACTTTGATGTAAAAAAGGTTACTTTGATCAAGATGAAAAAATAGCACGCATCACTACAACAAGAACTAATGTTGTATTTCGCCTTTACATTGATTAGTTGTCTTGTTTTAGTTTTGAATCAAATGTTTTATATGTAGAAATTACCTACAAAAAGAAGCGGCTTGACATTAATTATGCAGGCATAATGTAACATTTGGAGCATTGGCTATGTATTGTCTTCTATGTGAACTAGAAAACTGGTAGAAGTGTCTCCATTAGCAATCTGGGACCCAATTGAGGAAGAAGAGGCACCTCAGCCGTTCCAATTGGCCTTTAGCACCTCCATCCTAGCACTCTGTGCCTAAAGTGCGCATCTCACCTCAGCCGAGAGCCAGCAGCTCCGTCAGCTTATTTTCCTTTTAGACTGTGCTCTGAAGCATTGGATTATAATGAAAAATTGCATAGTTTGGAAGAGACAGCAGATTACCAATTAAACAAGCCAGGCAAGTGCAATAAATGGAAGAGTTACTTACATTCATAGCTACACCCCGAACTCGTGGCCAGCAGTTCCTCTTTGCCTTATATTTGTGGTACGCACGTCCAGCTTTCAAGATTGGCTTGTCAATACGGCCACCACCAGCAACAATACCTGTAAAATGTAAGGAATTTTTGTGTTCCCCTTTCTAAAAAAGAATAACTCCAAAGAGAAGTACTGAACATTCATAAAAGATAAAATACCCCTGGTCATTAGCTTAAAAAACAATTAGCACCAATTTAAACAACTCACTACCCTATATACAGGCATGTCTTGGTTAACAAAGTATCTGAAAAAGCAGTTTATTTTTGCAATTTTTATATACCCATCCAGTTCCTGTTTTCTGCTTCATCCTTAACTTAGTTGAAAGTTATAGTATGATAAAAACTTGGGTAGGGAGGGAATTGGATTCGACTAGCCAATACTACTGTAGCCATGTGTACTGCCTACAACGGTAAAGGTAAACAGCAGCCGCCCCCAAAACATTAGGGATGCAATTACTTCATGATATGCTGTAATGACATCTGGTGTGGTCTACAATCAAGGTCCACCTCCCCACATTAAGGAGGTTAGGGGACTACACTGAACTTCTCCAAGGCTAATTAATGCTACTATATAAATAAAGCAAACACTCTGACAAGAAACAATGTACTTGCTCTTCTTACATAATGGCTTGCATATAAAATAAATGAATAAAGGATAAGCCAGAAATCTTTTGTAAAAACACTCATATTTCACCAGCTTGTAAAATTTTCTGCATTAAAATGCAAGCATTTAAAAGGGAGGGAAGCTTCCCATGCCCCTTGATGTTATTTTGTATTTCTTTCCAAAGCTGTGGTCCTCTGAAGTATCCTGGGTGAGAGACCCTTTTTACAACAGGAAATAATTTCCTGTTTCTTCTCTGTCATCAAAAATGATCAGGGGGGGGGTGTTAACCTACAGTAGGAACACACCAAACTATGCAGAAAAAAAATGCAAAAAAGCAGATTAAACATTAAAATGCCCAACATTTTTAATGCCCAACATTTAGTATCTTCAAACACCCTAATGCTGTCCAAAAGGTTACTCTTAATTCAACTGTTATTCAAAGATTTCATGATGAAATTGCTTCAATAGAATCAAGGGTGTGTATGTAAAAATGGACCCTTGTGTCTCCTATAGTTTTGTGGGAAATGCAAAATATTTTTGAAAGGAGTAGTAGTTGCAGTTTTGTAGTGCCCTGAAGCACTAATGCAGTCTCCAATTCCCAACTGATCTTAATGTGTCCCAAAATTCATTTTTGATTTATAAAAATCAAAGAGCTGGAAGAGACCACAAGGGTCGGTCATCCAGTCCAGCCCCCTGCTCCAGAATAATTCTGCAATGCAGACGGTATAAATTACTACAATTTCCTATTCTAACACTTCCAACCAAACATTTTGGGGTTTGAAAAATGTGCCACACATTTCAGGCAACACTTACCGACAACTGCTCTGTTTGCAGAGGAGATCACCTTCTTGGAACCAGAAGGCAGTTTCACCCTGGTTTTTTTGGTTTCAGGATTGTGGGAGATAACTGTGGCATAGTTTCCAGAAGCACGTGCTAGTTTGCCACGATCTCCAGGCTTCTCTTCAAGGCAGCAGACAATGGTGCCTTCGGGCATAGTACCAACAGGCAGGACATTGCCAATGTTGAGTTGAGCTACAAGAAATTAAAAGATTTTTTAAAGAGGCAATGTCACTCTAGGCCAAAATATCACCCAAAAGTCCACCTTTCCAATCTAATTATTTCTAAAAACCATGCTCCATTTCTTATCAGATGTACCTACCTTTCTTGCCACAATAAACAAATTGCCCAGTATGAATGCCTTCTGCTGCAATGAACAATTCTGTTCGTTTCTTAAATCTGTATGGATCACGGAAAACAACCTTGGCCAGAGGAGCTCCTCGACCAGGATCATGAATGATATCCTATTGAAACACAATTTTGAACATATTATTAACTTTTTTTGTGTCAGGAGCGACTTGAGAAACTGCAAGTCACTTCTGGAGTGAGAGAATTGGCCATCTGCAAGGACGTTGCCCAGGGGACGCCAGGGTGTTTTTGATGTTTTACCATCCCTGTGGGAGGCTTTTCTCATGTCCCCGCATGGAGCTGGAACTGATAGAGGGAGCTCATCCGCGCTCTCCCCGGGTGGGATTCAAACCTGGCAGCTTGCAGATCAGCAGCCCAACCTTCAAGTCACAAGGCTTTAACCCACTACTCTACCGGGGGCTCCATTATTAACTAACTAATAATAAATATTAGGAACAGTACAATTCTTCTTAAGTAATTACTTTCATTGTTGCCAGGAAAAAAGATCAAGTACTGTATTTGATAAGACAACTATTTAATCATATCACATGGCCAAAGTTCCACTTCCACATATTTAAAATCCACACAGCAGTGATACATAATAAATACTGGAGTTATACTGGAGTACAAACTGAAGAACAGTTTTTTTAAAAAAAATCAAACCTATGTGTAAGTACCAGTAATCCGATTTATAAAATTTTATTTGCATTAAAGTCCCACTATCTTTAACAGTATACTTTCAGGTCTTCAACCTTTAGTATGACTCTCAAATATTTTCAATGCATATCTTTTTTTAAAGAAAAAAACTGAATCCTGAATTTGTTGTTCTGAAATAAAATATTACTCTCTTGATATCCACCTGCAGATAAGATTAGTACAGTAGTCTCACTTATCCAACATAAACGGGCCGGCAGAATGTTGGATAAGTGAATATGTTGGATAATAAGGAGAGATTAAGGAAAAGCCTATTAAACATCAAAATAGGTTATAATTTTACAAATTAAGCACCAAAACATCATGTTATACAACAAATTTGACAGAAAAAGTAGTTCATTACACATTAATGCTATGTAGTAATTACTGTATTTACAAATTTAGCACCAAAATATGATATATTGAAAACATTGACTACAAAAATGCGTTGGATAATCCAGAATGTTGGATAAGTGAGACTCTACTGTAGTTCCAAATTTTCTTCTATTTGACTACTCTTAATAATTCAACCAGGATACATGAAACCACAAAGTAGTGAAGCATACTATTACCTTTACAATACCCTTGATGTAGCCATGTCTTTCAGCAAAGTCAACTGCTCTCAGCTTTGCTGCACCCTTTCTGTGCTTCACATGGGCCCTGAACACAGATCCTGCACCTTTTCTTTGACCTCTGATTACACGGCCCATTGTGTCCTGGACAACAGTTCCAAAAGACAAAAGCTTTAGAATAAAGGATTTAGTCCACGATTTTTTTGAGTATAGGCAATCCACAATTCATCAAGACGATGGGTTTGTTCTTAAGCTGAATTTCTTTGTAAGTTGGAACAGGTACATTTTTAAGTGGTTGTATAGATAGACAGCATAAGGAGTTAAAAACACTGTGGAGTTTGTTTTGTTGTCTGTGCCCCTGTTCAGAAGATTTCACCACTTTCTGTCCCTGTGAGAATTGGATTTTGAAAAAGGTGGCTTGTTGTGGAAACAAGGATTGGTGAGAAAGCTTCAGTGGAGATCCCTGTTCCCCAAGACAACTCTTTCAGGAGTGAATTTCCCTTCTGAGGGGTAGATTTCTCTCACTTCCTGTTGTCTCATCCCCACTTGTATCTATAAGTAATTTGTACGTTGAATGTTTGTAACTCAGAGACTGCCTGTACTAATCCTGGATGGGCTTGAAAGCCTTCCAATACTAGAATCCACTCCCAATTTAAGTTGCTGTTGTTCAGTTAAATAACTAGGACCCAGAAGTCTTTGATCTTATGCAAATCAGCTAAAAATGTGCCAGTAGTTCCAGATATAAATTCTGCCTACCACCATCCCTTTAGAAAATGGAATATAGTTTTCATTAGAATGAAATAATAGAATCATAGAATCCTAGAGTTGGAAAAGACCTCGTGGGCCATCCAGTCCAACCCCCTGGCAAGAAGCAGGAAAATCTCATTAGAAGCAAAAAATGACTAAACCGATGATCATGAGATGATGTAATGTATTGGAAAAACCAATAGCACCAGGTAAAGTGAAAGACAGTAGGGAAAGAGGGAAATTATCATGCAGCTAGAATGATTCAACCAAGAAAGCCACAGCTCTGAATCTGCAAAACTGAGCAGGTGAATACATGATCAGGAATAATGGTAGTCCCTTAATCACAGGTTCACCGGAATTTGACATTCACTTGATGAGCAACAAAGTTGGAAACGTCCTATACTGAAAAAACAAGTGCTCCAAAACAAGACACGGTTCACTACAATGCAGAGAGGAGAGTATACAGGTTGAGTGTCCCTTATCCAAAATGCTTGGGTCTAGAAGTGTTTTGGATTTTGAATTCTTATGAATTTTGGAAACTCCCTATTTGCATAAAGGCAAAGGTTTCCCCTTGACATTAAGTCTAGTCATATCCAACTCTGGTGGGTGGTGCTTATCTCCATTTCTAAGCCGAAGAGCTGGCGTTGTCCGTAGACACCTTCAAGGTCATGTGGCCTGCAGGAAGCGCCGTTATCTTCCCATCAGAGCAGTACCTACTGATCTACTCACATTTGCATGTTTTCGAACGGATAGGTTCACAAAAGCTGGGGCTAACAGCGCAAGTTCACCCCGCTCCCAGGATTCTAACCGCCGACCTTCCAGTCAGCAAGTTCAGTAGCTCAGTGGTTTAACCCGCTGGGTCACTGGGGTGGGGGTAGTATACACGTAATCTTTGAGATGGGATCCCGGTCTAAGCACAAAATTCAGTTGTTTTAAAATATTTTAATGCAGTGTTGTCTATATTTTTGTGCACAATACAAAGTTTGCGTAGACAAAACCACCAAAGAACAAAGAGCACACACTCAACCGAGTTGGAAGTAACATATACCCCATATTTAGTTAGTTAAACGCTGGACTTGAAATAGCAGCATTTAGATGTGGGTTAGGAAGAAATGCCAAAATGTATTGCATTTGTTAGCATTCTTTTTGTTCTGTTTGCCTTACATGTCGCTTTACGTGACTAAAATTACAGGTTATTAAAAATATCTGAGGGGAAAAGAGAAAGCAAAGGTGACACTCTCTCAGGGCCCTTCCACACAGCCATATAACCCAGAAAATCGAGGCAGAAAATCCCACAATATCTGCTTTGAACTGGGTTATCTGAGTCCACACTGCCATATATTCCAGTTCAAAGCAGATAATGTGGGATTTTATTCAGCTTTGTGGAAGGGGCAATCAGGAATTCTTGGTAAACATGCTGGACCCGTAATGCCTTTGTGGCCCTATTTACAGCAGGCATGGGCAAACTCTGGCCCTCCAGCTGTTTTGGACTTCATCTCCCACAATTCCCAACAGCAGGCTAGTTCACGTACAAAAAACCTGGAAGGCCGAAGTTCGCCCATGCCCAGTGTAGATGCAGCCCCACTCCTCGAGATCTTTAGTTCCCTAATTGTCTATTACGGTGTCGAGGCCCACTCCACTGCTGAAGGCCGCGACAATCCATAAAGAGCCCGGGTTGACGGGCCCGGCTTAAGACCAGAAGGAGAGAGCCAAATCTGCCGGCCACCCCCGCCATTCCTGCCTCCCGACGTCGACCCAGCCGGGAGGGAGCCGATGGCGTCCTTAAAGGGGCCGCGGAGGGCCTCCTCTCCCCGATGGCGACGGATTCCCCGAGCCCCACTGCCCACAGCCTTACCTCCGCGGGGCCTGGCTCGGAAAGAAGGAAGCGCCGGAAGTTCGCGCAGATCTGCCGGGTTCTTCCGGCCGCCACGGCACGCGACGAGGCCGGCCGCCGCACAGCCTGGTGGGCAATGAAGTCCTCGCATCCGGGAACTTCGGTGTCCCTTTCTCGTCTCCATTGGCGCCTATTGTGCGGGGTGCGCGCGGGTTCCCAGCTCTAAGTGGCGCGAGGGAGGGCGAGCTTCCTTTGCCTGGGCTCGGAGTTCCAAGACAAAGGGCTGCCTTGGCTCAGTGCTATGGAACGCCGTTTGGTGAGGCACCATCACTCTGGCAGCGAAGGCCGAAGTCTCCATGTGTCCATCACAATGCATTAACTCTATGGCGTAGGCCGGGCATGGGCAAATCGGGCCCTCCAGGTGTTTTGGACTTCAACTCCTGCCTACGGGCAGTTAGGAATTGTGGTAGTTGAAGTCCAAAACACCTGGAGGGCCCAAGTTCGCCCATGCCTGGTGTAGGCGTATCCTAAACAAAGGAATTTCACTCCCTATAGTTAAGGAAACAGACTCAAGTCTGCCAGAACTTAGTCTTCCAATTCTTTATTCTTGGGTCCTCAAACTGCAAGATCCCTTTTGGTGTGTGTGTGCATATATATATATATATATATATATATAGAGAGAGAGAGAGAGAGAGAATATATATACATGTGTGTGTGTGTTTATAATATAGCTATATATAATATATGGCTACAATATAAACACATATGTATATATGTATATTATTTCTCTCTAGGTGCATATATACAGTACAGTCTCACTTACCCAATGTTCTGTATTATCCAATACAGTCTGCCTTTTAGTAGTCAATGTTTTTGTAGTCAATGTTTTCAATACATTGCAATGTTTTGGTGCAAAATTCATAAATACAGTAATTACTACATTAAGTTACCATGTTCAAGAAGGGAAAAAAGGACGACCCAAACAATTACCTTCAGGTTAGCCTCACGTCGATACCAGGCAAGATTCTGGAAAAGATCATTAAGGAAGTGGTCTGCAAACACTTAGAAACAAATGTAGTAATTGCTAATAGTCAACATGGATTTACCAAAAACAAATCATGCCAGACTAATCTGAAATCTTTTTTTGATAGAGTTACAAGCTGGGTAGATGCGGGGAATGCCGTGGATGTAGCCTATCTGGATTTCAGTAAGGCCTTCGACAAGGTCCCCCATGACCTTTTGGCAAACAAGCTAGTCAAATGTGGGCTAGGCAAAACTACAGTGAGGTGGATCTGGAATTGGTTAAGCGAACAAACCCAAAGGGTGCTCACCAATGCATCGTCTTCATCTTGGAAAGAAGTGACGAGTGGAGTGCCGCAGGGTTCCATCCTGGGCCCGATTCTGTTCAACATCTTTATTAACGCCTTCAACGAAGGGTTAGAAAGCACGATCATCAAGTTTGCAGACAACACCAAACTGGGAGAGATAGCTAACACTCCAGAAGACAGGAGTAGAATTCAAAACGATCTTGACAGATTAGAGATGGGCCGAAACTAACAAAATGAAGTTCAACAGGGACAAATGCAAGATACTTCACTTAGGCAGAAAACATGAAATGCAAAGATACAGAATGGGGGACGATGCCTGGCTCGACAGCAGTATGTATGAAAAAGACCTTGGAGTCCTCGTGGACAACAAGTTAAACATGAGCCTACAATGTGATGCGGCGGTGAAAAAAGCCAATGGGATTTTGGCTTGCATAAATAGGGATATAGCATCTAGATCCAGGGAAGTCATGCTACCCCTCTATTCTGCCTTGGTCAGACCACACCTGGAATACTGTGTCCAATTCTGGGCACCACAATTGAAGGGAGATGTTGACAAGCTGGAAAGCGTCCAGAGGAGGGCAACTAAAATGATCAAGGGTCTGGAGAACAAGCCCTATGAGGAATGGCTTAAAGAGCTTGGCATGTTTAGCCTGCAGAAGAGAAGGCTGAGAGGAGACATGATAGCCATGTACAAATATGTGAAGGGAAGTCATAGGGAGGAGGGAGCAAGCTTGTTTTCCACTGCCCTGCAGACTAGGACGCAGAACAATGGCTTCAAACTACAGGAAAGGAGATTCCACCTGAACATTAGGAAGAACTTCACTGAAAGGAGAGCTGTTCGGCAGTGGAACTTTCTGCCCCGGACTATGGTAGAGGCTCCTTCTTTGGAGGCTTTTAAGCAGAGGCTGGATGGCCATCTGTTGGGGGTGCTTTGAATGAGATTTTCCTGCTTCTTGCAGGGGGTTGTACTGGATGGCCCATGAGGTCTTTTCCAACTCTACGATTCTGTGATTCTATGTATTGAACTGGTTTTTTTGTCAATTTGTTGTAAAACATGTTTTGTTGCTCAGTTTGTAAAATCATAACGTAATTTGATGTTTAATATGCTTTTCCTTAATCTCTCCTTATTATCCAACATTTTTGCTTATTCAACGTTCTGCCGGCCTGTTTATGGTGGATAAGCGAGAGTCTACTGTATATATATATTATAAATATACATGTGTGTGTGTGTCATTTCCAACTTTTGCCAGCCGCTAAGGCAAACCTTTCACTGGGTTTTCTTAAGCTTTTTTTTCATGCCAGGAGCGACTTGAGAAACCACAAGTCGCTTCTGGGTGTGAGAGAATTGGCCGTCTGCAAGGATGTTTCCCAGGGGACATTGCCTGGATGTTTGATGTTTCACCATTCCTGTGGGAGGCTTCTCTCATGTCCCCAGAAGGGAGCTCACCCTGCTCTCCCTGATTTCAAGTGGCAGACATTTCGGTCAGCGGTCCTGCCGGCACAAGGGTTTAACCCATTGCGCCACCAGGGGCTCAAGATGTATCAGAGGGAGTTTGCCAGTGCCTTCTTCTGATGCTGAGAGAGTGTTACTTGCCTAAGATCAACCGTGAAAATATCAGTGACTGAGCAGGGCTGATTAGCAGCAGCATATAAATAACTCCATCCAGACTGATTTAGTAACAGTGTATATACCTCCCTGTTCTTCATATACCTTCTCCCCTCCCCCTTCTCTTTTCCCTTCCTCCCTTATCCATCCTACACCTTCTCCCTCTTGTTTCTTTCTTTCCTTTTTCTCCACTTCTCTTACCTTAATTCCTTTCTCTTCCTTTCTTTCTTCCTTTCTTTCCCCCCCTCCTTTGTCTCATACCTTCCCCACTTCCTCTTCCTTCCTTTGTTTTTTCTTCCTTTCTCCCCCTTTTGTTATTTTTTCTTTATTCCTTCCTTCCTTCCTTTTTTCTTTCCCCCTATTCCGCATCCCCCTCCTCCCTGTTTTGCCCTCCTTTTTGTTTCTGAATTTCCTTCCACTTCCCTTTGGGGTTGACTCTTTAGTGGATCCAGAGGGTGGCAACCTATTTGTGGCATAGCCCCCTCCCTCCCTCCCTCCCTCCCTCCCTCCTTCCTTCCTTCCCTCCCTCCCTCCTTTTTTTCTCTTGCAGGGCGCTGCGCAGAATCCCTGCCATCATCCGGCAGAGAAAAGCTGCAATGCAAAAGGCTCCCGACCAATGCTGAGCTTATTATGCAATGCATACATCACTTTCCCTTTGGCTGGGGAAAGACCTGGGCTCTTCTTCTTCTTGGGGATCACAGTTTTCCCTCCCCCTGATTCCCCCAATGTACACAAACAAACACAGATGCCCCAAGCCCTTTGGTATTTGACAGCTGCATTGCAAGCCACAGCGAGGCACATGAATCAATGCCAGGGCATGCATCTGCAGCAAGAAGGCAAGCTCTTCAGCTTGACCTGCCTCTCAGTTAAAGGGCAATGGAGCCTTCTTGGAAAACAAGGTGACAATCTCCAGTGGAAATCTATCAGAATACAAAAACACCATTCCTCTGCAAAATGCTCATATGATTCAATGCTCCCGTCTATGTTTTGAACCGCAAAATAAGAAGCTTCTCTGACTCCCTTCCTTGCATCTTCCCCTCCTCCTCTGACTTCAGCTTGATTTTTTTTTTGTCTTTCTGGAAAAATACTGGCAGTGTTGATCCCTGGGGAAGACAGGCAGGATTGGAGAAGGCTCTCTAAATGATGCCTTTTATTTAAGGGCAGGTAACAGGCATTTTGTTGGCATCGCTTCCTTGTTTGAGATCAAACGGAAACAATTTGAGCTCTTTCGGAATTTGAAAACAGCATCCTCTTCACTGACTGCAAGGGAGAAGAGCTTAGCTATAGCAAGAAAAGGAAGAAAGCAGGCAACAAAACTATACCCCAAAGGAACTGAGCCCAATAAGGGACAGGTCTCACTGTTGTTCTAAGAACTAGATGATATTATTAATGAGAAGGATTTCTCGTATTTGTGTCTAATTTACAAGCAGCCACAGGGGAAGGGAGATTTGAATGCAGGCCATAGAACTGGGGGAGGAAAGCTAACCATTCTGCCCACATCATTCCCTGTTTAATGAATCTTTCTGTAACTGATATTTGCCTCTTGAGTAGAAAATATATGATGCTATATGCTTCCTGCTCTGAAACAAATAGCTCCAGGTGCTATTTAAATTAGAAAATTGGGGGAGGGGAAGCAATTTGTGCCTATTGTAGCAAAAACCAGGTGGGCGAAATAGGGGAGAAATAAAACAAAGCTTAGATGCGTATAAGATGATTACAAAGTTATAGTTGGGCAATAGCTCTAAAAGCTTTTATGTTCTCCAGTAAGCATTCTGGAACATTCAAAAGTTGTCATACTTTAGTGGCACTTTAATTAGTCTTAATTAAAGTGATTTACCCAACTATAGGCTTCTGTGATCCCGGCCATGAAAGCCTTCGACAACACAACTATAGGCTTGTTTATTTTCTCAATAACCGATATGACTATTTTCTTCGATATTAGGATACCATCAATTGTAAGATACTAATTTCAGTACCACCAACAAAAAAAAGTTTAGATTCTAAGACACAACCCATTTTTAGCTGTGTTTATATGGGGGAAAGTGCATCTTAGAATTGAAGAGATAGGATATTTGTTTTTACAATAACATAATTGACAGCATATATTTACAAGGTACAGTAGCTCTGGGAGGATGGAGAAGGAGACACAACAGGCGATTCTTGATGCAACTGCAGACTTTGTGTGGCTCTGGAAGTTGGGGAATAGCAACTGGCCGAACCCCTGCCTAGTTACTTGTGCGGGATATCAGAGGAAGAAGAAGAAGAGACTAAATCATGAGATAGTTCCTGAAAGCAGATGCTCATGAGGATTTGTTACTTGAGTAAATGTATGAAAAGGTGCTAATATCTAGGTACACTTCCATTCTGCATACCACAGTCTTATCTCCTAGTGGCAATCTTCCCAATGTCTATTTTTGTAACTTCAGCTCTTGGGGAACACACTGCAGTCATTTTGAACGGTACTTGTCAACTATAGGGAGCTGCACTGGAACACTGCAATTACTACTTGTTCTGCTCCGTGTGCCTTGGCTCACGTCCTGCAAAGAGGAGCAGGGAGAGAGGTTGACCAGCTGTGGCAATAGGCAATGTGTGTAATGTGCATCAGCAAATGTTGTTTACCTACACTGATCTATGGGAGACCTGTATAGAAAGGAATATGTGATCATTGAGCCTTGAACAGGGGAGTACTTACGAGAGCTGGATGGAATCCCCCCCCCCCCCACCAAATGCATATCAGGACAATTTGTCCCTTGTAAAGGTGGTGGTGGTCATGTGTGAGGAGGTATCACTGAGGGCTGAAAGTCATAGTATATTTTGCCCTGAAGCTTATTCTGATGGGAGTAGCACAGCACTGATAGGAATGGCACAGCACTGCTTGAAAGAAGTGAGCTGCCACAGGGCAGGCCGAAATTCGCAAAGGAATTTCCATAACTCCTTTATTTTCTGTTTTTAAAGTATAATATCACAGCATCATATATAGCACAGCTTCTTAAACTGTGGCTCCCAACCCCAAATGAGGACCCCTTAGGTCAATATTAGGGTCACAGAAAATTTGGCAACAATAACAAGGTTCTGAACACAACTAATTTTACACAAACCTGTTAGGAACAACATGCAGTGCTTACAGTGGACTCACGCCTCTTTTGCTGAATTGCTGACTTATTATCAATAAATTTTTAATTTTACACCTATTTTATATACCTAAATATCTGGAGTCACATAAAAAGTTATCAGCAGAAATATATACAGTAGATATATAAAGTAGATTTACATTATGTGTGAAAAATCAAATATTGTAAATTGAAGATGGTACATTATAATTTTATCATTCATCAAGACTTTTGGCCCACCCTATAAACCCATCCTTTCCCCATTAGTATCTAGGGAGGACATTCATCCCCTACCCTTCTAGCAGTGGATAGTTCACACTGCAACCCTCAGACAAGCACTAATGCTTATCATATGTCCCCTGTGCTCAGACTCAAATGTGAGAACTTTGTTAAGCCAATATGTTTCTGTCCATATCCCACTGGAGTTACTATATTATAACTGAGTTGGTTGCTTATTTTCAATATCTGTCTCCTGGGATAGGATGGAAGGTGAGATGAACAATGAAGGAATTACTAGTGTCTTATATGAAGTGTACTTCTTTTCTTCCTTGGTTACTTCTGTGTCTGTGTGTGTGTTTTATTCAGGTTCAAGGTGCCTATTCATACCACATTATTATTCTACTTTGACCACCATAGTTATACACTGCCGTTTGTAGTACAACAAGGCATTAGAGGACTGTACTCTGGCGGAGCATTTTGAAGGCCCCTCCCTACACTGCAGATCCCAGGATCCCATAATTATCTAGGCGAAAGGGCCCCAGGTGCAGTGAGATTTATACCTGTAAGAGTTCAGGGTAAACACTTTTTATTAAGTCTTCACTGTGAGGACATATAAACATCATCTATATATATAAAAGGATAAAGTTGCGGGCGCAGTGACTATAACAACAAAACTAAACATCCCAGAAATATGAAACTTGGCAACACAATGCAAAAGCCTTGCCTCCCGGTTACAACAACACAACCACACCACAAAACCACAATCCGGACCCACAAAACTCACAACAACACATCATGACTACAACAACACAACTAAACGCCCTAGAAACACAAAACTTGGCAACACAATGCAAAAGCCTTGCCTCCCGGTTGTAACAACACAATCACACCACAAAACCACACTGGACCCACAAAACTCACAACAACGCATCGTGACTATAACAACACAACTAAACACCCCAGAAATACGAAACTTGGCGACACAATGCAAAAGCCTTCCCTCCCAGTTGTAACAACACAATCACACCATAAAACCACAATCCGGACCCATAAAACTCACAACAATGCATTGTGACTATAACAACACAACTAAACGCCCCAGAAATACGAAACTTGGCACACAACTAAATGCCCCAGAAATACAAAACTTGACAACACAACACAAAAGCCTTGCCTCCTGGTTGTAACAACACAACCACACCACAAAACCACAATCCAGACCCACAAAACTCACAACAATGCATCGTGACTATAACAACACAACTAAATGCCCCAGAAATACAAAATTTGACAAAACAACGCAAAAGCCTTGCCTCCCGGTTGTAACAACACAATCACACCACAAAACCACAATCCAGACCCACAAAATTCACAACAATGCATCATGACTATAACAACACAGCTAAATGCCCCAGAAATACGAAACTTGGCAAAACAATGCAAAAGCCTTGCCTCCCAGTTGTAACAACACAATCACACCACAAAACACAATCTGGACCCACAAAACTCACAACAATGCATCGTGACTATAACACCACAACTAAACACCCGAGAAATACAAAACTTGGCACACAACTAAACGCCCCAGAAATACAAAATTTGCCAACACAACACAAAAGCCTTGCCTCCCAATTGTACGAACACAACCACACCACAAAACCACAATCCGGATCCAGAAAACTCACAACAATGCATCGTGACTATAACAACACAACTAAATGCCCCAGAAATACGAAACTTGGCACACAACTAAACGCCCCAGAAATACAAAATTTGCCAACACAACACAAAAGCCTTGCCTCCCAATTGTACGAACACAACCACACCACAAAACCACAATCCGGACCCACAAAACTCACAACAACACATCGTGACTATAACAACACAATTAAACCGGATGGCCATCTGTCTGAGGGGTTTGGGTGGGGTCTTCCTCCATGACAAAAATAAAGGGGTTGGACTGGATGCAAACTACAAATTCCAGCACCCCATGGCATGGAGTCCATGCATTTCAATTAGAGGCCTCTTCCTTCTCCCTTTCCCCGCCATCCAACCCACTGACCCAGTTCCATGGCTCCGCAGGCAGGAAAGGCAGGGACGGATAGAACGAAGGAAGGAGGGAGGGAAGGGAAGCGAAGGAATGCCAAGGACAAGAGCCCTCCCTCTCTGCCCGGAAGGCCAAGAGCAAAAGGGAGAGAAAGACCATTGATCCGGTTATATTTACCCTCCTTTCTGACCAGTGTGTTCTTATCAGCGAGCTCAGGATTGGAGCAGAGAAAGGGAACAGCATAGGAATAAAGGAAACAAGGAGAGCACCCACTCTATCTATCCATCCACTCATCTATCCATCCATTCACCCACTAATAATAAACACCTACACAGGCAAGAATCAGCCATGTACTGAGTCTACAAGGCCATTCAGTGCTCATCCACCTCCCGAATCCCTACATTCACACTTGGCCTCCAAAAAAAACAATTACAGTAATAACAATGACAACAACAACAATAAGAATCTACCCCATCACAGGCAAGAAGCAGCCAGGCACTGAGGCTGAGACGCCAGTCAGTGCTACACTGGGCCTCCAAAAAACAATACAGTAGCATCTAACTTATCCAGCCTTCATGACCACTACAACAACAACAATAATAAACACCTACACAGGCAAAACAAAAAAAAGACTATTGTACCAGAATAAGATGCAAACCGCACTCAGCAGAATCAGACATCACAATTAACAACAAACCAAAGACAACAGGGATCTCAAGCAATTATCAATCAACACAAAAATTGAAGAAGGTAACAGACTTCAAATACTACTACTAATGTGAGTATAAAGAAGGGTGGAGGTCACAGCATCAATACAACCTAATGTAGACTGACCAACACCACCAGACTAAGCCACAGCAACGCGTGGCCGGGCACAGCTAGTGTTAACTAAATGTTTTGAAATGTCACACAAATGAGAAGCTAGGAAGCAGCCTCACAGAGACACAGATTGGGAGCCAGAAATGGAAATCTCCAATACAAACCTGCCAGACCTTTAAGATCTTCAGGAGGTGGCGTTCTCTGAGCCCTGAAACCATCCAGGATTCCTTGACGAGGATATGAGAGAGAAAGAAAGGGAGCCAGCTTGCTTTCTCAGTAGAACTATTTTACACTGACCAATACAATTTCAAATTGGTATTGAAGAAAGTGGTTTCACTGGGCAGATTATTACATAGGAAATCCTGGAACCAATTTGACCCCGAGGTGGTGATTACACAAACCACATAGGACTGATGCTTTCCTTCACACACTTTTGTGGGAGCTTGTCTGGCTGCCTCAGCTTCAAGCTAGCTTCGAGCTGCATTAAACAGTCAGTGTAAATGGGGCCTAAACTGGCCCCCTCCTTACTTTGTCCTTTCAGGTTTTTAATACGTAATAACATTCAGGGAGAATTCATATCATGCATTTTATTTATATTTTTAACTGTTGTAGCCTTTTAAAATAACGTATATTATTTAAAATAAATATTTTGGTTTTTTTTAATTTTTTAAAACTATAGTTAGTTTGTAAACCAAATTTATCTGTGAGTCCCCTTGGGTCCCATTCTGGGAGAATGGCAGCATACATAGGTAAAGGTTTCCCCTGACGTTAAGTCCAGTCATGTCTGACTCTGGGGGTTGGTGCTCATCTTCATTTCTAAGCCGAAGAGCCGGCGTCCGTAGACACCTCCAAGGTCATGTGGCCGGCATGACTGCATGGAGCGCCGTTACCTTCCCGACAGAGCGGTACCTATTGATCTACTCATATTGGCATGTTTTCGAACTGCTAGGTTGGCAGGAGCTGGAGCTAACAGCGGGCGCTCACGCCGCTCCTGGGGCTTGAACCTGGGATGCTTTAACGCACTTTGCCACCGGGGCTCGGCAGCATACATATGAAATAATAAATCCAACCAAGGGAGCCTGCTCTTATATATGTCCTTCAGCACTGGTACCGTCTCCTGGTGTACAGGAATGTACAAGGATGTGCATATATACCACACACTTCCTGCTGTGTATTCTTCCTGCTGTGGAAGGGATGGGGGAGATGATGGCAGTGTTGACAGTTAAAAAGCCTTCTAAAGAAAAGGCTTTTTCTCTGCATGCAGGGGCAGCTAGTGCCTATATGGTTTTGTACTCCCTGCTCTCCCATCTTCCTTCTTCCATGGCCTATAGAGTAGGTGGCATATGGTTGCCCTTTTTGGTTGGTACCCAAGGTTTGCCCTCACTCACACCCTAGCAGGTCTATTAGCTAGACACTTGCAGTTTTAGCACTTGGTCATTCTGGACTTCTTTTAATTGAGGATATAGAATGTTACATTGCAGTCTTTTCTATGTGTTTGTGGCTCGTGTTGTCATATTCTAAATTGTTTTTCTTGCTTAGTGTGTTGGACTGGTATTTGTGATATCTGGGTTGCAGTTTCCAGTGAGCCGTGAAACATACTGAGTCACCTTGCGCCAGGCGCACTCTGGTAGCCTGACCTACTTCACAGGGTTGTGATGAGGGTAAAGTGGAGGAACCAAGTACTCTGCTTTGAATTTGTTGAAATACAGGTTTTTCAAATCCGATGTTCTGCTCTTTTTGCTTTAGCATGGTTTTGATTATCTGTCTTTACAAAGTGCCCCATCATCAAAATTCCCATTCCTAGAATCCTTACTGATATACCTCACAACCTTTGAGGATGTCTGCCATAGGTGTGGGTGAAAAGTCAGGAGAGAATGCTTCTGGAACATGACCATACAGCCCAGAAAACACACAACAATCCTTACTGATTTTCCATTGATGTCTAGACTGGATCATGAATAATGTAGCCCTAGGTGTCTACAGCAGAGATCTGTATTTCTTGAGATAGGATTTAAATATAATATGTGGTGTGCCTGTTATTTGTAAAAGTTAAATTAAAAAAAATACAAGTCCTATAAACTACATATTGGTTGAACAGTTCTACTAGTCCAGGAAAAAGAAATTGAACATTGGGTGTGCCACACTTATCTGGAAGGCTGTCATTTAATGTGATCATACATGTTGATAGGGAAGAAAAGGAGGGCAGGCAACTAGAGTACAGTATTTTGATTGTTATCACCTCTTCTGTTGGTTTGATATTAAATAACTATTGAGGATCCAAGTCATCTGGCTATAGCAACCATTAAATTCTTGATAACTAATTCCATCCCTACCATTATCCCTCAAATTCAACAAGTTTCCTACCTTATACTGAGGGATTCATGTGTGCATATGCATTAAGCTTATTCATCATCATAGGCAATGACTCATGGTTGAGTATGATTGTCTCTCCAAGGGTAGAGTCTTGGCAATGGGTCTGTAAGTGGCTGTGGAGATCTATTTTGAATCCGCATGGTCTTGCGCAGTGAGGATATACATTTCTAGATGGAAGGCATTCCTAACAAGTGTTTGCTTCACACACTTTCCTTTTGGCACACTTCTCCCTTTCGCCCTCCATCTGTGCCTCTTCAAAATCCTGTTGGTAATAGCTGACCTTCAGTTAGAACGTTCGAGGGCCAGGGCTTCCCAGTTTTCAGCATTTACACTACATTTTTAAAAGGTTAGATTTATGTCCATCTTTAAATTTCTTTTGTTATCCACTGACATTCCATTTTCTATTCTTGAGTCGGGAGTAGAGTAACTACTTTAGGAGATGGTGATTGGACATTCGGACAATCTGGCCAGTCCAGCAAAGTTGATGGCAAAGGCTCATCATTTCAGTGCTGGTGGTCTTTGTTTCTTCCAGCACACTGACGTTTGTCTGCCTGTCTTCCCAAAAGATTTGCAGGATTTTTCGAAGGCAGTGCTACTCAAATCTTTACAGAAGTCAAGAGTGACATTTGTAAAAGGTCCATGTTTCACAGGCATACAATACAGTTTAAAGAACAATAACTTTATAAACAAGCAACTTGGTATGAATGTCCCTATCCTCCAGCATTCTCTGCTTCATTAAAAAAACACTGCACTCACTAGTTTATTATGCTTTTGCAGTATAGTGACAGAAGCAGCATGGTGTAGTGATCTGAGTCTTGAACTAGGATTCCAGTAGACCAGGGTGATGGAGCTAAGACAACTGTGACAAGGAGGTCCTGCATTCAACACTACAAAAAAACATACTACATATTATATATATAAAAGAGTGATGGAATCACGGCACCGAGCAAAGCAACTAAACTACGGGCCCCCCAACCTCGACATTGGACAATACAACCCATCATCCACGCCTTAAGGTTGAAACAACACAAAATCACTTCACGCACCTCCACATGGAGAGAACCCACAACGCACCATCGGGAGCCATGCCCGGGAGGGAAACAGAAAGTATAATGGCCGGCCGGCAACAGGGAAGGCAGGCAATGGGAAAAAGCTGTCCCCTGGGTCCTAGCGCCCGCCCATCATCCAAATCATTTATCTCCACTCCAACCTTCTACAATATCCAACCCATTTTAATACTCTATATTTTAAATATATTCTATGAACCATGACAATCAACACAATCTCTCTCCTAATATTTTAACAAGCTTAAAATCACAACACCAAATAAAAAACAACACTCTTAAAACATGGGAATGCCAGACACCAAACAATCAGCGAACACCTCCCACGATCTGCCATGCAGGACACAATCCAAGCACTCCCAACAGATGGCCACCCAGCCTCTCAATAATAATAATAACAACAACAACAACAACATACAATCCTAAGGTTTGCAGAGGCTGACTATTTCTGTGGCCCTTACATTTCACATCTCTTTTTATGTTTGGAACCTTTAGAGGGTTTGCTTATCTTTTTCACATAGAAAGAAGATAGCTGTATACTAAGAGAGGCCTGACTATTTCTGTGGCCCTGACATGTCACATCTCTTTTTATGTTTGGAACCTTTAGAGTGTTTACTTATCTTTTTCACATAGAAAGAAGATAGCTGTATACTAAGAGAGGCCTGACTATTTCTGTGGCCCTGACATGTCACATCTCTTTTTATGTTTGGAACCTTTAGAGTGTTTACTTATCTTTTTCACATAGAAAGAAGATAGCTGTATACTAAGAGAGGCCTGACTATTTCTGTGGCCCTGACATGTCACATCTCTTTTTATGTTTGGAACCTTTAGAGTGTTTGCTTATCTTTTTCACATAGAAAAAGGATAGCTGTATACTCAGAGAGGCCTGACTCTACTGTACATACTAAACATAAAGACAACCATGCAACAGACATTCAATACCACCACTAACTCAAATTTCTCACCAACACCACCAGACAACGCCACAGCAACGCGTGGCCGGGCACAGCTAGTATTATATAATATTAATATTTAGCAAAGAACAAAAACCCAGGATTGATCTTTGCTGAATCACTACATCAGTGCTAGAATTTTCAGATTATTATAAAGTTACTGCATGTGATAGTACTGCCATACTTTATTACACCACACTTCCAGATCATGCCAGTTAGGATAGCCATACCATATCCAACAAAATATAGGCTTTTTTGTTAATGAATAAACTAGTAGAAGTATTTTTCTTAGAAATTAGTGATGTACAATAAATAATAAATGGTGGGAAACAGGAAATGGTGGTGATTTACAGTAAATTACTGAGTGAAGTAAGGGCTTTCAGATTTCTACATTCCTTATTTTATTTTCCCTAAGTATTCCTAAGAAGATTTAGCTGTGTGGAAAAAAAACAGAGGAATAATTGGTGGGCTGCCAAGATGCGGTTTTGGAAAGAGCTACTGAACGTAAGATGCTTGCTGGTTTTTCTGTCTTCAGGGTTGGATGGAGCATATTGTAAAAGTTATAAACTAAAATAATAAGAAGAGCAATCCTCACATTTTCAAGACTTTAATACTCTAATTGCAACTAAAAATACAATAATATTTGGAAAGGCAGAGCCTGAAGAAAAAGAAAAAGACTGCATTACATATGGATAGACTCGACTGAGTCAATCAGTTTGCTGTTGATGAGATGGGTGATTTGGGGCCTCCCACATAGCCATATAACCCAGAATATCAAGGCAGAAAATCCCACATTATCTGCTTTGAACTGGGTTATCTGAGTTCGCACTGCCATATAATGCAGTTCAATGTGGATTTTATGCAGCTGTGTGGAAGGGGCCTAGGTGGTCTCTCATTCATAGGGTTGCCGTAAGTCAAAGTTGACTTGATTGGAGTTAGCAACAACAAACTGCTCAAAAACTTCACCAGGTATAGCATTTACCTAATTTACCTAGGATTTTGTTTTCAAGCTGCGTTGTTTTTCCTTTCATCTCCTCCTAGACCTCCTAATGACATTGGTTTCATAGTACTTTCCCTGGAGGTTTAGTTACAGCTGGAATGCAGAGACAGTTTCAATATCAAATACAACGTGAATGGATTCCCTTTCCTTTAATAAAGATGACTTTCAAATGACATATTTCTCAGGAGATGAAAAAAGAAAGAGAAGAGAAACACCTGTGTGATGGATGGATAAAGCACACAGGTTTTCTCAGTGAAAAGCTTTTTAAATACTTTCACTGCAATGTTAAGTTGATGTAAGTTGCTTTGCTTTTGTTGATTTCTCTGTAGACAGGTAGAACAGAACTAGTGGGATTATCTGTTCCTTCACTAGAGACTGAAACTTTAGTTGTTTAGAAGAGGGAATTGATAGCACTTAAGAGTTCTTTTACAATATGACAGAAAGAATATTGGATCTCAAACTAAAGTGTAGGTATAATTTGTGCGGAAATAATTAAATGAGACTTTATTCAGACATGAATGTGCATCTATACAAAGGTTGAGAGATAGAATAGCTATTCATGCTGCACTGCAGGTCTCTTAAAGGTTACTTTTTGGAGGACTGCAAAATCCCACAGCCAGTATAGAGAAGATATGTTCTATTGCAGATTCTAGGAGTTGTCACACCAAAAATAACTTTTCCATGCATTGTCTCATTATCATTGCCCAGATTCATTTTGCAAATGCATGAACACATTGGCAAATGCACTTTGCCTATTTGAACAGGAGTTAAGATGGCTAAATGCAAAAGAAAACACTGCTCTCCCACTGTGAAAGGTTTTGTAGGAGGAATTTCAGTAAGTATAGCTTGCCATGCATTCGTATGCAGCCATTCAAAAAGGAGTATAGCCTTATGAGTAGTTATGACACAAATATTTTTGTTTTTAAAAATTTTATTTTCATTTTTAAGGAATTTAAAATAAGGTGCTGATGTATGCATGTATGTATACAGTATATGTATTTGCCTTGTTTTAAATTCTATTGTATTGTGTCATGTCATTGTTAGCCACCTTGAGTCCCTATGGGGAGAAAGGTGAGATAAAAATAAAGATGAGAATGATATAATAAGTGAGATCATGTGGTTGTTACTATGGAAAACTACACACACAAAAATCTGTTTTCCAAATGCAAAGAGACCTTACATGGAAACTGTGTGCCTTGTGGTGGACAACAAAGAAATCAGTTTGCAGTAATTTCTCATCAAGCTTGATGATCAAACAACCTGATATTAAATTTCAGATTCCCTCAATTTGATATTAGCCCAGCTATAACTTCAAGTTCTAGACACTTTAAGGACTTTTATTGGACAACATTAATTGCAAACAAAATAAATAAACACACATTATGATGCTTGCTGCCAAAAATTACTGCCTCTGCAGTAAAAATATAATACCGTATTTCTTTGATTTTAATGTGCCATCAATTGTAAGATGCACACTAATTTAAATATCACCAACAGAAAACATTTTTATTTACCTATTTAAAAAGGTACCCTCCATTCTAAGACACTCCCAATTTTTAGAAATGGGGAAAAAGGAAGCTTTAGAATCAAAGAAATAGGATAATACAGGTAAGTCTTGATTTATGATGGTGTTACATTCCTGGATATCAAAAGAATATGGTATTCCCAATAATCTGGACAATGTGTGTACGGATTTATTTGGCATAACTAACATTTCTGATCATACCTAGAAACAGACTGATAGCTAGTGGAACTGTTATAACAAGGGAGTCTGTCCGGAGCTGTTGAAAACACTCTTTAAAAGGACCTCTTTGTGGACCATGTTACAGCAGTTCACATGGAATGTAACTGAGGCATGTGTCAGCACAGCCAAGTCTCCCATAGTTTTAACAAGAACTAAAAGTTACAAATACTGTTCAAAGAATTATGTTACTGCTTGTTAAGTTTTAATCATAACGTAACGTGGTTATAGCTCTGAAAACTGAAAATATTAAACATAACTAGCATAATAATGTTTGTAATCTAGCACAAATCTTTTCTATCAATCTGAGGGATTCAGTAGCAACTGTATTCTTTAAATCATAATGGCCGATAAGACCAAATAGTTAAATGTTGGTTTTAAAA
Organism: Anolis carolinensis; assembly: GCF_035594765.1. Classification (NCBI taxonomy): domain Eukaryota; kingdom Metazoa; phylum Chordata; class Lepidosauria; order Squamata; family Anolidae; genus Anolis; species Anolis carolinensis. The sequence goes on along the minus strand of NC_085843.1, from coordinate 85,127,585 downwards.
AAGCTGTATTCCATAACCCCCAAACAATTAGCACTTGGAATGGAGAGGTATCACAATAGAAACAAGATCATGTTGTTGTCCTATATTCTGCATAAAATAAACACAGCTGCACAAAAACACCCTAAGGGCTTCTTGGGCAATGGAGAGAAAGTTTAGCTTGCTGACAAAATTTCAGTAATGGAGATTTAGAATGTAGGCCAAATAAACAGTAAATGTTCAAGTCATGCATAAAACCAAGAGAGAGCATTGAAGCAGATGTAATTAAAAGTTCAAGGTTCTATACAAAGGGAAGAAGAGATCTTGAGGCTGCAGCTAGCTAGTGAAAAGCTGTGGGATGTTATGATGCCATTTTCTGCATCACTTCACTATACACACTACATGTTGTTGTCATAAACAGAAGAACAACAATATTTCCGTTCCTTGGGAATTAATTGGATGATCACAATAAAATAGCAAGCAAGCAGGAAAGAAAAGGTAGCAAAAGGAATCATAAAGAAACTTTGAGAGCAAAAAAAATAATAATTCTAGTGTCTGATGAAGTAGACTGGGCACTATGAAAGCTTATTTCTTTCTTGTTCGTGCTACAAGATCTCATTATACCTTTTAATGCTGATGCTGACTGAGATGGCTATGTCTTTACAAAATAATATACAATAAAGTCTTGCTTATCCAACATAAACAGGCTGGCAGAACGTTGGATAAGTGAAAATGTTGGATAATAAGGAGGGATTAAGAAAAAGCCTATTAAATGTCAAATTATGTTATGATTTTGCAAATTAAGAACCAAAACATCATGTTTTACAACAAATTGACAGAAAAAGCAGTTCAATACACAGTAACGTTATGTTGTAATCACTGTATTTATGAATTTAGCACAAAACATCGTAATGTATTGAAAATATTGACTACAAAAACATTGACTACTAAAAGGCAGACTGTGTTGGATAATACAGAATCCAATGTTGGATGAGCGAAGGTTGAGTAAGCGAGATTCTACTGTATGTACAACCTACATATACTAATGATATTTATGTAGGAATATAATGAATCCAGAAATTGCAGTGCAGATTGCAGAAATTATCCCTACAGTCTTGGTTTCTGCAAGAGAGATATAATGTTTGGAAAATCTAAAGCCAGAGCTTCAAACTGGAAAATTTGATCGGCGGGCTTAAAATTACTTTCTTTCTTTAAGAACACTAAATGTATTATGCAAAGTTCTGTTTGGCATGAAAGAGTCAGTTTATTGGAACATTTATTACAACTTGAAATTTGTTTCATTTTTTTTTGTTACAAATGGAGCTACAAGGTCTATAATAGTAAGGAACCTCTTTGATTTCACAGTTTACTAAGAGCAAACAAGCTCCTTCCCCCAAATGAAAACTCAACAACACAAACAGAAAAAAAATTAGTAAAACATAAAATTTTGTCTGCTCTCTATAGTGTGAAAAAGATATGAAGCCTTCATTCTCATCAAAAATAACTAAGAACAAGAGACTGAAACCAGGAATTGCAGTAGTCAGATACTGTACACCAGTTCTCAAACTGTGTTCTGTGGAGCCCTTGGGGCTGTGATAGTGATAGTGAGGGGCACCATGCTGCTTCCCACCTCCACCTCTTCCTCCTCCTGAGAAATGATGGGAAATTAAAGTTTGGAGCTTCCAAACAGCAGCAGTGTCCCCCCCAGAGCAGCCCCCCTCCACTCCCTCACTGCCCAGATTTCCTTTCTTGCTGCCCAGACCCTTCCCACCTTGTTCTTTGCTTCCAAGGGCCCTTCCACACAGTCATATAACCCAGAATATCAGGCAGAACATCCCACAATATCTGCTTTGAAATGAGTTATCTGAGTCCACACTGACATATATTCCAGTTCAAAGCAGATAATGTGGGATGTTATTCAGTTGTGTGGAAGGGGCCCTAAACCATCTTTCCCTCCCACCACTCAGGGGGTGCTTTGATTGTGCTTTTCCTACACAGCAGAAGAGAGTTGACTTAGATGGCTGCTGGGGTTGCTGGAAGAAAGATTAATAACCTCAGATATGCAGATGATGCCACTCTGATGGCTGAAAGCGAGGAGGAGCTGAGGAGCCTTATCACCAAGGTGAAAGAAAAAAGTGCAAAAGCTGGGTTGCAGTTAAAAAACCAAGATTATGGCAACCAGACTGATTGATTACTGACAAATAGAGGGAGAAAACGTAGAGGCAGTGACAGACTTTATATTTCTAGGTGAAACGATTATTGCAGACACAGACTGCAGCCAGGAAATCAGAAGACGTTTACTTCTTGGGAGGAGAGCAATGACGATTCTCGATAAAATAGTGAAGAATAGAGACATCACACTGGCAACGAAGGTCCGCATAGTTAAAGCAATGGTATTCCCCATTGTAACCTATGGATGTGAGAGCTGGACCATAAGGAAGGCTGAGAGAAGGAAGATAGATGTTTTTGAACTGTGGTTTTGGAGGAAAATTCAGAGAGTGTTTTGGACTGCAAGCAGATCAAACCAGTTCATACTACAGGAAATAATGCCCGGCTGCTCACCAGGCCCGGTTGAACGTAGAGGCAACTGAAGCCACCACTTCGGACGCACGCCGATAGGGGCACTGTTGAGGCCTTGACAGCACCCCTGTGGCACCGCCGGTGCCGCCGCACCGCCGCTGTTGGCGCGGGGCTTTGATCGCTTGTGTCCGCACAAGCAATAGAAGCCCCATGCCAACCTGCACAGTACCATCGCCCAAAATGGCCGATGGTGCTGTTCGCATGCGCACAGCGTCACAATCGGCGCTGTGCGCATGCGTACAGCACCATCGCCCATTTGGGCTGATGGTACTGTACTCATGCGCACAGCGCCGATCGCTCGCATCTGCTGTACTTCCGTGTTCGCTGAGTGGGGAGCGAACCACCGCCTCCCTCCCCGGCGAACGCAGAAGTACAGCGCCATCGGCCCAAATGGGCAATGGTGCTATACGCAGGTGCACAGTGCCGATCGACGCTGAGCGCATGCGCACAGCACAATTGGCCATTTGGGTCGATGTGCTGTACTTCCGCGTTCGCCGAGGAGGGAGGCGGCGGCGGTGGGGACCATCGCCTCCCTCCTCGGCGAAGGCCTCAACTTTCGCCGAGAGGGGAGGCGATGGTCCCCGCCACCGCCTCCCCCCTCGGCGAACGTGGAGGGCCTTGCGAAAAGAGCCTTTGCCTCAGAGGGAGGTGATGGTCCTCCCCACTGCTGCTGCTGACGACGAAGGAGGTATGTGCGGGGCCTTGGGGGTGGGGGGCGAAATTACCTAGGGCCTCCCCTGCTGCTCACTGGAGGGAAAGATATTAGACGCAAAATACTTTGGCCACATAATAAGAAGACTGGAAAGTTTGGAGAAGATAATGATGCTGGGGGAAATGGAAGGAAAAAGAAAGAGGGGCCAACCAAGGGCAAGGTGGATGGATGGTATCCTCTATCTATCTATCTATCTATCTACCTATCTATAATTTTTATTAACATGTTTTCACAACTGAATAAATCTGTTCTTTTATTCAGTTTCCCTTCATTTCTTGATAGATATTGCATTATTTTGTCCATGTTCATAATTTCCAATATTTTTAGTAGCCATTAATGGGTTGAGGGTATTTCTTTTATTCTCAAATTTCTAACATATACTATTCTTGCTGCTGTTGTGAAATAGTTGAATAGTCTGTCTATATTTTCGTCCATATTTGTGTCAATTATTCCTAATAAAAAGTATTCTGGTTTCAATTCTATTGTCTTTATTAAGATTTTTGGAATTGTTTCTTGGATTCTTTTCCAGTATGGACAGTATGCTTGAAGTAACTGGCTTGATCTTGAAAATGCTGGGGTGGCAAAGGCTGGGTGGCCATCTGTTGAGAGTTCTTTGATTGTGCTTTTTCTGCATGGAAGAATGGGGGTAGGCCTGGATGGTTCCTGGGGTTGTTCCTATTACTATTATTACTACAAAGGCTGGGTGGCCATCTGTGTGGAGTGCTTTGATTGTGCTTTTCCTGCATGCCAGAAAGAGGGTTGACTGAATGGCTCCTGGGGCCGTCTGCTGAAATACTGCTAAGTATGTTTTGTTAAAACTGCTCTTCATTTTAAATATTATATTGTTCTTTCTTGCACTATAAATGACATATGTGCAGTGTGCATGGACATGTGTTCATGTTTTTTTCAATTCACACAGTCTCCATTCATCAGCCACTAGCCTGGCTTGTCTGTCAAATTTTAAAACGCCCCTGTGTCCAAAAGTTTGACCATGCCTGATATATATTCTCTCTCTCTCTCTCTCTCTCTCTCTCTCTCTCTCTCTATATATATATATATATATATATATATACACACACACACACACACATACACACACTAGCGGTGCCCGGCCACACGTTGCTGCGGCTTATGGGAATCATTTGTTGGCCAGGTGGAATAGCATTGAATAGCCTTGCTGCCTCAAAGCCTGGCTGTTTTCTTCTTTTGGGAATCATAGAATCATAGAATCATAGAATCATAGAATAGTAGAGTTGGAAGAGACCTCATGGGCCATCCAGTCCAACCCCCTGCCAAGAAGCAGGAAATCGCATTCAAAGCACCCCCGACAGATGGCCATCCAGCCTCTGCTTAAAAGCCTCCAAAGAAGGAGCCTCCACCACAGCCCTTGTTTGGTGAGCTGGAATGCAACAGAATAAGCTTGCTGCTTGGAAGGCTGGATACTTGCGTTCTAGGGGAATGGTTTTTTGGGCTGCTAGAATTGCAATGAATAGCCTCACTACTTCAAAGCCTGGCTGCTTGTTACCTAGGGGAATATTTGGTTGGTCAGCTTCAATAGTACAGAGTAGTATCGCTGCTTCAAAGCCTGGCCGCCTTCTACCAAGGTTAATCCTTTGTTGGTCTGGTTGAATTGCACTGAATAGCCTTGCAGCTTCAATGCCTGGCTGTGTTATAGCTAGGGGAATCCTTGTTTGGCGAGCTGGAATAACACCCTCAATCAAAGAGCCGCTTTGAAGCCTGGCTACTTGCTTTGTAGGGGAATCATTGTTTGGCCAGCTTGAATTGCACTGAATAGTCTTGCTGCTTGCAAACCATGCGGAATCCTTGGTTGCCCAAGGTTGAATGGCAATTATGAATTCTGCAATTAGTCACCTTGATTAGCATTTAATGGCCCTGCAGCTTCCAAGCCTAGATACTTCCTGCCTGGGGGAATCCTTTGTTGGGAGGTGTTAGCTGGCTCTGCTTTTTTCCTGTCTGGAATTTCCTGTTCTCAGAGTGTTGTTCTTTATTTACTGTCCTGATTTTAGAAATTACAGTATATTGTTCTGTATTATTCTACCACAGTAATTATTATACATTATATTTATAATCTTATATTATCTGCTTAGAACTGGATTATATGAGGCCCCTTCTACATAGCTGTATAAAATCCACACTGAACTGGGTTATATGGCAGTGTGGACTCAGGATAATCCAGTTCAAAGCAGATACTGTGGATTATGTGCTTTGGCATTCTGGGTTATATAGCTGTGTGGGAGGAACTTGAATCTACACTGCCATATAATCCAGTTCAGATCCGATAATCTGTATTTTATAGGCAGTGTGGATGAGGTCTAAGTGCACTCTGCCTGTGCCCTGGGTGCCATTTTGGCTGAGAGAATTGCTAGGAGAATTGCTAGAAGTGGGGGGGGGGGGGGCTAAGGGGGTGAGGTCTACCTTTCTGAGCTGTTTCTAAAGGGGAAAAACAGCTCTTTCTCGTCCTCTAATTTGGGCTTTATTTTTCTTTTTCTTTCTTTCTTTTTTATTTTTTTTGAAAGACATAGCCTCGATGACTATGTCTTTTGTGGCCAAATTGGGTATGATTTGGTTCAGTGGTTTTGTTGTTTACTCCATAGTAAAACAGCACGTTACATTTTTATATATATAGAAAGTGTGGTTGCTTACCTGTAACTGTGTTTCTTCGAGTGGTGTTCTGTGGAATTCGCACATATGGGTTTTCCTACGGCGCCTGCGCAGCATTTCGGAACCTTCTAGAAGCTCTAATGAAACTTTTTGGCGCGAGCCCCGCCCACTCTCCCCAGTAGAGTATATAAGGCCCTGTGGGCGGGGCTAGGCAGTTCCCCGCCGCCAGGAAGTAGCTGAAGCCCAGTGGCATGAAATCAGCGGGGAGGATGGGCGGGTTGTGCGAATTCCACAGAACACCACTCGAAGAAACACAGTTACAGGTAAGCAACCACACTTTCTTCATTGTGGTGCTTCTGTGGAAATCGCACATATGGGAGATTAACAAGCTACTCACCAGAGGTGGCGGGTCATGCCACGCACGAAAAAAGGACTGCTCTTCCAAATGCCGCATCTTTCTTCGCCATGATGTCAAGTTTGTAGTGCGAGGCGAAGGTGGAAGATGATGACCACGTTGCAGCCTTGCAAATATCTTCCAGAGGAATCCCCTTGAGGAAGGCTTGGGATGCAGCCAAGGCCCGTGTGGAGTGTGCTGTCACTCTCTGTAGAGGTTCTTGGCCTGCAAGCTTGTATGCCAGACGAATCGTTGAGACTATCCAGGCGGCTAAACGCTGAGAGGAGACAGGAGTGCCCAGCGCATCTGGCCTGTACTTAAGGAAGAGACGAGGTGACTTCCTAAATTCTGATGTCCTTTGGGTATAAAACACCAGGGCCCTTCTGACATCCAAGGAGTGTAGCGCTACCTCCAGTGCTGAGGAGGGGTTTTGAAAAAAGGCCGGCAATGAGATGTCGTGGCACATATGGAATCTCGATACAACTTTAGGCAAAAAGGTGATGTCCGTTCTCAACACTACCTTGTCGGAGTGGAACCGTAAGTACGGCGGGTCAGCCCTGAGGGCACAGAGTTCACTGGCCCGTCTCGCGGATGTGACGGCTACCAGGAAAGCCACCTTCCAAGAGAGATAACAGATGTCACAGGAGGCCATTGGTTCAAAGGGAGACTTCCAAAGTTGAGAGAGCACCAGCTTCAGACTCCAGGCGGGTGGTGGTGGCGAAGCTGGAGGGTGCAAGTTCTGAAACCCTTTCAGGAAAAGTTTTATTAGGGGGTCCTGGAAGCCGGACTGACCCGAGGGTCCCTTCCTAAACCATGACAAGGCGGCGACGTAGCATTTTAAGGAAGTCAGCGAGAGGCCCTCCCTCGAGAGGTGCACTAGGAAGTCCAGGATCACCGGTGTAGGAGCAGAAACAGGGTCCAGACCCTGGGGTTCAACAAACTTCCTAAATCTTTCCCACTTATACTGATAGGCCTTCTTTGTTGAGGACTTTTGAGCCGCCTGGAGAATTGCCCTCACAGGGGAGGAGAGGACTTGCGGGGCCTGATCCTCCACCCCGTAAGGCGTAGTGTCTCTATGTCCGGGTGATTGACCTAGCCGTTGTGGAGCGTCAGAAGATCCAGCGAGGGTCTGAGTTGGAGGTAATCGCCCTTGGCTGCTTGCCAAAGTGGCGTGAACCACGCTTGATGGGGCCACCAAGGGGTTACAAGAATGCAATCCGAGTTGTCCAGGATTAGTTTCGTGACCACCTTGCCAACCAACGGGAGGGGTGGGAACGCATAGAGCAGATCCCCCGACCATGTGAAGTGGAACGCGTCTCCCAGATACCCCGGACTGGCATGGGGGCGTAGGCAAGCACAGAAGGAGGGGCAGTGGCTGTTCTGAGGTGATGCAAAGAGGTCTATTGCTGGCCAGCCCCAGCGGCGAGCCAACACTCGAAACTCCCTGTGGTTCAATTGCCATTCGTGGCTGGTTGATGGCGCCCTGCTCAATGCGTCTGCTAGAACATTGTCCTTTCCTGGGAGATGGATAGCCTGGATTCTTATCCGTCTGCGCACGCACCAGTCCCAGATCCTCATGGAGAGGGTCAAAAGGGCCTTCGAGTGCGTCCCGCCTTGTTTGTTTAGGTAGTATTTGACCGTGGTGTTGTCTGTTATTATTCTCAGTGTCCTCCCTTTGAGGATCTTTGTGAAGGCGTGGAGTGCCTTTTCTACGGCTAGTAGTTCTAATACATTGATGTGAAGGGGACGATGACGACTGGACCACTTTCCATTGACAGTAAGGCCCTCGAGGTGCGCCCCCCAGCCATACTGGGATGCGTCTGTCGTGAGCTCGAGAGTAGGCTCTGACGGGTGGAAGGGTAGGCCAGCCAGAAGATTGCATCTCTTCGTCCACCATCGCAATGAGCTGACGACGCCTGCTGGAGGGGACAGGCGAATGTGTTGACTGTCGAGGAGCGGGTTGAATACTCCCAAGAACCACATCTGGAGTGGACGCATTCGGAGCCTTGATAGGTCCACAAGCGACGTCGTAGAGGCCATATGGCCAAGGATAGACTGGATTCCCCAAGCTGTAGTGCGTCTCTTCACCCGAAGCCTGGTTACTGCCGTGCGGATGGTACGAAATCGGTCTTCTGGAAGATAGGCCCTCCCAGTAATGGAGTCCAAAGTGGCCCCAATAAATTGGATTCTTTGTACCGGGGTAAGCTGGGACTTTTCCTCGTTCACTACTAGTCCGAGGCTCTGCAGGAGGGAGAGGGTAAATGAGATGTCAGATTCAAGGCGAGGCTTAGAGTCGCCGGCCAAAAGCCAGTCATCTATATACGGAAAAACTATAACGCCATTCTGCCTAAGGTATGCGGCCACCACGGCCATGCATTTCGTAAATACTCTCGGCGCCGTGGCAAGGCCGAAAGGGAGTACATTGAAGGAAAAACAAGAGTCACCGATCATAAAACTCAAAAACCTCTGGTGTGCGCGTCGTATTGCCACGTGGAAATAGGCATCACGCAGATCAATCGTGGCAAACCACATGGTTTTATGGAGAAAAGGGAGAATGGAAGCTAGGGTCACCATCCTGAACTTGCGGGTTCGAATGTAGCGATTGACCGCCCTGAAATCAAGGATGGGACGCATGCCCCCACCTTTTTTGCGAACTAAAAAGTATCTCGAAAAAAAGCATCTCCTGACCCTCCTACAAGGTGTTCTGGAAATGGCCCCTTTCCTTAACAGGGTGGCTATTTCTTCCCGAAGGCAGTCAGAGGGCGCCGTCGGGCGGGGGACCCCTGTAGGGGGGTACGAGAAAAACTCAATGGCATAGCCATTTTGCACAGTGTCTAAAACCCATGCATCTGAAGTTATTTCCTTCCAAGCATCCAGGTATGGAGCTAGCCTGTCCTTGAAGAGAATACATTCTTCCTCTACGTTATCAGGGTGCAGTGCTAAAAACGATGAAGAGCGAACAAGCTCAAAGGTAACAGACCTCTGAGAAGGCCAACTGCCAACGCGGGGTTCCAAACAACTGTCAACATGGGATTCCGAACTTGGAGAGGTTGAAGGGGAGGGAGCGCTAGTGCACTCGCTAAAAACGGCGTCTTTGCTTCTCACCTGACCTGCCTCCTCCCCGCGGCTGGGACCTATAGGGAAAAGATGATCTCCTAGCCCCTGGGGGCGAAAGGGAGGCCTTTGCTTCCCTCTAGAGGATGGTGGGCTAGATCTCTTGGAGCGGTAGTACTGCCCTCAGCGACGTCTCTGGTAGTAGTAGTACGAAGGTTGGACGCCGTACTTATTGGCAGCTTGGGTGACTTCATGAGTGTCTTTAATCTCGGCGTCCATTTCTGGGTTAAACAGCCCGGCCTCATCTAGAGGGAGATCTTCAATGACGGACTTCGCTGACTGAGATAAGTTAGCTGCCCGCAGCCAGGCATGGCGTCTTAGAGAGATAGCCCCCGCCAGGAGCTTGCCGGAAGCATCGGCCGTATTCTTTGCCAGCTCCTTTTGAAGGTCTGACAAAAGGGAGGCCTCTTGACGGAACGCCCTCGCTAGGGCTTGGTCCCCTTGAGGAAGCAAATCGATGTAAGGGGCAATTTTGTCCCAAAGATAAGACTGGTATGCCCCCATATAGGCACCGTAATGGGCGATGCGAGCAAACAGGCAGGCTGAGGAGTAGAACCTCTTCCCAAAGCTGTCTAGTTTTTTCCCTTCTTTATCCGGGGTGGGTGGGTTGGGATCTTTGGACTGCCTTAGGTTGTGTCACATTCACCACTCTTGAATTAAGTTTAGGCTGTTTTGCTAGCCATGAACGTTCAGAGAGATTGATCTTATAAAGGAACTCCGCCCTCCTTGGAGTCGCAGGCAAGGAGGCTGGTGGGACCCCTTCGTTCTTTACTAACTCCACCAGGTAAGGGAGATAAGGCAAAGATGTAGTAGCTGGGGCCTGCTGTTTTGAAGAAGGAAATACTGGATCCTCAACAACCTTGGAGGGCTTTGGAGTGGGAAGGTTTAAGGCTGTGGAGAGTCTAATCAACAAGGCTGTGAAACTCCTAATGTCTTCCGCTGGGGGGGGGGTGGACATCCTCATGAGGGTCAACCCCGGGGATTGGGCCTTCCTGAGCCTTGCCCTTCTCATTCTCAAACTGGGCTACCTGGTCAGGATCCAGGGATCCGATTCGATGGGTTAGCTTTGAAGTGGAAGCTTGCTCAGGCTGGGAAGCCACTTGCGTTAATGGAATGTTCTCGGTTCCGAGAGCAGGCACCATTCCCAGCGCCGCTCCTGAAGCAGGGCACTTTGCAGAGAGGGAGGAGTCCGGCGCTTCAGGAGCCCGCCCCGAATTCAGGGCCTCGCTTTGTGGGCGTGCCCCTAGTGGTGCGCCCAGCGGTAACGCTGTGTGGGCGTGGCTTCTCCCCGAACCCGGCGTTAGCTGACGGCCATAAGGATCGAGAGGGTAAAACCCCTCGAATCCAGGAGGTGGGAGGGGGTAAGGAGGGAGGCCATGGCCATAAAACATGAATGGGAACCGAGGATCTGGCGGAAAGTAGCCTGGCCCGCATGGATATGGGGAAACCTGCTGCCGGGGAGATCTGGAGTCCCTCGAGCTTGGGGAGGAGGAGCGGCGGCGGCGGCTCGAGCGGGACCCTTTGGGCCTCTTGGGAGAAGGAGAGGAATACTGCGAGCTTGATGAGGAACTTGATCTCCTCTCTCTTCTCCTCTCTCTCCTCCTCCCCCTCAGCGCCTCCTGCTGTAAGCTCGGTACACTCGGGTCCGGCTGAGCAGGGAGAAGTCCCGACGGGGAAAGCGCTCGTGGTACCATCGGCTCTACCGGAGTTAACGGGGGGGGGGGGCTGCGACCCAGAGGACCCATCCGGTAAGTTTTCAGCATCCTCCGGGGGCTGCACGGTAAGCTGGGGCCGGGATTTCTGCAGAGGGGCGCTTCCCATATGCTTAGTCTTTTTAGTTTTCTTACGCCCCTCCTTCGCCTTGGGAGCTGTTTTCTGAGATGAGGAGATTGGAGCCTCCTCCTCCGCGCCATTTTGAGGCGCTTGCAGCAGCGAGGGGCCTACTGTGGAAGGAGAATCTCTCCCTTCAGGAGCGCTTAGCCCGGCTTCGGCCCCCGCCGCTGGAGTTGCTGGGGCCAGGGCCTGCTCATAGAGCAGAGCTTTTAATCTAGATTCGCGATTTTTCCTTGCCTGAGGGGTAAACCCTCGGCACATTTGGCAAGCCTGGGAGTTATGACTCTCTCCCAAACAGAGGAAGCATTTCGAATGGCCATCAGCCTCAGGAAGCTTGCCTCCACATGTCCCACATTTCTTGAAAAAAGAAGCCATCGTCACTAGCCTGCCTAGGGTCGTCCAAATGCCAAAGTAAAGTCCTTTCCGAGTTCTTAGGGTTGGAGAGAGATATCAAGTAGTGAAATAACCGGTCCGTAGTCAATTCCAAATAGTCAATTAATGAATCACACTAGAGCTAGAGGTTCCTCAGTGCTGACTGAGCAGCGGAAAAAAGGAACTGCCTAGCCCCGCCCACAGGGCCTTATATACTCTACTGGGGAGAGTGGGCGGGGCTCGCGCCAAAAAGTTTCATTAGAGCTTCTAGAAGGTTCCGAAATGCTGCGCAGGTGCAGTAGGAAAACCCATATGTGCGATTTCCACAGAAGCACCACGATGAAGAAGATAATATATACGTATAACATTTCTTGGGCCTCCATGGGAAACTTTTGCTTCACAACTGGAAAGGTTTGAGAACCCCTGCTGTACATTGTCTTACATAAGAGTCTTTCTGAGACTTCATTTTAAGAGAATATATGAGCATCTTGTCTTATCCTTTTATCCATCATTCTAAAAGAAAAATATTTCATAATCATTTTTTGTATTTTTTGAGTGGGAGTCTTTATGTGGGGAGAAAAACTGCCCCCTCCGCTCTGTTCTCAGTTCATTTGGTAATCCATTTCCTTTATCTACCTTTTTAGAGCAGGCATGCGTAAACTTTGGCCTTCCAGGTGTTTAGGACTCTAACTCCCAAAATTGCTAACAACTGGTAGGCTATTAGGATTGTGGGGGCTGAAGTCCAAAATACATGGAGGGCCTAAGTTTGCCTGTGCCTGCTTTAAAGTGTGCAGTGGTACAGCAGAGCTAGGATTTGCACACTGGAGGTGTCAGGAGTTTTCCATTAACAAGAACAATAATTCCTTCTCTCTCCTCCTCAGCTTGTATAGCTTGGGGAAAACTTATTTTCCAAGCAATATTGTTGTGAGCAAATCCTATGCTAATGCAATTTATTTTGAGTGGTTTGGTCTTGAATGGACAATTCAAACCTATTTGCTTTACAACAAACCGGGTGTTGGTGAAGAGGGAAAATGCTAGAAATTTTTAGTTGATACCAAGAAACACAGGTTTCTCAATTTTTGACTCTTTTGGAGTATGGCTAGGTGGACTATCATGACGAATGTCTGCCTACTGACAATACTACCACACTATTGCAAATACTTGTTTTATTCTATTTTCCCATAACTGTCCAAGAGCCCTCTCACACAGCCCTATATACCAGAATATCAAGGCAGAAAATCCCACATTATCTGAGTATGGACTCAGATAACCCATTTCCAAATATTGCACTTTAATACACTTGAGCACAATTCTGAAGGATTCCATGCTCTTTTTGAAGAATTTTCATCAAAAAGTTTTTTTTATTCACTACATGACGCAAGCTAGAGATTTCTATTAGGTTTTGAATAAATTGCCCAGCAGAGATAATGGAATTTTTCTGAGTTATCTGCTGTTACCTGCGCAGTGCATTTAGAACAGACGAAGTACTTCATTTTACAGTAGAGTCTCACTAATCCAAGCCTCGCTTATCCAAGCCTCTGGATAATCCAAGCCATTTTTGTAGTCAATGTTTTCAATATATCCTGATATTTTGGTGCTAAATTTGTAAATACAGTAATTACAACATAACATTACTGCGTATTGAACTACTTTTTCTGTCAAATTTGTTGTATAACATGAAGTTTTGGTGCTTAATTTGTAAAATCATAACCTAATTTGATGTTTAATAGGCTTTTCCTTAATCCCTCCTTATTATCCAAGATATTCGCTTATCCAAGCTTCTGCTGGCCCGTTTAGCTTGGATAAGTGAGACTCTACTGTACTTTTATAACCGTCTCTTTTTTGTATTTAAAAAGTTTATGAAATAAATCACATTATTCTTCCCAGTTGGATACATTTAATACAAAATGTAGAAATTTACAATCATCATCATCATCATCATCATTATCATCTTCCCACTTTTCTTAGAACACATTGAAAAACAATAGTTTTTTAAAACTATCTGAAATTTTCACTATAAATGTAAATATAGACGCCCCTATTCCCATATCCGTCTTTTGCTGGACCAGGAGCACCTCTATTGTTTGGATTAAGTTTTACTTTGTTTACCCCCATTACTGATGTCAGGCAATGCTTTAGCACAGAAATGGCTTCCTTGAAATTAGGTGGAAAGGAGTAATATTGGATATAATCTACAGACTGGTGATATCTGACCCCAAAACTCTTGATAACCTCTCCCAGCAGTTTGATGTGTATGTCAAATAGAATAGGAAACAAGACAAAACCTTGAGAAACTATAGGCCAATGGTCAAGGAATCAAACAGGAATCTGCCAGCCCCACTTTCTGAGAATGTCTTCCAGGAAAGAAGGAAGCACCTATACAGCAGTATCTCCAAGCCATTTCCAGAAGGCGACCCAGAAGTATACTATAGTGAATGATATTGAAAGCCACGTAGAGATTCAAGCAGATGATCAGGAAATAAATAGTATGTTATTTTTTTGCCTGCTTAAAAGAAAAGTTACTGGTTTGTACACATCATCCGGCTGATTTTTCTGTACCAATAAGATATGTAATGCCTTAAAAGAATGCTTTGAATGTAAGCCAAGAGTATACATGTTTTGTGTTAAGAGGCAACGGGGTCTTTGGGAATTTGAGTTGGAGTGATCCACCCGGAGGCTCGGCCGGGCGAAATAAAGTTGAATTTTTTTCCACTTCAAAGTAAGGCCAGGTGTGTTTTCTAAAGAACCAACCAATTATAACAGCACAATGAACTGGGAAGAATGGGAGGGGGGGACACACAATGAATTTTCATCAGAGCTTTTAGGTTGTCTTTGTCTGTTTTATGTGATATGATTTGGGCTAGTCTGGGAATGCTCCCTTCCCCAGGTCTCTGTATTTAATTTTCATACTTTTGGGAAAAGTATGAAAATTAAAACTTTTATGAATTAAACTTTGTTTAGCAAAGTGCGGACAATGCAGTCCTCCATTTCTCTGTTGTGTATTCTTGAGTTTCCTTGCTGGTTCTAAAAACAAACAAGGTAGGCAGTTTTAGGCTACAAACATAAAAGTTTACTAATTACTACATATGCTTAGGGAATCTACATCCTAACTAACTTATGAAAAATTGGGTAAAACCTTCTTTTTAATTTACCACCTTTCAATAGAGGAGCAAATGTGACATTTATTGGAGTCCAGAGATCTGGGAGATCGAGACCCCAAGTGAAGCAGAAAATGAGGTAATTTATTTTCCTGTAAATATTACAAGCATGGTATAGTGATTTGAGTACTGGACGATTATTCTAGAAACCAGGGTTTGAATACCTGCTCAGCCATGGAAAGCTACTGGGTAACTTTGGGCAAGTCATCTCTTTCATCCTCAGAGGAAGGCAAAAGCACCACAACCTCGAGCATATATTTCAAAGAAAACCCCATTATAGGGTTATCATAAGTCAGAAACAACCCAAAGACACACATCAATAACAAATATATGTACCTATCACCTATTTATTTATTATTTATTTATTCACTACATTTATATCCCACCCTTCTCACCCCGAAGGGGACTCAGAGCAGCTTACAAATAATATTTACATACAGTGTATTGTATCAATAGCACAGCACAACACAACACTAGCACTATATACCAGCATATTGCACCACACCACTATACTGTAACATTACCAGTAATATTACAAGTAATAAATAATATATAATAAATATTATTGTATTGTATTATTATTAGTATTATATTGCATTACATAATAATATTATTATCAATATTATGTGTATATACAATATACTAATTATTATTTATTATTGTAAATTATATTGCATATTACATACAATATTATATACATACATACATACATACATACACACACACACATATACACCTAGACCTTGTCAGATTTGTTGAAACAAATTCAGAAGCAGTTAGAATATAACAAGAATAATGGTGATTCAGAAACACAGCATGTTCTTGTGCAGTTAAATTTGAAATGTAGATATTCATGCTCTCCCAGGTGGCAGGACATTCTCTCCAGAACAACTAGTTTCAGAACTCCTTGTGCATAGGAGGGGGCGACCATGCGTGAGAAATACAAACACAACAATCAAGGACATTGATCATGGACAGCTGATACTGTTAACCAAAAACGTATGATAGCATGAACAAACTTTGTAGTAGTTTGATGGTATATTTAACAAAAATAGGCCAAATTGTTTGTGCCATGAATACAGTATGGTAGAAAAGTCCCATTGTGGACCATGCTGTAATTTAATAAAGATAGAAAACGTAATTTCAGAATTAAACAGAAACTGTGCTTGTGTGGTTTCTAAGCTTCCACATAGGCTCATCATGGCAGTACGTTAAAGTAACCACAGAACCATTGTACTCATTTCCCATGCAAGGAAAGTGATGTTCAAAATACTACAACAGAGACTTTTTTCACATAAGGAACAAGAAATTATAATGTTCAGGAAAGGAAGAGACCCTTAAAGATCATATTGCAAGCATACATTGGATGATGGAGTGCACCCAACAATTTCAGAAGAAGATCAGCCTATGCTTTATAGGTTACAGCAAAGCATTTGGATGCATAGATCAATAAAAACTATGGATCGCTGTTAAAGAACTGGCATGATTGCTCAGATGTACCAAGGACAAGAGGCTATCATTAGGACAGATTACAGAGAAATTGAATAGTTTCCAAATGGCAAGAGGAATCAGGCAACACTACGTTTCATCACTATATTTGTTTAACTTATGCACTGAATGTATTATACATAAGGCTGGATTAGACTTGGAGGAAAGTGGTCTGAAAACTGGAGAAAGGAACATTACTTTGAGCTTCACTTTGAAATATATTTGGTGACATACTACTAGCAGAAAATAGCAATGACTTGGAACAATTACTGAAGAAAATCAAGGAAGAAAGTGCAAATGCAGGTTTTATAGTTGAACACTTAGAAAATAATGACTAAATATTATTTATACCACTTTAAAATAGTGAAGAGAACTTTGGATTACTTCAAGAGATGGAGACTAGAGACTGCAATCAAGAAACCAGAAGAAGACTAGACAAGATCCTGAAGTGTACAAGGCCATTGTGTTGCTAATTTCTATTTATAATTGTGAAAACTGGATAGTTAAGAAAGTTTATAGGAAGAAAGTTGCCTCATTTAAAATATAGTGTTTAAGAAGAATTCTATAAATGCTACAAATACAAAAAGGACCAAGAAATAGGTCCTTGAACAAACCAGGCCTTAACCTTTTCTAGAAGCTGAGATGACTAAATTGAGGTTGTTATACCTTGGCCATGTCATGAGAAGATGTGACTCACTAAAAAAGATAATACTGCTTCAAAAGGTAGAAAAGAGGAATAAAAGAGGGAGACCACATTACAGGTGGACAGACTTACTGAAGGAAGCCACAGCCCTGAGTTTCAGGATCTGAATAGCGCTGTTGAGGATTGGGTGACTTTGAGGTTTCTCATTCATAGGATCACCATCAGTCAAAGCTGAGTTGACAGCAGTTAATAACATATATGTCCTGTGTTCATAGTGTCACAAGTATTTGTTTTGAACCTTGAGGAGAGGTGGGTAAGAAATAAAATAGACAATTCGTCATTGTTGTTATTCCTACTTACCAGCTAATGCCAATTTAATTTTTAACAACTTGTCACATTAAATGCAAATATGAATTTGACATCATGTCTGGTTTGGTCAACAGATAAATAAGAAACACAAGAAGGCTACTTAGCATAGACCTAATACTCTGAAACTCTTTGAACCCATAATTACTTCAAAACAGGTCACTCCACATTGTCAGTTTTCTTTGACAGCTTTGTGTATATCAGTTTATCTGGAAGAACAAGGAAAGTGGGAGTTGAATTGGTTAACTGATTCACAGTCAGAGTCCACTCATTACATGCAATTATAGTACCATTATCACGTGGGGGAAACTGTATGTATTGGACTATCCATGGATGTAGCTATTGATTATAGCAACCCCATACACTGTAACAAAATTATGTTACTGATATGGCTCAGCAAGTCACAGCTTTGATTACCAAGTGTATATTAAATTCAATATTTACACTGAATATGGAGAAGACTGGAATAGGGCCTAGGGCACAACATTTCACTATTTTTTCAACACTCACACTAAGAAAATTAATGAGAAAGGCTAAAGCAGTGGCTCCCACACTTATTTGGCCTACTGCTCCCTTTCCAGAAAAAATATTACTCAGAAACCCCTGGAATTTATTTTTTTAAATTTTAATAGCAATTAAACAGAAAGATATATGTATTAATGCATATGGCAAATGCACCTGTGACCATCACCACCCCCCAGATCGCTGCAGTGCCCACCAGGGGGCGGTAGTGCCCACTTTGGGAATCACTGGGCTAAAGCATCAGTTGTTTACATGCAAGGTTCTGGCATGACAATACAGTGAATGACAGACTTTTGAGAAACCCTGCTATCAATAGTCAAGGTAAGATATTGCAGATTCAGGAATGTGCCTTTCTTGACCTTGCCTACAGACTAAAAAAACTTACCTCGTAGGAGGTCTGATTCTGACACAATGTCTGTAACAATTTGTTTCTTTGGGCTTTAATCCTATTCATAAAACTTGCCTTTTACCTCAAGATTTTGCAGAAAATCTAGACTTTTAGGCAGGCAGCACTGCCTTTCTGTGTCGATGGAAGAAAGAATTAATTATAGGTAGAAGTGGTTGGTAGGAGGTAAGCATGGCTGCCAGGAAGTGTGTCTTTCATGGGTTGAAATAAAAGAAGCAAAATAATTTAAAAACATTCATATGTGTAGATACTGTACTTGTATACCAGCATATCAGTATTAAGGGCACCTCCACTTAACAGAAATCATGTTTACTTGCATGAGTGACAGAACACCCCCCAAGAATTCCCGTTGTGTGACCTAAAACAACGTGAAAGATTGGAAATGTGGACCATCCACTAATATTGAGATGAGTTCAGCCAGGAAAAATGTGTTGGCTGGTTAGGGAGATCCCACCACAACTTCTGTGATGTGTTTTGTGTTAACAGGATCCCTGCTTGGCCAATGTGGACTGGGAAAATGAAGTCCCAAACAGAATTGTATTTGTTGATATAGACACGAACTGAGTCTATCTTTCTGCAATGCAAGTCTTCCTCTTTTCCTACTGTCTTCCACTTTACCAAGCATCACCATCTTTTATAATGAGTCACTTAATTTCATGATATGTACAAAGTCTGATAAGTCTCAGTTTAGTCATTAGTCATCCCTTCAGTTGTGTCTAAAAGAAATGATATATGGCTTGACTTAGCAGTTTGCTCAATGGGATCTACATCTTTATACAGATTCTTTAAGAGTTTTCATCAATGAAAGAAAAAGTATAGATATATTGAGACATTTACATAAAATAAATTGGTTTGTTCTTAACTGCTGTTTTGTTGGCTTGAACTTACAGCAGCCCCATCAATGAAATGTCCCCAAGAGACCTGGTTATTAACCACTGTGTTTAAGTCTTGCAAATTCAGGGATTTGACTTCCTTGACTGGGTAAATCCCCCATTTGTGTGATGGAGTTCCTTTTTTCCTGTGGCCTCCAACTTTAAGATGCTTGGAATCCCGAGTCTATGAGTGTTGTTCTTGATCACCTTAAGACCAACATGGTTGTTTTGACCTCTGGAAATAATTTTATAGTATGTCTTGGCCAGAGCTGAACTGAACAAGATATGGATTTGAAGCTGTTATAGCAGAAGAATGTAGTGGCTACTTTCTGTGGAAACCAAGGTCTATCATTAAGACAGTACATGAAGGTAACCTTAAGCATTTCTCTACTTCTTTTTCCTGGGCATCTAGTCTTTGTTGGCTATGAAAATTGTAGTGGAAGTAAGATCTCAATGGTTGCTATGGTTTCTATGACATGCATGTCTATCTAGCAAATAGTTGGAGAAAATGCAAAACATTTTGTAATTAAAATTCAAGGCTTTTTTTTGGAGGGAATATAAACCAGACTTGATGTGATGCTTTGAAATTACATTATGGATCAATAGTTGAGGAAACCCATGGCCAGAGGTTAGGTATTCTTCTGTGGCTCTTATACATGAGTAGAAAATACCAGCGATGGCAACATGCTATGGGAGGCACTGTCTCCTGCTCCACATGGATGAAGGAAACTTGTATGGCGAAAATCTGGACGGATTCAGATTTATATATGAAATAAAAACAATTAAGTCTAGTGGTGCTCATCTCCATTTCTAAGCCAAAGAGCCAGCATTGCCTATAGACGCCTCCAAGCTCATGTGGCAAGCATGACTGCATGGAGCGCTGTTATCTTCCTGCAGGAGTGGTACTTATTGATCTACTCACATTTTCATGTTTTTGAAATGCTAGGTTGGCAGAAGCTGGGGCTTACATTGAGAGCTCATTTGGCTCCCTGGGTTAGAACTGCCAACCTTTTGGTCAGCAAGTTCAGCAGCTCAATCTGCTGCACTACCGCCGGCATGTCTTACCAATTCCCAAATTGATTTAAGAGACATTGGCTGTGTAGTTTTAATAGTGTTGCTTCATTTATAGCGCAAAGACTCTTGTCCATTTTATGTTTTAAGGTGTCATTGTATATGTTAGTTGGATATCCAGCTGCACACATTTTTACAAGCTGCCATGTCGAGTGGATAGCTAGTTCTGGGTTCAGAGGCAAATCAAGGTAAGTTGGGATGAAGCTCAGTGATGGGTGAATAATGTAAAGAGCTGGTCATCAGAGAATCAAGATCCTATGGGTTGTTGAAAGCTTTTATTGCAGGAATCAATGGGTTGCTGTGAATTTTCTGGGCTATATGGCCATGTTCCTGAAGCCATGTTCCATGTTCTCTCCTGACATTTCACCCACATCTATGGCAGGCACCCTCAGCAGTTGTGAGGTATATTGGAAACTAGGCAAGGGAGGTTTATCTATCTGTGGAAAGTCCAGGGTGGGAGAAAGAACTCTTGTCTGTTGGAGACAAGGGTGAATGTTGCAATTAATAACCTTGATTGGCATTGAAAAGCCTTACAGCTTCAAGGTCTGGCTGATTCCTCAATGGGGGAAGCCTTTGTTGGGAGATGTTAGTTGGTCCTGATTGCAACATTCACACTTGCCTCCAACAGGAAGTTCTTTCTCCCACCCTGGACCTCTACAGATATATAAACCTCTTTGCCTAGTTTGCAATAGACCTCACAACCTCTGAGGATGCCTGGCATAGATGTGGGCAAAACGTCAGAATGCCTTCTGGAACATGGCCATACAGCCCAGAAAACTCACAGCAACCCAATCAAGATCCTATCCATATTCACCACTTAACACAATCTCAAGCCAGTATTGAAGAGAGTGATTTCGCAGTACAGATGATTACACAGGAAATCCTGGAAAGTTTTGAGGCCTAGATGCCAACAACACAAACCCGAGCCCTGAAAGGTCTTTCTTTCGTGCACTTTTGTGGGAGTTTGTTGACAGACCACTTGCTTGAAGCTGGCATGGAACTGCATTAAGCGTCAAGCAGATGGGGCCAAAGAAAAGGAGTAGGTTGAAAGCTACAATTGACACAATCCATTTTGGGTTGCTGTGAGTTTTCTGGGCAGTATGGCCATGCTCCAGAACCATTCTCACTTGACGTTTCACCCACATCTATGGCAGGCATCCTCAGAGGTTGGTTTGTTGCAAACTAGTCATGGGGTTTATATATCTGCAGAATGTCCAGGGTGGGAGAAAGAACTCTTGACCGTTGGAGGGAAGTGTGAATGTTTCAATTAATCACCTTGATTAGCACTGAATGGCTTTGCAGCTTCAAAGATTAGCTGTTTCCTGCCTGGGGGAATCCTTTGTTGGGAGGTCATCAGCTGGACCTGATTGTTTACAAAACAGGTCATTTTGTTTCGCGACACTGGCCTCAGTCCAAAGTACAAAGTGGTTGTAGGGTGGTTGCAATTTTAAATTTTCCTCGAGTGCGCCTACCTTGATTATACACAAGGTTTTCCTTTTTTTAAAAAAAAAAATCAACAGGGGCCATTTTTATGAGCCGGCTGAATGCCTCTCTAAACGTCAGGCGTTTTCTGTGTGCGGGCGGGTTGCTAGGCGACGTCTCTTTAGGTCACATACGGGGCCAGAGGAGAGGGGGCCTCCCTCGCGTCGCCCGTGCCCGCGGCCCCCAAGCAAGGCAGAGGCCGCGGCCTGGCCGCCCCATCGCCCCTCCATGCTTTCCCTCCGCCCTCCTCGCCACGGAAAACTGCATCCTTTCCGCAGCCTCAGCCGCAACTGACTTAAGATGGCGGATGGCCCGAAAGCGAGGCCCACGTGACCTAGGGAAGACCCAGACTGTTGCTGCGCCAGGCCGCTTAGGGGCTCAAATATCGCGAGATCTTGGAACAAACGGTGGGGGGGGGGGGTTAGGGGGAGATTGACTCGCCAGAAACGAGGAGGCGAGCGGGAGGGGGTGGATCTCGCGCGAAGAGCGCTCTCGGCATTGTATAGGAAAGCCTCGCGATACCGCCTCGGAGGCCCTCTGAATCGGGAGGAGTCCCCAGCCGGCCTCTAGTTCTCGCGGGAGCCTCGGGCTTGCCTTCGCCCTCCCCCCACCTCTTCTTCTGTGTTCTCCCCGCGATACCTTGGGCCGCCAGCAGAGGTGGGGGGAGGGGATCGAGAGACGAACGGGGCGTGGCTTGCGTGCTGACGTCAGCACGGCAGCGACGAGGGGGCGGAGGGATATATAAAGGCCTGGGCCGAACCGGGGGGGTTTCAGTTAGAGAAGCGATTCCGAGGCGAAGGAGGGGGACTGCGGCAGCCAACTGTAAAATTGACGTCGGGTGAAACCTTTCCTATTTCCTTCTGCGCGGAGCGGGACCTCCCGAGACGACCTCTCGTTATGAGTCATGTGGCAGTGGAAAATGCCCTCGGTCTAGATCAGCAGGTGAGGAGCGACGCGAGGGCGGGCGGGCCTCGGGGAGCGAGAGGGCACCCTCTCAAGGCCTTGTGGTGCCATCGAGGTCTCCTTGCGGCCTGGGCCTAAAGCCCTCCCTCATCCCCCTCGCTGCGCATTTAATTGTGACGCAGTTCCTTTTGTGGATTTCCCTCGGTGTGGAATCCTTGCCAGTCGTGGGGGTGGGGGCTGGGGAAGGGAAGCTTGTGGAATTTTTTTTAAGGCGGAATGGGAGATTTTAAGGCGCTAACTGCTCGGGTGGGTCGTGTGAGGCAGAGAAGGCCTCGGCCTGTTCCTTTGCTTTGTGCGGCGGCGAGGGATTATTATTACATCTGCCGGGCCCCCTAGCGGTGGAAGGTAGGAACTGCAGCGGGCGGGGGACAACGGCGGCTATTGTGCGCATGACGAAAGGACGCGGGGGGAAGAGGGAATGGTGGTAGGGGTGCGCATGCGTGGTTGCGCAGCTCGGCGCGTGCGGAGGGGAGGGGGCGGGGGGAGCGCAACGGACGGAAAGCAAGGCCATTTCACACGCGCGCGCTCCCGCTTTCTTTGTGTCCCTGTCAGCTCGCGGCCCTGTCAGCTTAGCAGGCCGAACGCCCGCCCCCCTCCGGCCTTGTAAAATGGCCTCCCGAGCCGGCTCTCGAAGTAGGTCACGGAGCCGGGAAAGGAGCCACGTGACATAGCTTGCCGGATTAGTAGTGGCTGGCAATGGAAAAGGGGCCAGGCCTCTGGACGCCGGAGGAAGAGAGTCGGTTTCTCCTCCGCCGGGCGGGGTGCGCGTGCGGCGGGAGGAGGAGCTTATCACCCAATCTGCGCCTGCGCAGAAAAAGAGGGAGGGGAGCGGTTTCCCCCGAAAGGCCTCGGAGTTTCTTAGTTCAATTTTTGTTTGGAGGTCTTCCACTGCGCGTTGGTCTGGATCCGGGAGCCAATCCAATGTTAGGTGGGGTTGACTGGTGAATAATGTTAGGTTCTGTTAAATTACTGTGTATGAAGTTACCATCAAGCAATATATGTACGTGAGAATTTGGACCCATGGCCAAGATAAACCTAGAGTTTACCAGCCAAATGCAGCATTGCCCAAACATGAGTCAAGGAACATGAAAGGGCAAACTTAATTCAACCAGAAAAGCCAGACATAAATCACTTGATGAACCAACCTGGACAAAGGATATTATTTGATACTACACAGAGAAGCCATTGAAATCCACAAGCGTGTGGACAATTTCAACAGATAGGAGGAAACACTATGAAAATGTACACAATCTTGCTACCAGTATTTTAAAAACTCTAGAATCAGGACTAAATAAAGAACAACACTCAGGAAAGGGGATTCCAGACATGAAACAATCTGGGCCAGCTAACACCTCCCAACAAAGGATTCCTCCAGGCAGGAATCAGCCAGGCTTTGAAGCTGCAAGGTTTTTCAATGCTAATGAAGATGATTAATTGCAACATTCACGCTTGCCTCCAACAGACAAGAGCTCTTTCTCCCACCTGGACTTTCCACATATACATAAACCTCCCTTGCCTAGTTTCCAATATACCTCACAACCTCTGAAGATGCCTGCCATAGGTGTGGTAAAGCATCAGGAGAGAATGCTTCTGGAACATGGCCAGACAGCCCGGAAAATTCGAGAGTATTTGTGTCCCATGCTTACAAAGCATTTGTTCTGAGGCTTACAGTATAAATAAAATGTTACAAGGAAGCCAGTGTGGCTTCCTCCTACTCAGTAGCCAGAGGAATGACCATAGATTAACATTATTGAGAGATATGCAAATATGGTTGGCTCTTGGAACCTATGGATTTGGCCATCTATGACTTGAAAGCATAAAAAGCTCATAAAGCAAATCTTGACCCCCCCCTTTGTATAATGAGTATTATTTATAATAATAAAATTTTATTTCTAATCTGCCCACTCTCCTGAAAGGGCCTCAGGGCGGTTTACAAATACAAAAGGCAAATATTTGATGTGGTTTACAATCAAAAACTGAAGCAAATATACATAAAAACATAACAAAATGATAAAATGCAGATCATAATTAAAAGTGCATGTAAAATAAGCTTTATGTAAGAGGTTTTTGGAGCCTCTGGTGGCTCGCGTGTTAAAGCGCTGAGCTGCTCAACTTGCAGATCGAAAGGTCCCAGGTTCAAATCCGGGGAGCAGAGTGAGTGCCCGCTGTTAGCTCCAGCTTCTGACAACCTAGCAGTTCGAAAACATGCAAATGTGAGTAGATCAATAGGTACCGCTACGGTGGGAAGGTAATGGCGGTCCATGCAGTCATGCTGGCCCCGTGACCTTGGAGGTGTCTACGAACAACGCCGGCTCTTCGGCTTAGAAGTGGAGATGAGCACCAACCCCCAGAGTCAGACATGACTGGACTTAACGTCAGGGGAAACCTTTACCTTTTAATTAAGAGGTTTTACTATCTTACATATAATAGGTATCCACCTGAGAGGGATTAGTGGAAGCTAGGCCCAGCAGGAATTTTAAAATCCTAAAGAATCAGAATGCTTCATATAAGGAATAAGGAATATTCAACTGTACCTTTGATGAAAGGCCCCCAAAGGTTAAAAAAAAAAACCTGACTTCCCATCCTGTCTACAAATTTGCAAGGCATAATTTTAAGTAGCTGATGATAGGAAAGTCATAACTACCTATCAAGTCATTTGTTTTATAAATATATTAGCATCAATATTAATGATGATAAGCCTTGAGCAAGGTTAGCATTTTTATAAGGGTACGTTGGCTCTGAAAAACATCACCTCTCCCCTCTTTACCATTTTTATTCATACAGTTGGGCCATTTAGTTGTATAGTATTAACTAGCTAATATTAATTAATAAATGCTATGAGGAAGTTGATTAGGTTTTATATACTGATACCAAAGCAGCTACATTGATACTGAATGATGAAAGATGAAGTTAATATACTGTATATAATTGGTCATTACTTATATTGTTAAAAACCAAGTTTTGTTTTCTTTTGTTTTAAAGTTTGCTGGTCTAGACTTGAATTCCTCAGACTCTCAGAGTGGAGGAGGTACAGCAAGTAAGTATTTAATTAAAGATATTTTATTAGAATCAGACACATTATTTTATTAGAATTAGATAACATGTCAGAAAAAGAGATCTACTATCCATGATGTTTGAATGTGGCCATATATATGTTTTCCCAAATACTATAATGAGAAGTTATGTATCACTAAATCTCATTGATATTTCATCCATTTTTATCAAGTCTGACTTAATAAAAGGTAGACTTCAAATAACTTCAGAGTGTGTCAGCTTCTTAGATTGGCTTCAAATGAAATGGCTATAGAAATGAGTCAGGACTTCTAAAACTGCACTTTTAGGTTTTTGATGTCCAGTGTAGAGAATTGGGTTCATTGAGAATACTATGCTTTTAAATAATTTCAAACAGCGTTTATTGCTGAAATAGAAACGTTTCTGATAGTGAGCAGTTAGACATTTACTCATTCCAGTAATAATGTTACACTGTAGTTAACTGAAATGCAAGCAAGAGGCATAGAAACAAATTCTTTGAATTTTAAAAAGTGTTTTTGTAATACAGTAAAACTTACATTGAATTAAGTTTGTCTTAATTTTCTTTTAATTAGTTTAATTCAATATTATCAAGCTAATACAGAGTTTATGGTATGGCATGGGATAATAGTATTAGGTTTATTTTTAATAGTAACTCTCAAGCAACCAGAAATTACTCCTATATGGCATCTACCAATTCCCATGGGTGCCAGTTAATGGTTAACTGTAGTTACTTGTTGTTATGTTATTGAAACATTGCAGTTTTTCTGAATGGATTGTGTCTATTTATTTTGAGGGCAGTTGATTTTCTGCTTATTCACATTGCATGCTTCAATTATAAAGTAAAAGCCTTAGTGTGTACCAAAACTAATGAGTTTCTGGTTTTACCTCCAGAAGGTCGCTATATTCCTCCTCACTTGCGGAATAGAGAAGCTTCAAAACAGGGTATGTTTTGTATATAAATATTCTACCTGGGAAGTTATAATGTGGGCTTACAACTGAGTTGGGTGGGAAA
The DNA here is from genome assembly GCF_035594765.1 of Anolis carolinensis. Taxonomy (NCBI): domain Eukaryota; kingdom Metazoa; phylum Chordata; class Lepidosauria; order Squamata; family Anolidae; genus Anolis; species Anolis carolinensis. The sequence continues at coordinate 85,100,966 of NC_085843.1, read as the reverse complement.
ATCCCCAAAATGAAATTTCTACATTTGGGAGGAATCTTGTATTAAAGCTTAGAAATTGTAGTGTAATGCTTTAAGGTCAGTGATACCTCTGCAAATGTGAAGTAAGTTGTACTGCAACTTGTAAAAGATAAAAAAAATCTTATACAATGTTTGTGTGGAAAGAATGAGGAAATTTAGATTCACTGTGGTTTAATGGGTAAATTGCAGTAAGCTGATGATTATAAATTAATAGCTTTGGCTAGAAAACCAGAGCTGCTTCAGTAGCAAAGCTGTTCCAGAGGGAACACTTAATGTGACAAAGGCAACCCAATATAGGCTATGGCTTCTATTAGAAGTGTCGATAAGCTTGTAGTGAAGTGGGAAGACATCAGGTAAAATGAATCGGAGCCTGTGAAAAACTTCATTCATTTTCAGTATTTAATAGTAAAACGGTGGCTGCACATACATAAGTATTTTCCAGTATAGAGTGAACTGTACCAGATTAGGAAATACTTCAGGCAAAATAATTTTGTGGCCTGTTATGCTCTCAAAGTACCCTTGTTTCCTGTAAAATTATCCTAGAAAAGGAGTGTGGTTTAAACGTTTGTACAAGGAAGTCTCTGCTGTGGGATTTTCCATGATGAGCAATCAACTTTTTTTAGCTCCTCAAATTGCCTCATCTTCCAAGTTCGTTAAAAGCTGCAGAGGAACATTCCACAACTCCCAGCTGTCTTAGATACTAGTTTCAGTTTCTTAGAAGTTGATACCTGATGGGGAGCATGAATGAAATTGCCAGATTCCCTTTATTTTCTGTTCTCCTTTGGAGATCTGACATTCCTAGGCTTCAGATGTCATTCTTTCAAAGCAGTACTGAACTGTTGCTTATGTAATCCATGACCATGGTTCTTATTAACTGGACTGGGGCATATGGGAATCCTGATATCAAATACAGGCTGCTGGGTTGCCTGTTTCTGCTGTAGTTGGAGGATGGAGTATTTTCCTGGCAGCAAGTCAGAATTCATAGAGATCTTTCATTTCCTTGCTGTCACAGATATTTTTATTCAATATTCCATGGAAAGATCTGTATACTTGGAAAGCATGTGTGCTTTACATAGACCACATCCATCCTTTTTCAGTTTAGACATGCTCTACATTTATGAGCAGAAAATCTATATATATTTTTGTAAGTTTTAGAGTTATGTATTGCTGTTCCTGGGAATGCAGCAGAACAAGCTTTGAATTTGACTAATACTTACTGAATTGCATGCTACTGATATAGCTGTTGGTTGGTGGCAGAACCTGTTAGTTTTCAAATATCCCAATCATGTTTTATATTTGTGTGTTTTAATATGTATTTTTTAGAAATAAGTTTTAATATGTATCTTTTATAGAAATACATTTTTATAATGTTTATGCGTTTTAATTATTCTATAATCGCCTTGAGCCATGAGGATAGGCGGGTAAAAAATAATATTACTGTATTAGAATTTGGCAGGTTGACATGTTTTTTATTCTCCCTAAGGAGGAAACTTAAAGATGAGATACATTGCAACTTTTAGAACTTTTTAATGCTTCATCTTTATTTACGCTTCTGTTAGCACAACATTAAAACTCTTTACCCTTGAGTTCTCAGCAGGTAGTGAGTGCCCATGAGCATTGGCAGCCATTTCTAGAACATTCCTGTTTACCTGATCCATTCTTTGTTTCCCTTTTCTCTGGCCTGAGTCTCTTCATCATGGATACATTTTGAGCTGCAACCCCTATCATTGGCCGTACCAACTGGAGCTCACAATGCCTCTTGCTCACAACAGTTGGAGGTCAAATTGTGAAAAGCTGCTTTAAATAGAGTTTACATGGGTGGCAGGATCATCTGGGTTTCTTTTCTTCGTAGTCCCCTTTATGATACTGCAAAGTTGGTGCAATAATTTCCAGATGACCATGGCATATTAGGATTTTTACATGCCTTTGTGTTTATTTAGGTCCTGGCAAAGACACTTCTGAAGCAGCCAGAGATATTCCTAATTCTGGGCCACAAGTATATGAATTACATTGCCCCTTTCCCCAAGCGAAAGGATTGCCTTCATGTTGAACCTGGGTGTGCTTGGAAATGCTGAGAATTCACTAGCACTTCTGAGGGTTATCCTAACCACAGGTTATCTGTCTGACAGATTTGTTAGATGGGGGTCAGTTACCCTACTACCAAGAAGCAAGAGAGTCTTCATAGTTTTTCATTTTCAGGTCAGCCTCGGCACCAGGGGTAAATAGGTCTGTAAAAACCTTGACGAGTATGTATTTTTCACAACGATGCTGCTTGGGTAAAAGGGTTTTTTACAGGTTGAAGGAATTTCATAGTGCCTTGTGAATTTGTGTAAGTCTTTGAAGTGAATCAACACTGGGAGTGTTCATGACTCTTTTGCAGCAGGCAATGCCTATAACTATACGGCAAACTACTATTCCAATTCGACGGCAGCACCACGAAGCTGTAAGTTTAAGGCTGGAGTGATCTTAAAGTTTGTTACTTGAGAGCATGCCTCTGGGCATACTGCATAAGAGGACCTTGTGGTCGACTAACAGTGTGAGCGTTTCCTTCAAGCACATAGGCATGCCTTACTCGCCTATGATTTAACCTGTTAAAAACTGTTTTGCTTAGCATGTCTAAGGAAACCTAGACATTGAAGAAACAATTATTTCATTTGTTTCTCCTATTGAACAAGCTTTATCTTCTGTTTCATCGTCCTGTAGCTTAAGAATCTTTTTGTGTTAGATTCTTAATATTCTGCTGTACCTAGTATTATATCCAATTAAGAAACAAGATGCAGAATCTTGTTCTGCATGGCCACGTTAGCTAGCCACTTGAAATTTGTCCATACCTTTTCCATTCTAGTTTCCACAAATTTTCCATAGCCTATATTTCAATATATTTACAGCTAAATTAAAATAGAGCACAATGCTTGCTGGCTGTGTGGCAGTGGTGATATTCATTATTGCTTGGATTAAGTGTTATAGACATTGGGTAACTGTTTTCAAAGCTGCTGGGAGAAAGACAGGACATTGATTAAATAAATAAAATGGAGTTATGCAATATTCTTGTGCCAAAACTAAAACACCATGTAGTTCTTTTGGCACAAAAATGATAATGACACCATGTGCCTTCAAGTCAATGCCGGCATATAGCAACTCTGTATAGGGTTTTCTTGGCAAGGTTTATTCAGAAATTTGTCACTGCTTTCCTGTAAGGCTTAGAGAGTGATTTTCCCAAGGTCACCAAGGAGTGAGCGAGTGAGGATTCACAGCGTGGTCTCCTAGAGTTCTAGCCCACCACTTAACATACTACACTGTGCTGGCTTACACTAATTTTTACTTGTGTAGATTTACCATTCACCAAGCAAGTTCAGGTAACAGCTGATAATTCTCATGAATATTGTGGGTCAAATCTTTCAGACCTACTTTAATGATTGACAACGTCACACTGTTTATCACATTTTTTAATTAACATCTTTTAGTTGTTGGGGTGAGTTGAGTACCTAGAAGAATTAGGATGCTAGCGAATAGAACATTGGAGTAGACTCGCAGATTTTTAAAGTAGAGATCCTAAAGTAGCAACATAAAGACAACAAATGAATTATGATTTGAAGGAGAGGTTTCTCAAGTTTTGAAACTGTGGGAAGAAATGTTTTTTGTAGTTAAAGGTTTTGCAGTACTTTAATGTTCAAACTTTACTGCTGTAAAATGTAAACATACACTATGTACAAAAATAGTGTGTAAAATGTCTGTTACTTTTGTTGCAGATATGCAAGTTTTCACCTTAGAGATCTAAACAGCTTCTGGTGTTAAAACATTATCCAAAACAAAAACAATGCAAAATCCCCTTCAGATTCCATAGGATTATAAAGGGTAACCTATATGCAATGCAATTTGTCACCTCAGATTTCAATTGCACATGTTTGCAAATATTGTAGGTTCTTAATGTTGTGAATGTTTCCAATCTGAGATAGAAAAGTAGACCTCAAAATAATATAATCGTGCTTTTAGAAGAACATACCAGTTGTTTTATGAAGAAAGTACTCTTGTTCCCAGCCTCCCACATTTTACAAACGTTCTTTTCCCCCGAGGAAGGAATGGGGAGACATAAAAGAATTTTTTTTCTCCCTGGTCCTTTGGTGTTCCATTTTTTCTTATTTTATGGAAGCCTATCTTGCTGTCTGCGTATACTGTCAGGTTTTAAAATTATGAAACAAATATGGCTCTTGTCTTCTGGATAGAGTCTCGGACGTAGTTTTTTCAGGAACTTAAAAGTTGCAAATGCAAATATTAGATTCTCTGTGTACAAACTGTTTTTGAGTAGAAAACAGGATTTAGAATCCGAACAATGCACGTATCTTATTAGTTTGAGAACTAGTCTGTAGTTAGGCACTTTTAAAACACGTTCAGTAGCCTTGTATTTCATAGTATTCAGCTAAGCTTAGTACATGATCTTGAAGCTTGCTTTGCACTATCTGACCACCCTTCTTGAGGACATGGTCTGCTTACAGCATGATAGCAATTTATTGATGCACAAAACTAATACTTAAAATAGTTGCATTTATTTCTTCCCCAAGCCCTTGGCTCAGCTAAATGTTTATAGCTTTTGGCAACATTAATGCAGCATCCTGATAAAGTCAAGGTCTGCATTTCTGATTATGAAATTGGGCCCAAAGCTGCCATTCCTTTTCCCACGGAGTGTCCTTGATTTAAATTTCTGGCAGCGAAAGTCACACTGATGCCATGGAGCTTGCAAACACTTATTTGCCAGCACAAGTGACCTTTTACCCTTTAATTGTTTAACTTTTTATTCTCTGCCAAAGATTCCCCCAGCTGGGACTCTCGTGGAGGTAATGGCTATATGAATGGATATGATCGTGACAGCCGGATGAATGGCTACGATCGTGATCGCGATGTGTTTGGATCCAGAGGAGGATCTGGACGTGATGACAGAGGTGGGCGTGGGGACCTGTCACCTTTCATCCAACACTCCTTCAGAGTCCTGGTGCTTTTTTTGGGAAAAAGTAGCACTGTTCTAGAAAGTTGAGTTTAGAGTAGAAGTATGAATGTGGTGCAGATTTCTATGGAAGTTAGAGATGGTTTGGTTACCAAGTATCTCCTGACTTCCATAGGAAGCTGCTCTGTCAAAAGCAGTTACAGAACTGCTTTTTCCTAAGCTAAAAGGTTATAGAATTGGTACCCATTCATGTTACTTCAATTGGGGACCTTGGAAGCTTAGCTTACAGCTACAACTGCTGTGAGTTAATTGTTCAGACTTCTGAAGCCAGGATGCTATCCAAATTCTAAATTCAGTTAAGCGTCCCAATCATAGTGCAGTTTCATATTCAGCCGGTTTTATATTGTTTTACATATAAAGGAACACAAACATTTTATGGTCTCTTTCACCACTTGCTGTTTTGTCCTATTGGCTTCAGTGTCTTGGTAATATAAATGGTCCCCTTTTCAGTCCTTTTAGAAAAAAATAGTTGATATCTTAAGGCTCTGCTAGTATAAGTGCAGGAGAGGTGGCAGCCGTGCTGGTGGGTGAAAAAGGATTCTCAACTTGGAAAATAGCCAGCAATTTTGTAAGCCACATCTCCCTTAGTTCTCATGAAACACGTGGCTTAGAACTGAATACTTCCCCATCTGTATTCCCACTTGTATGGGTTCAGAGATGGTTAAGCTGCTCATAGAATGGTTCATTCTGTTAAGTTTGCCATAGTAGGATATCCCAATAGTGTAATTGGTTGAAAAGTAAGGTCACATGTTAGCCTTTAGTATAAGGTTGCTAGAAATTGCCTTATGGCCATAGACACGGAAATGTATAGGGTCATTATTGGACATAAATAGACTCTGTTTTTCTGGAATCGTTGAAGAGCACCTGCTACAAGACTTGTATCAGGTATTTATAATGGATGCCATGGTCTGATGGCAGTATAACATCAGATGTTCTATTGCTTTGAATAAGTGTACAATCAAAAATTTGGGGAAGTCTTGCCTATGATTTACTGAAACCCCTTTATGATGATGCCTGATAATTCTTGGGGCTTTGATTCTTTACATTAAATTAAAACTTTGAATTAAAAGACAAGCATGTAATCAGTTACTGCATTACTCCTAGGGTTTGATGGTGGGTGGAATGCTGGAAGAGACAGAGATGCTGCGTACAGTAGCTTTGGTGCAAGAAGTGATCGAGGCTCAGGAAAATCAGGCTTCTTTGCTGACCGTGGCAATGGCTCAAGAGGAAGGTAAAACTTGGCTCCCTTCTAAGTGAAATAAACAAAAGCTGCTTCCATGATAGAGCATTGTAAAGTCTATAGAACTTCAGTTATTTCTTTAGTATCTGGAGTTTATCGCACATATAGTTTGAGGGGGGAGTACAAGAGTCTAGTAATATGAAGATGTTTACAGAAAAGCAGTAAATACCTAACATGCAAAAATTTGACTTATGTTGAGCATTAATATGTTTTACTTTCACAGCATCATGTTGATTGAAAATGACTCCTTGGTTGTACAGTAAATGTATAATGTTTTATGTTCAGCCCCTCTCCAGAATTATTGTGGGAGTTTAATCGAATGTAATCCTATGTGATTTAGATTTGAAGACCGTGGTGGAAGAAGCAGTGACTTTGATGGCATTGGCAACCGTGGTGATAGAAGTGGCTTTGGTAGATTTGATCGTGGTGGAAACAGTCGTTGGTCTGATAAATGTGACGAGGACGACTGGTCCAAGCCACTTCCACCAAGTGAGCGTGTGGAACAGTACGTATAGTCAGTTTTATCTTTAGAGTTACTAAATTAGGTGTTCAGTTTTGCATGATGGTATACAGAGTATTTCTATTTTAGGGAGCTGTTTGCTGGTGGGAATACTGGCATTAATTTTGAAAAATATGACGACATTCCAGTTGAAGCAACAGGCAACAACTGCCCTCCACACATTGAAAGTGTAAGTATTTATGTTTAATTCTGAGTTTTGTCCTTTGCATTGAAATGCTAAGAATAATATTGCTTTTATATTAACTCCCTTCATGAGCTTGTGTAAGTGATCTAGTGATGCTTTTAAATTAGAGGTGGGGAAATTGGGCTGCACACAGCCCTGAAACGTTTATATGACATCCAGGGATTTAGGGACCAGTGGGGGGGGGGGGTTAATAAATTGGAGAAAGCAATTATCAATTTGGGTGAATTTCATGAGAATTTAATAGTACAGTTTTTAAATCTCAGTTTTGTGCCCAGAGGAGCAAATACTGTTATATGTGGGATTTGCTTGTCTCAGCACCCCATTGAGATTAACATTGGTGCAGATAAATCTGGGTATGGTTTTTACCTTCTAAAATGAGGCAGTTGAAAATGTCCATAGCACATCATGCCATGCTAAAGTTGATTAATACACAAGAATATGTAAACCATAGTTTTGTATTGTTAGCATGACTGGCAGTAAAGCAGACTTAATAGAAAATAAATGATATGTGGTATGCTGCGCTCTGATTGCATCCTATTCAGAGATATAGTTGAGAAGTTCAAGAACTGAGCACTTTATATTGCTTCATTAGTGTATGCTTCTTTATATTAAACCACATCTTTGTTTTAGAGTAGGTAAGCAGCTTTGTAGAAATTTTATATGGAGGAATTGGTAACTTAAATATTTTTAGTACAGTATTTGAAAGAAAATCTTGATTTTAACATGGTCTCTGGTAGTTCTAGATATTTGTATATTGTTTCAGCTAGGTAGGCTCCAGATTTCTATAGCTGTAGGAAAACTCCTAAGCATTTTCTATTGGAGAGTATGTAACCACCTACACCACCAGTATAGAAGTTTGGGGGGGGGGGGGGTCTATCAAGATACAGAGATGTACAAGACTGGTAACCTTAGGGCTGATTTGCAAGGGTGATGTTTAGTAACTTTATATATCTTGCAGTTCAGCGATGTTGACATGGGGGAAATCATCATGGGGAACATTGAGCTCACCCGCTACACTCGGCCTACTCCAGTGCAGAAATATGCCATCCCTATCATTAAAGACAAGAGAGACTTGATGGCTTGTGCCCAGACAGGTAAGCATGTATGTTGCTAGGTGCAAAGGGATCTTTTAGCACTGAGGGGAACAAAGTTGGCAGCATAAGCTGTTGTCAATGATGTCTACCTCCTCAGATGTGTGGAGTGAAGGCTTAGTCTATAAAAGCTTATGTCCTCAGTTTCTTTCTCTCTGCTAGTCTCAAAGGTGCTCCAAGATCTCTTTGCATACTGATAGCCAGACTAACATGTCTTTCAATACTACTAGTGATTGGAGAAGTTGTCACTTTGAATTTTTAAGACTGTAAATATGCATGTTCTCCTTGAACACCTTTCTGAATGTGGACATGAATATGAAATGTCTATTTGGTCACCTGTTTTGTACACTTCAAAATTGCTTATGTCTGCTGTTTTAATGTTCACAGAGCAGAATGTCAATGTGGGTGGGAAATGTTTGACTCTGCTGGTTAGGGATTTTAGTCTGTGCATTTGGCATGAAGTAGTCTATAATTTGTATTTGAAACTGTTCACTTACACATAAGTCTATAAATTTTAGTCAAAAAGTAACTCAAAAGACTTGTCCACAGGTCAGTGTGAATACTGTACACTAACACTTAACTTTTAAAAATAGGAATAATCCCCTTCTCTAAAAAGTGTTATGAAAGTGGGGGGGGGGGGGGGAGGAGGAGCTTAGTTGGTCCTGGGAAAGCCTAAATAAAAGAAGCACTCCTTCCCCTCCCCATAGTTCTTTCCACTATGGTATTGCTTTTGGCCTTTTTTTGGTTACTTGGATGGGAAAATGGTGTCAGCAGTCATGGGCAGCTTGTCCTCCTAAGGAGGCATTGGTGTTTTCCCCTCTCTGTGGAATGACCCTTGACTTATCTACAGGTCACATCACAATCCATAATTTGTCTCCAAAACCTGCCTCCGGCTTATATATGACATATTGTTATATACTGAAGTACATCTTTCTTTTAGGATCTGGCAAAACAGCTGCATTTCTTCTGCCCATACTGAGTCAGATATATACAGATGGCCCGGGAGATGCCCTGAGAGCTATGAAGGCAAGTTTATATTTAATGTATAAGCCATATCTCCAGTGTACATCAACATGATGTAGTTAACTTGTTTGTGATCTCAGAGTCATTCTAGTATTAAAGTGAAGTCCTTGCTTGTGGCAAGAAAACAGTGGTGCGAGGATAAGTGTACATGCCTCTGTTGAGTGAAATCCATCTTTGTTTTAAGAAATGAGAAATCCAATAGTTTTGCATATTAGTCTATGAAAGCTTACATTACCTTGTTTTACTGTAAGCCATTTTGAGTCTCTTTTTAGAGAGGGTATTAGTAAGTTGTGCTCAAAACAGTGATTCAGAGATGGTGATTTTGCTTCAGTTGTAGGCAACATCTTAAGTTTGCGGTATTAGTACAGAGGTTGGGATGCAGATTCAGCTTAGTTCTAATATGCAACCTGTTACCTTGAGCAGTGAAGGACTGTAGATGACTAGGAACCACATGGTGCTCTTTCTGGTCTCTGGAAGAGCGGGGTGCATTCATCAGGTGCCTGGGACGCTTTGAAAAATAGCTTGGCAAATTCCTCTTTCAGCTAATCATGTTTAATATTGCAGGAGAATGGAAGGTATGGACGCCGCAAGCAGTACCCAATCTCCCTGGTCCTGGCTCCCACAAGGGAACTGGCAGTCCAAATATATGAAGAAGCCAGAAAGGTGAAAGTTGCTTGCTCTTCTCAGGTCTTGATAAGAGTGTCTCAGATGTTCCAGACTCCTAAAATCTTTTTATTTCTCCTTTTAGTTTGCATATCGTTCCAAAGTTCGCCCCTGTGTTGTATACGGTGGGGCTGATATTGGTCAACAGATTCGAGACTTGGAGCGCGGTTGTCACTTACTTGTGGCAACTCCAGGTCGTCTGGTAGATATGATGGAGAGAGGCAAGATTGGACTGGACTTCTGCAAGTAAGTGAAGTGGCTTGGTAGTTATGCATAAATATTCACGATCTTGTAGTTTTTATAGTGTTTGGTGTGGCAAGGAAAAGTCCTCCCATTGGCTTTTTTGTCTGTGTCACTATTTTCTCCTCCTATCCCCTGTTTGTTAGTCTGATACTTTTCAGGGGCACACCTTTTTTTCTGAGCGCATGGCAAGCCCCTGAGTCCACCATTTTGCGCTCTCATGAACATACAGAGACAGATTGTCTCCAGTGAGTTAGATAGCTAGACCTTTACTTCCTATCTAGAAATGTAGTTACAGTATTTGAATTAAATGTTTTTATAACTTCTGTTGCCCAACTCTTCCTGATTTGCTGAAGCTCATTCACTACTTCTGATATGCTATACTGCTGCTTATTAATTGGAAGGACTGGAAACCATGATGCTTTAATTATTTTAGATACCTCGTACTGGATGAAGCAGATCGTATGCTTGACATGGGTTTTGAACCTCAGATTCGTCGTATCGTTGAAAAGGACACTATGCCACCGAAGGGTGTCCGTCAAACAATGATGTTCAGTGCTACTTTTCCAAAGGAAATCCAGGTATTCTCTTTTATGCATGTTGTGCAATATATAGCTGCTATGGAGAGCCAGCAGGTAGTACTACAAAGATGGTTAACAAAAGGAATTAACTGCTTGTCAGGATATAGGAAGACGACCTTATCTTTCCATGTTTGACAGGTGTAGTGTTCCATAAATGTGAGCCTTGTCTCTAGTTTATAGATCCTCATGGAAGTAGTTATCCTCATGGATGCATTTATTATGTTGAGTAAACTGTTTCTTCCTAGATGCTCGCTCGTGACTTCTTGGAGGAATATATCTTTTTGGCTGTTGGCAGAGTTGGCTCTACATCTGAGAACATCACACAGAAAGTAGTGTGGGTGGAAGACTCAGACAAACGGTCATTTCTGCTTGACCTCCTTGATGCCACAGGTAAAGACTGTTTGGGAGAATTCCAACACAACTCTAATGGCTCAGGTAATGAGAATTTATGTTAGGTGGAGGAAAAGCTTCAGACTTTTCCTCCCTGTTTTGTCCTATATTTGAATATTTCATTTAAATCTGCATGCAGCTTAGCTTGACTAGTAAAGTTGTCGTTCGTTGTTATTGCAACCATAATACTAGTTTGTACCACTTGATGGTGCTACAGCAACAGATCTGCCGTTCTTGGCTAATGAGAGTCTTTGCTTACATAGGCAAGGATTCCTTGACCCTCGTTTTTGTGGAGACTAAAAAGGGGGCTGATTCTCTGGAGGATTTCCTATTCCGTGAAGGATATGCTTGCACAAGTATCCATGGGGATCGCTCCCAACGAGACAGAGAGGAAGCACTGCACCAGTTCCGCTCAGGCAGAAGCCCCATCTTGGTTGCCACTGCAGTAAGCAAATACATAGTTGTGGACATGCATGGATTTGATTTCCTTATTTGTCATAGACATGTTGGGAACTGATGGATGAAATTCTTGTCCTCTTTAGGTAGCAGCAAGAGGACTGGATATCTCAAATGTGAAACATGTCATAAATTTTGATTTGCCAAGTGACATAGAAGAATACGTGCATCGCATTGGCCGTACAGGCCGCGTAGGGAATCTCGGTAAGATCCCATTTATGTAGATGTTGGAGTAGCTGATAATTGTGAAAGTGTGAAAAAAGCCTGTAAGGTTGTAGTGGAGACCAATTGGATTATATTCATTTTGTATTGAAACATTAGGAAAGCATGTAGGTCACTTCTAAGGCAATGAACCAGAGCTAAATATTTACAGAGCTCATTTTAAACTTAACCTATTCTAGTCAGTTTAAAATCTTTAGGTCAGTGGTTCTCAACCTGTGGGTCCCCAAATGCTTTGCCCTTCAGCTCCCAGAAATCCTAACAGCTGGTAAACTGGGTGGGATTTCTGGAAATTGTAGGCCAAAACACCTGGGGACCCACAGGTTGAGAACCACTCCTTTAGATTGTGATGTACTGTAGGGATTGTGCCACCAGTTGATTTTCTTTCAGTTTTCCAAAGCACACTGTAAGAAAAGCCCCTGGCCTTAGTTTCCCTTTGTATACTTGGCTAAAAGTCTGCTTCTAAATGTATAATGTATTGAACTCTTTATAGTTAAACTGCATGTTTTTAGTGGCATGAAGTGTTTATTATTGGGCTTCTGCTAATAAGTAGTGTGAGATTTTGGGGAGCAGTTCATAAATGTTCGGGAGTACGCGTCTACCTTGTTTTTCTTTACTATTTTGTAAACATAGATGTGTCCTCACCTGAATGAAGATTGCCATTTACTTGACACTGTCTTTCTCTCCTTTCCACTTGCAGGTCTTGCTACATCATTCTTCAATGAGAGGAATATAAATATCACAAAGGACTTGTTAGATTTGCTTGTGGAAGCTAAGCAGGAAGTGCCATCTTGGCTGGAAAACATGGCCTATGAGCAGCATCACAAGGGTGGAAGCAGTCGTGGGCGCTCTAAAGGGTAATTTGAATTAATCTCTTACTACGATTCTCTGCACTCTTCCAGAAACAATATTAACAACAGTAATGAGAATAAATATGCTAGATAAAATCTAACTGGATTATTTATAAGATGAATACTGAAAAGACAAAAAGTGTTGCATTAGCCACCCAAAAAATGGGGGTGTGAGTATGGCACGGTGGCAACTGTTATGTGATGAAATTACAAATACTTAGGTGTTCATTTGGTTGTTGCAACAAAAATGAGGGCATTCACAAAGAAAAACCCACAAAGTAGTCTGTTTAAAAGACATATACCCCTTAGGTGTTGCTTACTATTGTTTTTCATCTTTAGTCGTTTTAGCGGATTTGGTGCCAGAGATTATCGAACAAGTAGCAGTAGTGGCAGCAGTAGTTTTGGCAGCAGCCGTACAAGCAGCGGACGGAGCAGCGGAGGTGGTGGTGGTGGCGTCAGCCACGGTGGCAGCAGAGGTTTTGGAGGTGGTAAGTGTGTGTATGCATGCCTTTTCCCCCTTTTAAAAAAAAAGACCTAACCGGAAAATAAGCCCTAGCATGATTTTTAAGGGTGCTTGTAATAAAAGCCCTATGTCAAAAATAAGCCCTAGTTGAAATCATTAGCCAGACAGGTGCATTTACCAGTTGTACATCTGCTGCAACACTTGATGGAAGTGTTGAATTGTAAAATAATATTGACACTAATACTTAAAATAAATGAATAAGTGTAGATCGTTGTACATTTAAAAAATGACATCCAATTTTATTTTGTGTGTGTATATGTTGAGCACTTTTGTGGTTGGGAGGTAGACAATAATGGCTTCAGAAAAAATGTCAAGGTGTTGCTTCCTTGCTCCTAAACTGTTGCCTCCTCCTTTCTTCACAGGAGGCTATGGGGGCTTCTACAGCAGCGATGGATACGGAGGCAACTATAACTCTCAGGGGGTAGATTGGTGGGGCAACTGATCTGCTTGCTGCGGATCCGTTCCAAACAAGCTAATATGGAAACCACATGTAACTTAGCCAGACTATACCTTGTGTAGCTTCAAGAACTCGCAGTACATTACCAGCTGTGATTCTCCACTGAATTTTTTTTAAGGGAGCTCAAGGTCACAAGAAGGAAAGGAACAGAAGCCCTACTCTGAAGAAGGTTTAAAGACTCCATTGTAGTCAGGATTAACTCCCCCCTGCCCCCCCCCCACTACTCCCAGACTGTATTTATAATTTTGTGACTGAGGATCATTTGTTAATGTACTGTGCCTTTAACTTTAGACAACTTTTTATTTTGATGTCCTGTTGGCTCAGTAATGCCCAAGATTATCAATTGTCTCGACAAAATTACTCAACTTGGGCTTTAAAAACAAAATCAAACCTTGGCACGCAGGTGTGATACAACTTACAGGAATCATTGATTCATCCACTTTATACTACAAAACACAAAAAAAACACAAACAACTTGTGCGGTGGCCTGCATTATGGCTTTGAGACTCGGAGATTTGAAAAATAAAACATCTTGAAGCATATCAGTGGAATTAGTTTCTAATGTGGCAAAACTGTACAAAGTTAAAAGTTGATTTGCTCACTCTATCCTGGATAGGTACTTAGAACCTGATAGTCTTTAATAAGCCATTCCAGTTATGATGATGAGGTGATGTATGGATAATACATGCATACAAGCACTGCTTGGGGAAAAAAAAGCTAATGTAAGTAAACACAGCAATTCCAGTGTTTAGGCAGATTATTAATGTGAGCTAGCCCAACAGAGGCGGAACATTACAGGGAATGTTTAAAAGTCTGAACTTGAAATAGTTTTTAGGAGAATTCATCTACTTAGACTTCTCAAAATTGCCTGCCACATGAAAATTGAAATGGTAGAATGGCTGACCACAACAGTGATGGGTCCACTTTTTAAGGGCCTGGCTGATTTTTTTGGTCTTAACGCATGCTAGTGTTGATGTTTTTTGGTCAAGGGGGAATGAACAGGAAGAATTATGCAGCAGGCTTTATTTTAATGCAGATTCACATTACTCTGTTCAAGCTGCGTTGAAGTGTTAACTGGCTTACTGTAGACTTGTAAAATGGCTCCAGAAGAGTTAACAAATTCTGAGATCACAAAGGTTGGAATGTACATAACTGCACAAGGTTTAATTCTGCTATCAAGTGCAGTTTTAGTCAGTTTTAGTTGCATAGGTTTCCATTGTATTTAGTCTGTTATGCTGAATCTGGCCAAAGATAAAAAAAAGTATTTCCAACAGTAAAATGCCTCTGCCACTTAGCTGCTCTGGCCCAGCTTCTTTGGCCAGGGCCCTTACCAACTCTGAGCCTAAGTGGTATAGGACAAACAGCAAAATCTCCTAAAGTGCAATAGATCTTTTCAAGTGTATTGTGCCTTGTTCTAAACTTTAAGTAGATGCACTTGACACAGTATTTGAGGTCATTTGTTATGGTGCTATTTCAATTAGTCTAGATTTAGGCCCTTGTACATTTTGCCCATAACTTTTTACAAAATACTTCTTTTATTGCACATTCAGAAAAATTTTATATGTCTTGTGTGCGTGTCCTTAACTTCCAATCTTATTTTGTCTCTTGGGAGACTGAACGCAGCTTGTCTAAGGAGAAAGAAATAGATTCTAAAACTGGGACCATGGGAATAATGGTTGGGAAGAAAAACTATTTGCACACGACAGATTTCTAGATACTTTTTGCTGCTAGTTTTGTGTAATATTTATTGAACATTTTTGACAAATATTTATTTTTGTAAGCCTAAAAGTGATTCTTTGAAAGTTTAAAGAAACTTGACCAAAAGACAGTACAAAAACACTGGCACTTGAATGTTGAATGTCACCGTATGCGTGAAATTATATATTTCGGGGTAGTGTGAGCTTTTAATGTTTAAGTCATATTAAACTCTTAAGTCAAATTAAGCAGACCCGGCATTGGCGGTGTAGCCATAACTTTCTGATAGTAAAACAAAAATTGGCAACTTTAAAATTGAACATGCCAAGGTTTTGATACACTTGTCTTAAGATATTAATGAAACACTTCAAAACACTGATGTGAAGTGTCCAGATTCTCAGATGTTTGTTGCGTGAGTTTTTGTTTAGTTGTGTGTTTTTTTTCAGTGAATGTCTGGCACATTGCAATCCTCAAAACATGTGGTTTATATTTGTTGTATTGGCATAATCAGTGACTTGTACATTCAGCAATAGCATCTTAGCAAGTTTTACAGCCAGCAATATTCATCAGTTCAGATAAGGATTCAATCAATCATATGCAAAGAACGAATTTAAACTTGCTGAGTGTAAAGGATTTGAACGTCAGGTCACTGTAGGTTTAGTAATTGCTTATTGTATTAGTTTAGATGCTAGCACTGCATGTGCTGTGCATTACTCTCAATTTTAATAAAATAAAAAGTTGAAATGCATATTGTGTTGCTGGTGGGTTTTTTTGTTCATTGTTCGAATAAAGTTTGGGCATTGTGTTGATGAAGTTTGCTTCTTTAAACCAGTAGTTACTGTACTTTGATCACCCAAAAGCATTGAAATTCAACATAATAGTTAAAGAGGTTCTGGAAGTTAAAGACCAAAGCTTCTGGTAGAGAAATTGTGGTTTCTGGCCAGCATTTTCCCCTAAAGTTTTGCCAGCAGCATCTGTGGCTGGCATTTTCAGAGGATCAACACCCCAGTGATTCTGGCAGTGAAAACCTTCGACAGTACATAAGGCAACTATTTGATTGTGGCACAGGTACCATAGTTTTCATCATAATTGATGTGTGATGTGAAAAATATTTTGTAATTCACATAAAAGATCTATCATGAATTTTGTAAAATATTTCATATAAAAGGACTCATGAATTGGTTTCAGACACCACAAATGATGTGTATATACAAGCACAACTATACACCTTATGTAACACTTAAAGCAAAACATACATACGGGGTCCCCAAACTAAGGCCCAGGGGCCGGATGCGGCCCTCCCAAGGTCATTTACCTGGCCCCCGCCCTCAGTTTTATAATATAATATTTTTATATCTGTTTTAATAATATAATATATTGTATATACATATAATATTGATAAAAATATTATAATGTTATACAATATAATACTAATAATAATACCATATAATATTACAGTATAGTGGTATAGTTCAATATAGTGATATATAATGCTAATATTGTGCTATGCTAATAATATAATATATTGTATGTACATACAGCTGCTCTGAGTCCCCTTCGGGGTGAGAAGGGTGGGATATAAAGGTAGTTAGTAAATAAATAATTTTAGACTTAGGCTCGCCCAAAGTCTGAAATGACTTGAAGGCACACTACAACAACAACAATCCTAATTAACCTATCTCATTGGCCAGTAGCAGGCCCACACTTTTCATTGAAATCCTGATAGGTTGGTTAAAATTGTTTTCATTTTTAAATATTGTATTGTTCTTTAATTGTTATTGTTGTATTGCACTACAAATAAGACATATGCAGTGTGCACAGGAATTTGTTTGTATTTTTTTTCAAATTATAATTCGGCCCCTCAAGAGTCTGAAGGATTGTGGACCGGCCCTTTGCTTTAAAAGTTTGAGGACCCCTGACATACATCAATCTCAAACTGAAAACAGTCCACAAATACAGCGTATATACAAACAAAACTATACAAGTCATCCCGGGTACAATGCTTCATTTCGGGGAGTCACAAGTAACTTGCAACTTAGATAAAACACACAGAGCCCTGCAGGTGCAATGACATAATATTGACAACTTTGAATGGCCTTGAATTGAAGCAAGTAATTAGAGAGCGACATATCCACAACATACCGTAGTCAACTATGAGAAGATTGCGAATCACAGTAAGAAGATAATTACCATACATCAAAAGACTAAGATCTAGTACAAATAACAACCTGAAGGGCTCCCCGAAATGAGGCACTGTACCCGGGATTACTTGCTGTATAGTTTTGTTTGTATATACACTATATTTGTGGACTCGTTTCCATTTGAGATTGATGTATGTTTTGCTTTATGTGTTACATAATAAGATAGTACCCAGTTGGGACTGTAAAGAAAATATTCAGCAATACTAGCATACTATAATACACACATTTAAACCTGTATGAGAACATATGCATTTAAGTTTTTTCCTATATATACCATTCTTGTAGCATCTTGATATAGATATCTGTGCCGTATTGATTGGTATTCTCCTGAAAACAGGTCCACAGCTTGGGTCTGCTCTTGTGTCCAACTTGGGGCCATGTTTCAGTGTTGGCTAGAAGTGCTTTTGCACAGTTAAAGCTTTGTGTGCCAGCTGTGCTTGCTAAGAAATCAGATCTTGCCGTAGTGATAGATCCCTTTGTTACATTCCACTGGAATTACTGTAATGCACTCCATGTGGGGCTGCCTTTAAAGAGTGGAAGTGTCAGCTGGTCCAAACCACTGAAGCCAGATTGCTGATAGGCTGACTACAAGGAATGCACAACTCCTGTGTTGCAACAGCTCCATTAGCTGTTGCACAATATTTGAGCACAATTATAACCTATGCACAGCTCAATTCCAAGTTATTTGAAGGGCTGTATTTTCCCTTAAAAACCAGCCTTGAAATCTGCTGGTGACTCCTTTCTTTGTCTCAACATCCTAAAATTTACTTTTGATAGGAACATGGGA